>NC_134485.1:429075782-429401096 GCF_040206685.1 Ascaphus truei | reverse complement strand
TGTCCCAGCACCTGACGAAAGGTCTCTCCCCTGAAACGTTGTGGTATCTGCACTATGATTTAAATAAAGCGTACAGTATCTATGCTCATCGCATCGTGATTTCTGTGTGCGGGTGCTATTTCGGCAATGCGTTTGGTTTCTGCACATGATTGGAGAATAGCTGTACATCATATGTCGGCTGCCCTGTGACAGATATATATATTATGTATACACACACACGGAGATGGAGAGCTGTCACTACAATTACTGTAACGAGCATAAGAAGGCTATTTATGCTAACATCTCTCATTGCATTTGTATTTTCACAGAGCCCAATCCTCCTATCGACGAAGTCATTGGGACTCCGGGGGTAGTGGCCAGATTTGTGGAGTTCCTGAAGAGGAAAGAAAACTGCACATTACAGGTAACGGGCAAATGGCTTGCAGGGGCGGGCTCTGAACTGTCCGCAATCGGCTGCGTCCAAGAGACGCGTGGCTATTATAGTGATACCTGCAACAGACCAATGTGCATCAGGATGTTGTCACTATCTACACGCAAAATAACCTTATGCTAGATTAAAAAGTCAAAACACATTGGACAGAGGGTGGACAGAGGGTGGACAGAGGGTGGACAGAGGGTGGACAGAGGGTGGACAGAGGGTGGACAGAGGGTGGACAGAGGGTGGACAGAGGGTGGACAGAGGGTGGACAGAGGGTGGACAGAGGGTGGACAGAGGGTGGACAGAGGGTGGACAGAGGGGACAAAATGACTCACAAGTATTTCCACAAGTCCCACGAAACCTTCCCCAAACCTGTTCTAATCTCGTAAACTTGTCTCTCTTAAACTTCCGTACTTTTCTCTAAACTGTAATCACTTTAGCGGTGGGCAACTCCAGTCCTTCAGGGTCACACGCAGGTCAGCCTATCAGGATAGCACTGCGTCAGCACAGGTGGCTCAGTCAGAATTATTGAGCCACCTGTGCTGAAGCAGGGATATCATGAAAACTTGACCTGTTTGTCCCCTCTCGCAGGGAAGCCTTTGGGAAGGCCCCCTCTCGCATGGAAGCCTTTGTGAAGGCCCCCTCTCGCAGGGAAGCCTTTGTGAAGGCCCCCCTCTCGCAGGGAAGCCTTTGTGAAGGCCCCCTCTCGCAGGGAAGCTTTTGGTAAGGCCCCCTCTCGCAGGGAAGCTTTTGGGAAGGCCCCCTCTCGCAGGGAAGCCTTTGTGAAGGCCCCCTCTCGCAGGGAAGCTTTTGGGAAGGCCCCCTCTCGCAGGGAAGCTTTTGGGAAGGCCCCCTCTCGCAGGGAAGCCTTTGGGAAGGCCCCCTCTCGCAGGGAAGCCTTTGTGAAGGCCCCCTCTCGCAGGGAAGCCTTTGTGAAGGCCCCCTCTCGCAGGGAAGCCTTTGTGAAGGCCCCCTCTCGCAGGGAAGCCTTTGGGAAGGCCCCCTCTCGCATGGAAGCCTTTGTGAAGGCCCCCTCTCGCAGGGAAGCCTTTGTGAAGGCCCCCTCTCGCAGGGAAGCTTTTGGTAAGGCCCCCTCTCGCAGGGAAGCCTTTGTGAAGGCCCCCTCTCGCAGGGAAGCCTTTGTGAATGCCCTCTCGCAGGGAAACCTTTGTGAAGGCCCTCTCACAGGGAAACCTTTGTGAAGGCCCCCTCTCGCAGGGAAGCCTTTGTGAATGCCCTCTCGCAGGGAAGCCTTTGGGAAGGCCCCCTCTCGCAGGGAAGCCTTTGGGAAGGCCCCCTCTCGCAGGGAAGCGTTTGTGAATGCCCTCTCACAGGGAAACCTTTGGGAAGGCCCTCTCTCGCAGGGAAGCCTTTGGGAAGGCCCCCTCTCGCAGGGAAGCGTTTGTGAATGCCCTCTCACAGGGAAACCTTTGGGAAGGCCCCCTCTCGCAGGGAAGCGTTTGTGAATGCCCTCTCGCAGGGAAGCGTTTGTGAATGCCCTCTCGCAGGGAAGCCTTTGTGAATGCCCTCTCACAGGGAAACCTTTGGGAAGGCCCCCTCTCGCAGGGAAGCGTTTGTGAATGCCCTCTCGCAGGGAAGCGTTTGTGAATGCCCTCTCGCAGGGAAGCCTTTGTGAATGCCCTCTCACAGGGAAACCTTTGGGAAGGCCCCCTCTCGCAGGGAAGCCTTTGTGAATGCCCTCTCGCAGGGAAGCCTTTGTGAAGGCTCCCTCTCGCAGGGAAGCCTTTGGGAATGCCCTCTCGCAGGGAAGCCTTTGTGAAGGCCCCCTCTCGCAGGGAAGCCTTTGGGAAGGCCCCCTCTCGCAGGGAAGCCTTTGGGAAGGCCCTCTCTCGCAGGGAAGCCTTTGGGAAGGCCCCCTCTCGCAGGGAAGCCTTTGTGAATGCCCTCTCGCAGGGAAGCCTTTGTGAAGGCCCCCTCTCGCAGGGAAGCCTTTGGGAAGGCCCTCTCTCGCATGGAAGCCTTTGGGAAGGCCCCCTCTCGCAGGGAAGCCTTTGTGAATGCCCTCTCGCAGGGAAGCCTTTGTGAAGGCCCCCTCTCGCAGGGAAGCGTTTGGGAAGGCCCCCTCTCGCAGGGAAGCCTTTGGGAAGGCCCCCTCTCGCAGGGAAGCGTTTGGGAAGGCCCCCTCTCGCAGGGAAGCCTTTGGGAAGGCCCTCTCTCGCAGGGAAGCCTTTGGGAAGGCCCCCTCTCGCAGGGAAGCCTTTGGGAAGGCCCCCTCTCGCAGGGAAGCCTTTGGGAAGGCCCCCTCTCGCAGGGAAGCGTTTGGGAAGGCCCTCTCTCGCAGGGAAGCCTTTGGGAAGGCCCCCTCTCGCAGGGAAGCCTTTGTGAAGGCCCCCTCTCGCAGGGAAGCCTTTGGGAAGGCCCCCTCTCGCAGGGAAGTCTTTGGGAAGGCCCTCTCTCGCAGGGAAGCCTTTGGGAAGGCCCCCTCTCGCAGGGAAGCTTTTGGGAAGGCCCCCTCTCGCAGGGAAGCTTTTGGGAAGGCCCCCTCTCGCAGGGAAGCCTTTGTGAAGGCCCCCTCTCGCAGGGAAGCCTTTGTGAAGGCTCCCTCTCGCAGGGAAGCCTTTGGGAATGCCCTCTCGCAGGGAAGCCTTTGTGAAGGCCCCCTCTCGCAGGGAAGCCTTTGGGAAGGCCCCCTCTCGCAGGGAAGCCTTTGGGAAGGCCCTCTCTCGCAGGGAAGCCTTTGGGAAGGCCCCCTCTCGCAGTGAAGCCTTTGTGAATGCCCTCTCGCAGGGAAGCCTTTGTGAAGGCCCCCTCTCGCAGGGAAGCCTTTGGGAAGGCCCTCTCTCGCATGGAAGCCTTTGGGAAGGCCCCCTCTCGCAGGGAAGCCTTTGTGAATGCCCTCTCGCAGGGAAGCCTTTGTGAAGGCCCCCTCTCGCAGGGAAGCCTTTGGGAAGGCCCCCTCTCGCAGGGAAGCCTTTGGGAAGGCCCCCTCTCGCAGGGAAGCGTTTGGGAAGGCCCCCTCTCGCAGGGAAGCCTTTGGGAAGGCCCCCTCTCGCAGGGAAGCCTTTGGGAAGGCCCCCTCTCGCAGGGAAGCCTTTGGGAAGGCCCCCTCTCGCAGGGAAGCCTTTGGGAAGGCCCCCTCTCGCAGGGAAGCCTTTGGGAAGGCCCCCTCTCGCAGGGAAGCGTTTGGGAAGGCCCCCTCTCGCAGGGAAGCCTTTGGGAAGGCCCCCTCTCGCAGGGAAGCCTTTGTGAAGGCCCCCTCTCGCAGGGAAGCCTTTGGGAAGGCCCCCTCTCGCAGGGAAGCCTTTGGGAAGGCCCCCTCTCGCAGGGAAGCCTTTGTGAAGGCCCCCTCTCGCAGGGAAGCCTTTGTGAATGCCCTCTCACAGGGAAACCTTTGTGAATGCCCTCTCACAGGGAAACCTTTGTGAATAATAGTGTCTGCTTCAGAATAACACTTCCCGTTCTGCTTAGTTTGAAGCTGCGTGGGTGCTAACGAACATCGCATCTGGGAACTCCCTGCAGACGCGTATAGTGATCCAGGCTGGCGCGGTGCCCATCTTTATAGAGCTTCTCAGCTCAGAGTTTGAAGATGTGCAGGAGCAGGTAATTCATCTCTGCTACACAACACGGTGTCCCACCAAATGCACCCACATACACTGAACCTGTCTGCTCTTGCTTTCTCTGCTACACCGTGTGTGTGTGTGTGTGTGTGTGTGTGTGTGTGTGTGTGTGTGTGTGCGCACACCGACTTTGCATCTCTATTTGCTGTTTCCTTCCATACTGTACCTCAGACACCGCTTCTTCATTCCTCGTGCAGCTCTTAACATAGCTGGTCCCACACTCGTAAAACGACGGTTACTGCGAGTGCAAACTAGGTCCCAAGTCACAGAGAGCAGGGGATATAGAGCTGTAAGCCAGATCGTCACAGATTTGGGTACTAAAGTGATAGAAACCCTGACATCACGGAGCGATTTTATTCACGCCACGCGCCCAGTTTTCGCTATCTCCGCTCCCTCTGATCTGTCCTGACTTTGCTTCTGTTCCCTCCTTGCTCCCAGCCTCATTGCTCCGTGTGACGCGTTGAGCTGTCCGGGTATACATTGTGCATTTCGTTCCTTTCAGGCAGTCTGGGCTCTCGGTAACATTGCCGGAGACAGCACCATGTGCAGGGACTATGTGTTGGACTGTAACATCCTGCCTCCTCTGTTGCAGTAAGTATACAATCTTCGTATTCACTTATCACCTTTTATTTTGTGTCTCTGTGTCTTGGGGTTGGGACTTAACCAAAGTCTGAGGCCAGGCACAAAAATGTAGGGATGGCATTGTGACAACACTTCCTTATAATGGCTTTTACACTGCATGTCCGTGTGGGAAGGAGGGTAGACTTGTATTTATTTGTGACTGGGTTTGTAGCTTACGCAGCAAAGGAACAAGCCAAGTGGCACTTTTTATTTTTTATATACATAGGACTTTGAAGGAGGGGGTCTCTGGAGATGAACCCCATTAGTTTTGGCTCTGGGGACCCCCTGCTTCCACAGACACAGTCCTCTGAAAGGGGGGTGGATGGCGGTAGTGGTATTTCTTTGATTTTTATTTTATTTTTAAAGCTGCCGCGCCACATGGGCAAAATGAAGCCGCGCCGGGTGGCATGACTTCCTATTGGCCCATATGGCGCGGGAGCTTTGAAAAGCGTCCATTACGTGATCCCTGCTAGCTGAGCGGCGAGTGGCGCCTCCGGGTATAACCGGAACAGTTTGCCCGTTTCGTCTCTCTTGACACTTGACTAGGCTCACAAAATAGTCTTAGGACGTAACCACGGACCAGTATCTCCATGGTGTTCGGGCCGGAGGGAAGGGGTGAAGGGGCACCTGGGATGGAGAGGCAGATAGCGCATTACTCTGCATTACTCTGCATTGCTCTGCATTGCTCTGCATTGCTCTGCATTGCTCTGCATTGCTCTGCATTACTCTGCATTACTATGCATTGCTCTGCATTACTCTGCATTACTCTGCAATGCATTGCATGCCTTTACATCGCTAGATGGTCGTGGAGTCTCTGGCACTCAAGGGTTTACAGGAAATGGAGATTAATGTTTGTCTTTTTTGTATTTTTGTAAATATTTGTTTTTCATAAAGTAGTGATATCTAGTAGTCTAAACTATTATTGCAAAAAAATATTAATAATATAACCCATAATGATTGTTGTATTTTTCACTTTTGTGCCCGAGGTTTGTGCTATGGGTATGCCTATAGCAGTGCTTTTCAACCTTTGTTTAATGGACCCTAAGTGACATTCTGAGGAACCCCAACCCTCTAATAGCGCGTCTGAGATCAGATGCACTGTAATGAACCCCAACCCTCTCTAATAGCGCGTCTGAGATCAGATACATTGTAAGGAACCCCAACCCTCTCTAATAGCGCGTCTGAGATCAGATGCATTGTAAGGAACCCCAACCCTCTAATAGCGCGTCTGAGATCAGATGCATTGTAAGGAACCCCAACCCTCTAATAGCGCGTCTGAGATCAGATGCATTGTAAGGAACCCCAACCCTCTCTAATAGCGCGTCTGAGATCAGATACATTGTAAGGAACCCCAACCCTCTCTAATAGCGCGTCTGAGATCAGATGCATTGTAAATTCTTAAGTATTTGATACAATTTTCAAATGACCAGAAAATTACAGGGATCCCTTTAGGGATGTCTGGGGAACCCTAGGGTGGTTGAAAAACACTGGCCTATAGGAATACAAAATATTACAAACTAATCTTATAAGCAGAAGAGACATAATCTGCCTGCAGTTGTTTTTTTCTACATAACACTTGTATTCTCCTTCAGATTACTCTCTAAACAGAACCGTCTCACTATGACCCGAAATGCTGTGTGGGCTCTGTCTAACCTGTGCAGAGGGAAGAATCCTCCTCCTGAATTTGCCAAGGTAACCCACGGCCTGTGGTGCTGTCCAAACGTTTTATTAAAGCCTCAAAGAAATGCCTCCTAAATAGTCCCACAGACCCATTTCTTTCTCTCATTCATGAGCGCAGCAAATCCTCCCCCTTTTTATATATGTGTATATGTGACTGCCCCGCCCCGGCCTCGGAGTGTACATTCAGTCCTTGTATCGGACTGCCACTTGTATGGACCTTTTCACAGGGCTGAGGTCAAGTAGCTGCAGTGTCCGGAGAGGAAGGGCATTGAAGAATAGGCACCAGGGACTTTCAGCGGTTTTGGTTGTTTTGTATAAAATAGTCTTTAGCGCTGAACTATAAAAGTGTTCTTCAGCAAAGTAGAAATGTTTCAAGTAGAATATGAAGTTTAAAAAGGAAGTTCAAAAAGAAGTGGAAAAGTGGACATCACCTACTGCTTCTGATTCCTGCTTTTAATCTACGTTGGAAAGGAGGATATCATCTATCTGAGACTGCACATCTCAGCACTTAACTATTGCTGTGATGCCGCCTTTATTTTTTATATTTGCTGCAACCTCACTTATTTTCAAATTATGCACTTCCTTCCATCAGTCTCCTTATGTCTCTAACTCTATTCATATATCTCCATCTCTCCTTTCTTCCCCACTTCTCAGTTCACATGAACTCCTTTCTTACCTGCGTCCTCTGTCACCACACAGCTATACACCCTGCACTAAAACACACCCCTATAAATCATCTGCACACATTCTCTTTCTTTCCATGCTTCTCCTCCTTGCTTCTGGGGATATCTCTCCCAATCCTTGTCCCTGCCTTATTTCTACTTGCTCTCGTCCTCGCCTCCCACATACAACTTCTACTCCTTCTGGTGTTAACCCCTCCAACCTCATACCCATCCCCTGCCACCCTCCCTCCTCTCTCCCTTTCTCCTGTGTCCTTTGGAATGCTCGCTCCCTCTCTAACAAGTTCCTCTCTGTGCATGACTTCTTTCTCTCTCACTCCCTGCTTCTCTTTGCTATAACTGAGACCTGGCTCACTCAGTCTGACTTTGCTCTGGAAGCTGCCCTCTCTTATGGTGGCCTTTCTTTCTCCCACACTCCGCGCCCTGATGGCAGGGGTGGAGGTGTGGGGCTCCTACTCTCCTCTCTCTGCCGTTACCGAACTTTTCCTATTCCCCCCCTCTCTTGCCTTTCCCTCCTTTGAGGTTCACACTGTCCAGATCTTCTCTCTTCTCCCTGTCCACGTGGCTGTCATCTATCGCCCACCTACCTCTACTCATCCCCCTTCTGCCTTTCTCTCTCACTTTGAATCCTGGCTCTCTTTCTTTCTCTCCTCAGACTCCCCTGTTCTTCTCCTTGGGGACTTCAATTGCCACATTGATGACCCCTCTCTCCATTGGGCTTCCCGCTTTCTTTCTCTAACCTCTTCTTTTGGCCTTCAACAGTGGACTGCAGCCAGCACCACAAGGACGGCCACTACTTAGACCTGGTTTTCACTAAAAACTTCTCTCTCTGATTTCTCCATTTCCCCTTTTCCTCTCACTGACCATCACCTCATCTCATTCTCTCTATCTCGCTTCTCCCCTTCTCCACCTCCATCTACCCCCCGGTTCTGCAGAAACCTGCGCTCTATTCACTTACCTGACTTTGAGTCCACGTTACACTCCTCCCTCTAAGCTCTGCTACAGACCCTGACAACCTGGTCAGGAACTACAACTCTGTCTTGTCCTCCTCTCTTGATCTACATGCCCTGCTTTCTCTCTGCCGCACTCGCCCTTTTAACCCTAGACCCTGGTTAAATTCCCACACGCGCATGCTGCGTTCCTCCACTCGTTCCTCTGAACGCCTCTGGAGGAAATCTCATACTCTCGCAGACTTCCTTCACTACAAATTTATGCTATCCTGTTTCAACTCTGCCCTCTCGCAAGCTAAACAAGCCTACTTTTCTTCACTAATCAACATGCACAAGTCTAACCCACGCCGACTGTTCTCTGTCTTTGATACTCTACTCAAACCACCCTCAGCTGCCTCCCCTTCCTCCATCTCCGCTCAAGACTTTGCTGACTATTTTAAGGAAAAGGTGGAATCCATACGTCAGAACATCCCCTCTGTTTCTTCCTCCCATCCTACACCTCTTCACCTCTTCCTAACTCTCCTCCTGCCTTACTTGACTCTTTTTCCACTGTCTCAGAGGAGGATGTGTCGCTGTTGATCGCCTCTTCTCCCTCTACCACTTGCCCTCTTGACCCCATTCCCTCCCATTTCCTAAAACCTCTTGCTCCTACTATAATCCTTACGCTCACGCACATTTTTAACTCCTCCCTCTGCTCTGGAACCTTTCCATCCTCCTTCAAACATGCAACAGTCATACCATTACTCAAAAACAGCAAGCTTGACCCTACCTGTCTTTCTAACTATCGGCCTGTCTCCCACATTGCCTTTTGCCTCTAAACTCCTTGAACGTCTTGTATTCGCTCGCTTGCTCCATTTTCTCAACACCTATTCTCTACTAGACCCTCTACAATCTGGCTTCCGCACTGCTCACTCCACCGAAACAGCCCTCACTAAAATAACTGACGACCTCCATGCTGCCAAAGACAGAGGTCATTACACTCTGCTCATATTACTCGACCTCTCTGCAGCATTTGACACCGTGGACCACCCTCTTCTCCTCCACATTCTCCATACTCTTGGCATTCGGAACAAAGCTCTATCCTGGATCTCCTCTTACCTCTCCCATAGTACTTTCAGTGTCTCTTCTGCTAACACCTCCTGCTCCTCTATTGATCTCACTGTGGGGGTACCCCAGGGCTCTGTCCTGGGACCTCTTCTCTTTTCTCTGTATACACTCTCTCTAGGTGACCTAATAACATCTTTTGTGTTTAATTATCACCTCTATGCTGACGACACACAAATATACTTTTCAACACCCGCTCATTAAACACAGTTCCTTATTATTCTGGCGCCCTCTCGGGTTGGGTAGCTGCTTCCTCCTCTTCCCGCTAGCTTCTGGAATTACTGTTGAAGTAAATAGAATAATACTGGCACTCCGATTATAACCGGAAGAACGAGCTAGGAAGGGGGATGTAGCTGTTTGATTATATAGATCCCTAACTCCTCCCTCCCCATTACCGCACATGGAGTACGGAGGGTGAAAATGCTCCCCACTCTATAAGAATAGATCCCATGATTAATCCTAAGTGAACCCGCTCCTGGGCAAACTACAAGGGGGCTACACTGTGATGTTATTGGTGCAGTATGAACGCTGGGGGCAGTCACTGGTGGTCCCGCACAGGGACCGACTTTAACCTTCTAAGGCCCATAGCTATTATCCAGTTTAAGAAGCCCCAAAAATTCTAAATAGATGTATTATTCTGACTGAAGGGACATTATTAAAATGAAGGAAAGCAGTGTACTAGCATTGTTATATACGAAGATGGCGGTGAAAAGCTAAAATGAACAGCGTTGGCAGATCACATTCATTTTAATATTAAAACATTTTCTCGTGCTTTTTGGAGAGCAAAGTCATAGATGTCTTCAAATGATAAGCTGCGAACTTTGTCGCTTTCGATGCACATGATGCTTCGGGTCATATCCGAACGAAAATGTCCATATTTAGAGAGCAACTTCTTTTCCCCGTATCTTTATTTCTCATCCGATTTTTAAAACTTGAAATGCATTTTTTCCTTCTAATTTTGAGTCCTCTCATATTGTGAGGCACGTAAGCAAACTGATGTACAGCTTAGGGCAGGTCCGGCGTGGCTCCGGCACGGCTCCGGCGTGGCTCCGCCACCAGAATCTCCCGGTGTGGAAGAAATCACTCGTTTAGGAAACAAGCTTTTGACCCAGGCGGACGTACACAAGAGAACAACCTCTGTATCTCAATCTTTTTACACATTTATACCAAAATTGGCACGCTCGAAGTATCCTTCCTCCCCCCTAAAATAGCACATTTATGCACATCATTTATTTTTCTCCCAATATTTTGGTAACACAGCTTAATATTTAGTGTTTAGTTCCAACAAAGCGAATTTAAAGCTCAATACAATGCCGCTAAGGACTGTAAGGAAAAACCTTTGCACCACTGAATAGACTGGGCCGTGTGGGGTTTTTAACCTATTTGACAAGAAGCCCTGCAAAAAAATAGCGGAATGGAAATCTGCACCATCTGTACTATATGCAAGCAAAGCTACGCCCTTAATAGTCACCCTTATTGATACCTGCCACAGGTTTGTGCAGACTACTCCTTTCAATTCAATACAGCGCTGGACAATCTTTGAGCGTGATAACTTGCAAACCGTACACAGCCTTAAATGAGCTTGTAGTTATTTAGATGGCTGCATACAGATTTGGTGCAAAACAGAAAGAAGTAACTCCGATGTGCACAGTGTTCCCATTACCAAGAGTAAACCTCCACTAACTCAGGATATATTTTCTTTAAATCATTTTGCTCATCAACACTGATCACCTATATCCCTTCTGCTCTTCTCTGAACGGGAGATGCTTCCCGCTTGGTATATTGTTTAATATTCAGTTCCTCCTCCTGTTTTTATCTTTTTGGGGGTCACCATTTTTTTTCTCACTGGGTGTCCCCGTGAGCCGCAATTTTTTAGCGACGGGATTTCCCGGTCGTGAGATATTTACAGGTGAAGTTGCCGGGTTTAAATCTGGGCCAGTAGGAAGCCGCGGCATCGGCGGTGGGCGTTCCTATAGGGTAGCCACTGAAGTAGCCTTAAAAAATAATCAGGAAGTTATACAGTTAACTTTACCAGTAAGTATCTCGAAAACCAGGGGTGGGGGCGATCGGAGCTAAAAAATATAACTGTTCCATTTTGGAGGTTTGTTAGATCCAACACATAATATTGTAACACAATCCAGCGCCATTTAACTAGAAGCACAAACATAATCTGTATGAGGATGCATCTAATAATGACTTACAGCGGCTTCTGTGTTTTTAACCATTTGAGATCTGGAGGGGGCCACAGCGCCTCCGGCACATCGCAATCGTGTGAACGCTGCCGTCACTGATAGTCCCCTTCCACTGATCTGCCTCAGGAGCATCTCCCCTACAAAATCAGCAGGAAGCCCATGACTAAGCCAGACCCCATGAAGTGAGGCTGCCACGGGACATCTAAAGGGTTAAAAGTAGCATTTGTGCTTGAGACTGTGGTGGAGAGGCGCATGTGATCAGCCACAAGATATTTGGGGATCACCCTTGTGCGGCCTCTAATGCTTTACACTCTTACTAAAGCCCATGGGTATTCCTTCCCAGGACCCTAGCTGGCCAGCAGTACTTCCCCTATCCATACTGTGTTCTCTCCTCCTGCAGGTCTCCCCATGCCTCAGCGTCCTGTCCTGGCTACTCTTTGTTAATGACACAGATGTCCTTGCGGATGCCTGCTGGGCTCTCTCATACCTGTCAGACGGGCCGAATGATAAGATCCAGGCTGTCATTGATGCAGGAGTGTGCAGGAGATTGGTGGAACTATTGATGTAAGATATATCGTGTATCATTTGTTTTACCTAGAGCCTCACAGAGAGCTGCAAATACACAATGTATTATTGTCCTGAAACGCTTGCAATGTATTTTTTGGTGATGGAGGCCCGGAGAGATGAAGTGGTTTGCGCAGTACTCTAGCAGTGGCCCTCTGATTGCGGAAACGGCCAAGCTCGGGGTAATTAAATGCAGGGCTACCAACCTTTCCACGGTACATTATATTCTGTAATGACAGTACAGTACAATGGTTGGGCTGCTCAAGGTGGCGCCTAATTGCTACAAGAGGATAGAACAATGTATGGACACATCTGTCTGTGTTTGGGGGGTGGGGTGCAGGATGGGGGGCTCTGACATTTGCTGCGAAGTAGGGAACACAGCCTCACAGATCAGACTGTAAGGAGTGAGCCGTGTGAGTAACGAACACCTGCCAAACAAACCCAGCTTATAAGTGGCTTCCCCTGTCTTCTCTGTGTGCAGGCACAGCGATTACAAAGTGGTATCTCCTGCTCTGCGAGCGGTTGGCAACATCGTCACTGGAGATGACATTCAGACACAAGTAAGGATAACAGAGAGATGCATGCGCGTACATACACATACGCATGCGCGTACATACGCATGCGCGTACATACGCATGCGCGTACATACGCATACGTGTACATATGCATCCGCACATCTGCACGCGCACACATCTGCAGTTTGTAAGTAATATTTAGACTTCAAATGTATGTTAAGGAACATCCTGTTCCCATCTCTCTCTCTCCCTGTGATATCTCAGGTCATCCTGAACTGTACAGCGCTGCAGAGTTTGCTGCACTTGTTGAGCAGCCCTAAGGAATCCATCAAAAAGGAGGCCTGCTGGACGATATCCAACATCACCGCGGGGAACCGGGTTCAGATACAGGTAACTTATTGGCAAAGACACATAAATCCAAAGGGGGGGTTTTAAAGCCCCCAGTGGAGCAAGAAACCCAGGGTTGCACTCACGAGAAAAAGTGGGAGGGACCAATAAGTCCCGGGCCAATAGCCCTGTATTACGCAACGCAAAACAAAAAAGGTTTATTTAAATATATATATACAAGGAAAGGTACATCAGGGGGTGTGGGGTAAACGGGGAAAGAGAAGTGTGTTAAAATAAGAGGAGGATAGGTGACCAGGGAAAAGTAAGCTCCCAATATCCGGTATACTAAAGGTATATATGGGTACCCAGTATATATGATACTCAGGGTACTAGCTGACTTGAGATTTATATGGCCAAGACGGACAGAGTGTATATATTTATAGCAGTTAGCAGTCAGCTGAGGTACATATATGCAGAGCTAACACCAAAGGTGTATATGTTAGCTGTTAATGTCCTAAACTGACATGAGATAGGGACATCTAGTAGACGCCCATACATCTGCGCTAAAACGGGTGCATATAAATGTACAGATAATCCCCCACAGTGGGGCACCGCAGACATAAACACCCTCCTGCAAGAATGCCAGCTGTTCCGGTCTAATACACTTTTGTATAACGTACATATACAAGCACACAATCCCCACTGGTGGGAAGCCCTGGATATAAATAGCCTCCCACGAAGGTGTCATACAGTGCTGCAACACCACACACAAAGTTGTATGGCTCGTAAGGTAAAGACTCATACAACCCGTTCCGCCGCGTGTCTGCTGCTAGACCCGGTACACAAAACTAATTGGCAAAACCAGGCTGCGAACCCAACAATTTCAGTCAATCTTTCCCGTCCTCTTGCTACTACGCCAGGGGGTCTCAACCCCAGTCCTAAAGACCACCCCCAACAGGTCAGGTTTTCAGGGTATCCCAGCTTCAGCGTATGTGGCTCAGTCAGTGGCTAAGTCTTCGACTTGATTGAGCCACCTGTGCTGAAGCAGGGATATCCTTAAAACCTGACCTGTTGGGGGCTCTTGAGGACTGGAGTTGATTACCCCTGCCCTACGCCATCTCTAAATCTAATATTGCTGCCCCTCTCTATTTTTACTCCTGTGTAATTAATGCCCCTCAGATAATGTCTGATATTACTTTTTCAAGGCTGACCGCACCCCAATTATGAAACGGTAACCTAAATGTTTTCACGTAATAACTGTGTTTTTAGATATAAAGAACAGCCTAAATATTAATGAAATAATCGAGCTAAATGATGCCAATTGACGGACTGCGTGGCTTTCGTCTGTGCGCTGCCACGTTTGGCGGTCCGCCTCTCTCTGATGTCCTAATGTCAGACTTGTTGTGAGGTTATTTATGACTCCGAATGTAACCGGTATCACAGCGGCAGGGGCTCTGTTAAAAACGAAAGTGTAACAGCCACTTAAAGCCACAAAACGTGGCACTGCGCGATTTAAAATGATTATTTTTTTATTACAGGATTGAATCCGGGCGTCTCCGGAGCAGAACTTTGTTCATTTCAGCTACGGGGACCCCCTGCTTCCTAAGATACTGACCTCCGTAAGGGGAATTGGTATCTGCAGCCAGGGAACTTGTGTGCCTAACGAAACGGCGGCGTTTAAATGTCCAGCGTCACGCGGCCCAATAGGATGCCATGACGTCATCCGGTGCGGCTTCCTATTGGCCCGCGTTACCGGGGGCTTTAAACCTGCAGGGATACCGGCGCCCCCTACGTCTTTCTCTCGAAGCAGGTGACCCCCGGAGCTGAAATGAACGCAGTTCAGCTCCGGAGACCCCCAGCTTCAATCCTGTAAGAACAAATAAGAAAATGTAAACACAACACATTGTGCAGTGCTGCATGCTTTGCTGCATGCTTTGCTGCATGCTTTGCTGCATGCTTTGCTGCATGCTTTGCTGCTTTAAAGGAATTTGGCTGTAAATGCCGTTTTTAGCAGTGATATATTGCCAGTGTTCAGTGCTAAGTTGCTAGATATAGTTACTTTGTATCCCCATGAAAGTTATGTGAAATTACCTAGGTGTCGTCGATAGATCAGAATTCATGAAACACACATGACCGCACTAAAGTGCTTTTTAGGAACAAGAAGCGTGCTTACATTTGTTGAGGTGGAGCGTGCCGTTATGTCTAATGCTGCTACTCTAAAGCATTAGGTATACGGTCAGTACTTTAGGAAGGCTGGCGCAACAATTGAGGATTATAATATACTATTAGGGATATACTATTAGGATTATATATAAAGTATCTGAATTGGCACATGTAGAATAATGCGTTAATGCAGAGGTGCGCAAAGTGGGCACGAGATTTTTTTGGGGGGGCGTGGGCGCTTGCAGTCCCTGCACTCTTCCCAGAGGCATTCAAATTAAATGCTATGGGATCGCGTGAGGCCTCTGCAACAAACTTGCCGGGGTTCGGACGCGTTGGTGTGACGTCACATGGCATCTCCATGGTAACGTGACCGAGCCGCGTAATTTGACGCCGTCGCGCAAGGTGAGGAGGGGGAGAAGGCAGGGCGGCGCAGCTCCAAAAGTTTGCGCTCCCCTGTGTTAATGCACAAAAAGAGAGACGTGGGAAAGATGGTTGTTCTCACACGAGTAGTAGGGTTGTAAGTGTATGGCCGTTTCCCCAGCACCGGCAGTAAATACAAAATAAAATGGTCAATTCATTTAAAATACATGGGCTGAGTCACACAGAGCAGAGCAAATTGACCAAATGCTCCTCACCGGCCATTAATGTCTACGTATTGTGTTTCACTGTTTTGACGATTTGCCTAAATATCCCATGTGTGTGTGTGTCACTTCTTGCTCTTCCTCGTCATTGCAGACCGTGATAGACGCGGATATTTTCCCTGCTCTTATCAACATTCTGCAGACAGCAGAGTTCAGAACAAGGAAGGAGGCTGCCTGGGCCATCACAAACTCAACATCTGGAGGCTCCGCCGAACAGATCAAGTACGTCTGAAGGTCACCAACCAACAGCATTATTCTGAAGGCAAAGGGTTATATGCAGCATATGAGTATGGCCAGATAGCTGAACTCCCCCCTCTTTGAAAGAACATCAAGTCCTTTAGTATATTTTTAACTTTATTGAGAAAGTCATAGCAAATAAAGGGTACTTGTAGATGTTATGAGTGGTGAGAGAATGCTTCTCTGTGAAGGTGCTTCTGTATTAAGGGAAGGTCAAAAACGGATAGCTTGCAAAGGGGTAGGTGAGATGTGTACTCACGCAGCCTGCTTGGATGGAAAGGAAGTATGTGATTCCTGTCACACAGGAAAAGTGACTGGACTGTGCTAACTGTGAACACAGACAGGGGAGTTGAGACAAACCATCTCAGCTAGGAGGACTAAAGAGGTTATCAGGGCAACCAGCTGTAGGCAGTCTGGAGGGGAAAATGTATAAAAAATGTAGCAGTTTCCACATGTACTGGGAGTTACAGATACAGGGAAAGCCAACAACCAAAATAGATGAGGCAGAAAAATAACAGTCCTGTTCCAGGACAAGCATCAAGGCTAAATAAGAACAAATAGCATACACCTTTACCATTGTGTAGGAAAACCCCTTTTCCAAGAAATGTGTCCTTGCGTGTAGTGCTAAATATGATACGATTCACTCGTTTGCTTTCAGCCCTTCAATGCCTGGGGTTTGTAAGCGGTGTACCTCACTGCCAGTGTTTTGATTGGGGCTGTGCGGGCTGCCATTATGGCTTTGCAGCAAAGTGCTTGATGTGAAGGGTTTCCTCTTGAAAGAAAGTAGGGGAAAAACATGGTGATGGGGGAAGTCATTCCAGTGAGCTGCCTTCTAACTGGGACCCAATCCCGGAGCAGGCAGTAAGTGCCGCAGTACGGCTCTCACATCAAGGAACTGCAGGAGGTTAATGGCGTCTTGTGAACGCGACCATTGTTCTTTCTGTCCTGCACTTTAGGTACCTGGTGGATTTGGGTTGCATTAAGCCGCTCTGTGATCTTCTCACGGTCATGGACTCGAAGATCGTGCAAGTGGCTCTGAACGGCTTAGAAAATATACTGAGGTTGGGGGAACAGGAGGCCAAGCGGAACGGGACCGGCATCAACCCTTACTGTGCTCTCATCGAAGAAGCGTACGGTAAGCAAGAGACCGTAGCTTGGTGTCCACAAGGGGGAAACCTGAACCCGGCAAACCAGGCATGTCTGAAATTAGCCAGGCAGCGGTGCATTACACTGCCATGATGTTATGCAGCTCTCGGTTCAACGTTACTGGCGGTTACTCCGACGCCGTTCCTGTTCTTCTATTTATCCGACTACAATCTGCGGTGGTATCCGGGAATCTGGCTCCGCACCTTGGAGGAATAGTAGCGTGTAACTGCAGTGGCTCTGCCCATCGCGCGCTCCTCTTGAAATAAATGACGCAGGAGCGAAGGGTCGCGCAAGAAATGATATGTTCTCTATGCTTCTAGAGGGCAAATCTGTGAGAGATGGGTTTTAAAGCAGATACCAGATGTGCGGTACTAATTTGGTACTTTCCTTTTTTTTCCCCCTCGCTTTGTCATTGTAATATATATTTGATATACTGTACCCAGAACGTGCTTGAAATGAGATAACGCTCAATGTATGTGTCCCGGTAAAATATTTATAAATAAACCGCACAGGAAGTTTTGCCTGCTCTTCTGTCAGTGCAGGGAACCGTTTGCAGGGTTTAGCTCGGGGGGGCTCAACTCCAGCCCTAAAGCCCTCCCCACGCCGCCAACAGGTCAGGTTTTCAGGATATCCCGGCTTCAGCAAAGGTGGCTCAATCAGAGGCTCAGTCAAAGACTGAGCCTCTGATTGATTGAGCCACCTGTGCTGAAACAGGAACTGATTGAGCCACCTGTGCTGAAGCAGGGATATTCTGAAAACCTGACCTGTTGTTGGGGAGCTTGATGACTGGAGTTTAACACCCATGCTTTAGCACATCTGACCAAATGACTGGTTGGTGGTGTTTGCGAAGCTTGGCCATCAGACTGCAGATACCATGGTCCCTGTAGGGGTAATGTTTAAGGACATTACTGGTGCTGCTTGTGATGCTGGAAGCACTGCAGCCAAATTGCACTTTATTTTAAAATAAAACTGCTACAAGAAGCGGATAGTTCCGTATCCATAAAAGTTTCTGATTCTAAGAACAGACCTGTATGCGTTCTACCAATTCAATGCGACACACAGGTGTAGGCACCTTAATTGTTGTTTTTGGTGAGATGTCATACACTTTACTACACCATTATTGACCTTGAATCCCATGTATACGCAGATAGTTTGAGTTGTAATAGGATATTTTTCGGTATCCCTAGAAACAATTACCAAGGCTACGTCTGTATACATGGGATTGGTCCTAGAGATCTGTCTAGTTGTTTTAATCCCCCAGCGCCAAAAAAAGACGTGAAGAACATGTCCATAGCCACACAGTGCTCAACCATGCACCCTGAGTCACACCTGTACTCGATGGCTGGTTAAAGGTGCCATCCCAAAATATATTTATTCAGGCACGGATCCTAAAACTCCCCAAGAAGGTTATCATGATAATATATACCTACTAGTACCTACCTCTTCAGTGCTGGAGAGCTCAGCAGTTCTATTCAAGGAGTTGCGTTCTTTACCCCTCTTGCACTGAAGTGGTTACACTGAACTTGGGCCCTAAGCAGCCCTTGCCCGTATAACACATCTGATCACACTGTGGTACCGTGGTGGGTGATGTCTCTGCCCGTCTCTCCCCTCTCAGGTCTGGATAAGATTGAGTTCCTGCAAAGCCACGAGAACCAGGAGATCTACCAGAAGGCGTTTGACCTCATTGAGCACTACTTTGGCACTGACGATGAGGATAGCAGCATCGCCCCCCAGGTGGACCTCAGCCAGCAGCAGTACATCTTCCAACAGAGAGAGGCTCCAATGGAGGGATTCCAGCTCTAACCACATCCGCAGAGGCTCAGCATGCTGCAGAGCTAGTCCTTCGTTTCCCTTCAAACTCCTTGCTCACCTGTTTGCCGTGTGCACAGTCTCTCTCTCTCTCTCTCTCTCTCTCTCTCTCTCTCTCTCTCTCTCTCTCTCTCTCTCTCTCTCTCTCTCTCTCTCTCTCTCTCTCTCTCTCTCTCTCTTTTCATTTTTTGTTTTCTCTCTGCCTTTATTTTTCATTTATTTACCCAGTTTCTGCTCTGTAGAATCAGGTGAATTTCTCTTTTCTCCTGTTCCCCTTCTTTCATTCTTTAGTTTTTAGCCACTCTTATTTCTTTTCTCTTCCTCTCTCTACTTTCCATTCTTTTCTTCTTCTTCTTTACCCCGCTGACTTTTGGCACACCCAACAAATAGCCAGTGGCTGTCAGTGGAGCAGGCCCACGTCGTGATAAGAGGGGGGCTTTGAGCAGGTGCCCCCTCTCTGCACCACTATAATTTTGGTGTTACCCATCCTGATGTGCTTCAACATATCTCCATTTCACATCTGACTCGAATATGTACTCACAAGGACGCAGGAATCCCATCCCCGATGGGCAAAGCAAGACGTCGACGGAAACCGACGAATCGACTAAGACTATAACTGCACACAAGACAATACTGACCAGCAGACTCGTGGCTTCAGTGCCACTACGATTTAAAGGAGACTTACGTCTGGACTCGTACAAGTCATTTTACACAGTCTAGTGTAATGGCAAGACTCTCGCCCCCCGCCTGACTTTAGTGCAACTTTCTCAGCGTTTGTAGATGGCGAGCGCGAGATTTCTTCGTTTATTTTTTTGCTGGATGTGCAAGCCTGGGCAACTGGCACTAACATTCAACGAAGATTTGAGAAACGAGAAAGAACAAGTGTGATATTAATAAGCTAACTATTCTCATGCACCTAAAGCCTTCAGTGGGAAAACAAAAAGCTGACTAAATTGTGACCATCTCAATCCACGAAAGGAAGGCTCGGCCGCCATGATGGTCTGCAGGCTGCCTTGAATTTTTTGGAATCCCTAATCTGTGTCTTTTTGCCCTTTGGCCCCCTTGAGACTGTGGACTGCTGCTGTTCAGTTCTTAACCTCTCCCCAGAGACACGTGACGGACATTGGATTCCTGGTGAGGACTTTTCTAGTGACTCTTTGAATTAAAAAAAAAAATACAACAAAAAAAAAATAACTTCCCCTCCCCCCCCCCCCCCCACTCCTCGACATCCTGACCTCCCAAAAATAATGTGATTTATTAACGGTCTTTCTCTGCATAACGTGGAAACCTTTCGGGGCTTCGTGGTCCTGATTTCTGTTCCGTGCAGACACAGTCCTTCCCTCCACAGCTCCTCACCCATCTGGTTTACAAACGAACCCAGCGTAGGATAGACTATATATAATTTTATTTTCTTAAATGCAGCAGAATGTGTTTGCTGTGTAAATTATTACATTAGGTTTTTACTGTAGGCATTCTGCGTACACCCCCGGTCCCAGGACGGGGGACCACAGGAGAGGTTATCCATGTAGGATTGTGTTGCTCCTTTCAGCTTGGTCTCTCCTTCACATCCTGAAGGAGCAGATCTTCCTCAGCACTGCTCCCACTTGCCCCGCTCCCAAAATTGCCACGATAACCAAAACATGCTCTTCACCTGTATTCGTTAACCTCATTCTGCTGTTGGGTGGATTGCTGCCCCCTCATTCACAGAAATGCCTAATATCCGTGTGAAACAATGCCATGACATTAGAGGAAGCCTTCTACCTATTACTGTGCTGTGAAGCCCATTCATGGCCTGTAGCAATGCGTTGCAGCTCTCCTGCATTAATGGGCTTTAAGGTATATCGGCACCAGTACTAAACGCTTCTGGAGTGTAATTAGTTCTCTCTCCCCCCCGCCCCTCTCTTGACTACCACGGCGCAATGGACATTCCTGCGCCACATCCATACCCGTACTGCGTTTCATACCCATGGACGCCAGCTCAACGTTGGGAATGAGAGAGGATGAGCTTCCTTTCCCATTGATGTCCTCGGCTCTCTGGGAGACGTGGACCAGATCTTTCCTAGCCAAAGGCCAAAAATGGATGAAGTTCACTGAATATCATGAAGGCCACCAGCATTTTGGCTCTTGTGATGTCCAGTGAGCATCACCAGGACACCCTAAAGGTTAACATGACCTGGGCGTGCTTTATATGTATATTTTTTAATAATTATTTTGCAGAAGTGATGGCTTTTGAGGCTGCTGGTTGGGGAAGACCTCATTTTACCAGAACAAGCTACTGGTTATCTCTGTCACACCAACGGAACACCGTATTATATTTAGCTATGTGATACAAAGTGGGACAACATACTAATGGCACTTTAACAGTAATACATAAACCTTATGTAGTGTTTAATAGTAGAGCAGTAAAAGTGAGTGGAGTTTTCAGTGCCTGAAGGAATGGCATGGACATGGTGGCACGGAGAAAGCAGCTCGTCTTGAACTGGATATCACACTTCAGAGGCCAGTGTAATAATCTGAAGGAGCTCTCACACATGCCATGTATTATGTTAGACCTTGAATATAATTCCTTACCTCTCTGGAAATGTTAGTGTAACTACTGCTACCTTCACTACATACCCCCTTTTTTGTGTGTGTAGCATTTAAGTACTCGCAAACATGGATAACCTTGACACCTTGACCCTTCAGGGGTTAATGCCCTTTGACATGTATGTTTGACTGCTATGTGTCACATAGGAAACGTGTATATTCTGGGCAAACCCTACTACAGCTTTCAAATGCAACAGTTGCATGTCATAGCAATAAGGCACTGTGTGCGGGTCATGAAACGATAACCCAACACTCGGTGATTCGATATTAAACATACAGGCGCACGCAACCGTTTTGTAGGGACACAGATCTTCTGCGTGGTTCAGATTTATATTTTGGGAATTCTCAAACCCGGCCGAGGAAAACGTCACTTTTTTTTTAAAATTTATTTTTTGTGCCACAGACTTTGCTTGTGTTTTGGGAACACCGGTAGCATGCGACCTCCCATTCATTTGTAACTGTAACCTGCTACACTTGAGAACCGCACTGTACCAGGAGCCAAACTTAAAAGGCCAAGCGCATTACAACGGGCAGAGGAATCACCCGGACTTCATCTTCTCCTCAGCCCCCCACCTCTGCACTACGGGGGAGACCAGGTGGGCAATCCCTTCCTTGACTGCACTTTTACGCTCTTTTGGACTGCTCCCACCTCCTGTTTTGTGGGATTTTTTTGTTTTAGTTTGGGACAGGATGTTTAGTTGGACCGAAAACCTTCCAAAGTTACACTGCTAAACCTGTAATCTGTGGTACATACCTCTTGGACGAAGGCATAACCCAGGCGCCGAAATATCTCGTCACCGCTGTATTTTGAAGTGGTTTTAACCCTTTGGGTGCTGCATACAAGCGAGCGCCAACATGTTTTGCCTGCTCCCTTCAGCAAGCAAAGAGGTTATAAGAAATAATATATATACGTATATATATACTGCTCTGTGCCATTATTCACGTTGCTGTGAAGCTGCATCACTGTGCTGGAGGTGGATCTTAATCGCACATCCATTTGGAGCAGGATATCTTCCCTAGCCCTGGGAAGCACCGTTGCAGCAGCATATGGAGTAGTGGCACCAGTGTTTACTTTTGCCATCTTGTTCAATAGTTTAAAGATGGCATTATAAAGGGGGGTAGTGTGCATTCCTCAGTCTGTACTAAATATAGAAAGGGGGGTAATGTGCATTCCTCAGTCTACTAAATATAGAAAGGGGGGTAGTGTGCATTCCTCAGTCTACTAAATATAGAAAGGGGGATAGTGTGCATTCCTCAGTCTGTACTAAATATAGAAAGGGGGGTAGTGTGCATTCCTCAGTCTACTAAATATAGAAAGGGGGGTAGTGTGCATTCCTCAGTCTGTACTAAATATAGAAAGGGGGGTAGTGTGCATTCCTCAGTCTACTAAATATAGAAAGGGGGGTAGTGTGCATTCCTCAGTCTGTACTAAATATAGAAAGGGGGGTAGTGTGCATTCCTCAGTCTACTAAATATAGAAAGGGGGGTAGTGTGCATTCCTCAGTCTGTACTAAATATAGAAAGGGGGGTAGTGTGCATTCCTCAGTCTACTAAATATAGAAAGGGGGATAGTGTGCATTCCTCAGTCTGTACAAAATAGGTTTATGAAAGTAGCTTTTCAGTCTTATCAAGAACCCGTTATCTGCAGAATACCATTTCTTGCTTGATGTGATGCCTTTTTTTTTTTATTTATTTAAATCTTTAAACAAAAATAAATGCTGTGCCCTAGTGGTAGAAGCTGTTTTGGCATTCAAACTAGATATATAATAATAATAAAAAATATATATATATTCACTTTATTTGCCTTGGGCCCAAACATTGGCATGTAAGCTTTTTAGGTCATAAATTCATGAAATTCAAAACATTGCTTAATAAACTGGGGTGGGCAACTCCAGTCCTCAAGGCCCGCCAACAGGTCAGCGTTTTGAGGATCTCTGCTTCAGCACAGGTGGCTCAAGTTAAAGACAGGGCCACTGATGGGAGCCACCTTTGCTGAAGCATGGGTATCCTCTAAACCCGCCTGTTGGTGGCCCTTGATGACTGGCGTTGAGCACCTCTGTTATACCAGCCTCATACTATTACAGATGTGATGATAAAATCATTCAAGATCACACTTTTGAGGTCTTGGAAACGTGATGTCTACAGAGAGATCTTGTATGTTTGTCTATTATAGGTACACAATGCTGGGTCACACCTACATTATATTAGTAGGATGCCTCCCCCGCCCCTTCCCCCATGTAAATTGGAAGCCTTCCAATGTCTTCTGATGTATTGAATGGAAATACCCAAGAAGGTCAAATAACTTTAACCCCCTGTGCACTGCTGGCCCTAGACCTGGATTTCCAATGAAAGGTATCACAATCTGCAAGAAATGTAGTATATCTCAATGGGAAAGTGAATGCTTCCCACTGCCACAGCACATTTCCTTGGGACAGGGGTAATGTCACAGAAAGGTATACAGAGAAAACCGATTCAGGAGCATTCCCCCCCCCCCCCCACTTTGCTGCCAAAAGGTGCAGTCAACACCTTGTTCTGGCTGCAAAAGGTTAATTATTAAAATAAGCCCCGAGTAATATATAACCATTCAACAGCTAAAACATCAAATTTTCAATGAGGAAAAAAACAATATATATATAACTGACAATTATTACCGGCCAAGAACATTTATATCCAGACGCGAGTCCATTAAACACAAAGTGAGTGTGTGTTTTAATACTGCTTTGTGATACCTCACCCCCTACTAATAGAAAAGTGCTGTGTACGGTTTTATTAATACTAGTTGTACTACCCCAGGGGCGGCCAACTCCAGTCCTCAAGGGCCACCAACAGGTCCGATTTTAAGGCTATCCCTGCTTCAGCACAGGTGGTGAATCAGTGGCTGTCAGAATGACTGCACCACCTGTGCTGAAGCAGGGATACCCTTAAAACCTGACCTGTTGGTGTCCCTTGAGGACTGGAGTTTCCCACCCCATCATTTAGTTCTGAGTATCCATGCTAGTGTTAATGGGGCTAGCAGTAAATTGCATCGCAGTATTTTGTAATTAGCCTTCAATGGGTTAAGATTGGGTGTGTAACTACTGAATGACTCGCCGCCTCATAAAACAGCATTGCAGGTTTATACCGTGACTGCAGTGTGTGAAGAGATGAAGGGTTCTCAGTCATCATCGTTGTGCTTGGCAACTAATTCATCATTTCTAATTATATAGCCAATAAAGAATCACTTGTGCGCACGTTCACATGTCTTAGACAGGTCTGCAACCCTGCCTTTCACCATTATCACCCAGCACATTGTGTGCTCATTTGCATGTCATTTCCCAGAATCCATTGCTGCAGTGGGAGCACTGTCTGCTAGGTGATAATGGTGAAAGGCAGGGTTGCAGACCTGTCTAAGACATGTGAATGTGCTCACAAGTGATATTCTTTATTGGATATATATATATATATATATATAAACATTTCTAATGATATATATTTGGTACATGTCACACTGCTGTCATAATGCTGACTTTAATCACAACTCTGTGTGCAGTGCACGGTGTAAGCTTTCTATTCATCCTGTGCTCACACTGGGATAAGGACAGAGGTGTGTGCATGTCCCCTGCAAAACATCTTTTCAGGAAGACAAACTAATTGTGTTATACCGTTTGTTCAAACCTGCAGTGCTGTTTTAGCAATATCAGACATCTGTGCTTTTACCGCCTGTCATGCTGCTTTTTGTTTTGCTGAAGGAATATTTAACGTTTCTGCATTAACCTCGAAAAAGGGGCAGTGCAGACTATTAAAAATAGGTAAATTAGGCTGATTAAGAAAAAAAATACAAATAAAGCCTCGTTGTTGCCTTCTTACAGTATGTGTTACCGCTGCACTGCTATGAATAATGTTCTGCGATTCTTTCTGGCGGTGACGGGGTTAATTTACAGAACAGTGGGCCTGTGCTTTCGTTTCTTCCCCTTGTGTCTTTTTTTTAACCCCTTTGCTGCTGCTAGAGGGGGCCAGCATCGCAAAGCAGCGAAGGGGTTAATAGAAATGGCCAGGAAGATGTTCGTTCCTATTTGACGTAATCCCGTTGTTTTTTTTTTTTTAAAACAGGTAACTTTGGAAAGAGAAGTGACTATTTTTTTTTATTATTATTATTGAAAGGAAAAATAAATTCATATTTTATTGAAATTCAAAAGCACACAAACCATTTCTAGCAATTACAGAGCAACAAAGAAAACCAGACTTGGAATACTCTGCCGCCAGAGAAATGATTGCAATCACCTATTCGAGTGAATAAAAATCAGTTCCATGCGCGTGTCTGTTTTGATTATTCGAATCATGGGAGATGAACAAGACCATATCAAGCGAAACGGGGGGGGGGGGGGGGGGGGGCTGTGTCTGTCTGTGTCATTTCTTTCTGATAGCCAAGAACAGCGGAGGAAAGGGCCCTGAAACGTGATTCCTCCTCTGTGCCTGGCTGCTGCAGTAAACGGAGATTCGCATTATGTATGTGTGAGTAACTATCTCCTTTGTACCTCTGTCCCAGGGGAGACCTGCAGTTTGAAGACTCTTTATGTTGTGTTGGCTGCACAAGCAGGATTCTCCTCGCCGGAAACCGTTACCCCGCACTTTGGGAACAGTACCAAACACTAACAAAGCAATGGACAGGCTAGTACAGGGGTGCAAAACACCAGTCCTCAAGGGCCACCAACGGGTCAGGTTTTCAGGATATCCCTGCTTCAGCACAAGTGGCTCAATTGTTGATTGAGGCACCTGTGCTGAAGCAGGGAGTTCCTGAGAACCTGACCTGTTGGTGGCCCTTGATGACTGGTGCTGGGCACCCCTGGGCTAGTACAATGTAATAAGTGTGTTTCCAGCAGTAAGGAGATTTACACTATTATTCCTCTTGGTGATTACAGAGCCAGTACCACAGGGAAAGCCAAACATGTTTTTAATAGATGTTATCAAACCCCTGCATGCAATCCGCTTCCTCTGAAGAATTAAATCACTCCTATAGTGAAACTTTTAGTTGTTTCCTGTGAAAAGGTATTTTCTTTGTGTTCTGTGAAATGCATTCTCCTCAGATACTTGTTACTCACCTAAATGTTCATTACTGGTGATAGCGTAAAAAAAGCAATCTCACGTCACTGTCCAAAAACATCTTCCCGTTCTTCCCCGAGTGCCAAATTCATGTGTAGCAGCGGCTTTTGTTTCTGGTTACATAATCATGGCATCAGAAATACAAAGAACAAAGGCTAATTAGCCATGTGTTTAAAGATGGACTAGAAAGTATAGTCCGCAAAATTAATCGGGTAAGTAAATGCTTAGGGGCGTTTTACAATCTCATCATGGAAACCATAAAAGTTTTTCCACTAATGAGTGACCCACCGCACCACCTAATTACAATAGAGGAATTAATTACCTATGCACAGGGATAATATAACCTATAAAACAAAGTGTAAAGCAATATATATATATATATATATATATATTAAATGTAGATATGGAATCTCAATATTCCTAATCGACGATACTTTTTCATCGTCAGTTCCTTTAAGGTATCTAATTATTACGTGAAAAATAACACTTTATTGTAATTAACCATGACGCAAGTGAACAATTATGTACGGTGATCAAATAAATGTAAAATATCCCCAGGTGGGACGACTTCAGAATCCTAACAAATGGGTAACCATCAGATTGGTCATTGTATTCCCAATATAGGTATCCGTGTAGGTATCCGTTTCAGTTAGTACGACACACAGAGCACCAAAAAAAAAAAAAATAACAACAATGGGCAGGCACCTGCGTCCTCAGTGAGGTAAATGAAAGTTGGTAATCCTCTCGGGCTGTAAACAATGGCAATAGGTAGACCAAACAAAATAGACATGGGTGGGCACAACTGATATCGTGTGATCATGTAAGTCCAAAAGAAACCTCACTAGAAAAATGTATGTAGATGCTTATAGTCCCAACTATACGCAACAGTGTTCTGAGGTATAGTTGTGTGTTCTCCAAGGGGAGAATGGTCCAGGGGTCCTGCCCAGCGCTCCCACTCCTACGCGTTTCGTCCAGCGACTTAAACTTGGACTTGCATGATCACACGATATCATTTGTGCCCACCCATGTCTGTTTTGTTTGGTCTGCTGACTGCCTATTGCCACTGTTTACAGCCTGAGAGGATTACCAACTTACAGCTCACTCAACTTTGGGACGTGACTTTATCTCGCTTACACAGGCTTCGTACTGAGTATTGTTTATCTTTTCATATGCAGCTGGTGTTTCCCATGTGCTGAGTTTGATTTGCAATCTTTTCATTACTCGGCACACACACATTTTGTTCCTATGATTGTGTGGCCCTCCCAGATACATCAAGCAGTGGTAAGGAAAAGTGGGGATGATCTCTCTCCAAAAATTTCATTTTTTTAAGTCAACTTACATCTCCACTTTTCATTACCACTGCTTGATGTATCTGGACCTTGGCGTCTTTGCCAGCAATGTTGTGTTGCAGGCCCTCCTGCCAATGAAACGGTTAAAGAAAATATAGAAAGCTAAAATGTGAAATGTTCGTTTGCTTGCCCCAGCCAGATTAATTTGCTAAAAAAAAAAAAACTGATGTTTAAGAGATTACAACAGGGATGTGGAAACCTGCATGGGACAAGTGAATACATGTGTTTCCCTTTACAGGACGGCCGTGTCCTGTTGTACAAACTTTCAGAAGCGGTGTGTTTCTCAGATGTAATTGACATTGTCTCCCAAGTTCCCATTAACCAGAGAAATCTTGTTACATTCATGGTGTCAACAAGATAAGGAGTGGAGCATGTTTCGGAGAAGGAGAAATGGTAAAACACATGGTCCCGATCTGGCGCTGGGTGTGAGGCCAGCCAGGTTAAATTGGAGTACTTTGCGGAAAAGGCAGTGGGTTTTGTGGATCAGCCGCCCAACAGAGGTGGAAGAGACTGGTGTGGTGTGTGTAAACCTGTGCTTTTTTTTTTTTTTTTAGCTAGTAGCCCTTAATTTTTATTCTTGATAATGTAAGAAAAAAGGACAAAGGTTATTTTAGGCATTACACACTCATTAAACCAAAGAGTACACACATTTTAATTACAATACAAATATCTTCTACAAATCATATAAACATACATTTTCTCTGACGAATGTACAGATGTAGCAGGCGGCATTGCTGCCTGTGGTGGAATATGCAGTGGTATTCTGCACCACATTGCCATTGAATCCTATGGAAACCGTGATATTCTGCGTTAGAACAGGAAATATATTGGGTGAAGCAATCTCACGGGCTACATCTGTACAATGCACACGGGTTAACCCAAAGCATCAATATTTTCTAAAAATAATAGGCCTTTATAATACTAAATCCTACAAGCTACTTTCATTTCAAAATAAATGGAGTTGGCGCACGAGTAGAAGACCTGCATTTAGGTTATAAGTAATAAGGACCACAAGCTATCAGCCCTCTAACCGCTCCATGACACTGAGGGATGTCACAATTGCCAGCACGCTGGTGAGTGACCCTATGCAGACATGTCGGCCTCCACGGAGCAAACGTTATTCAGACATGGAGATTGTGGACCCCAAAAATGGTAACATTGAGGCTTATTCTGTAAGGTGCGATAGTGCAGGTGACGGGAAACGTCCCACTGACGTTAACGGGGCTTTTCATGCGATAGGACGTTATCGGTGCTTATCACACCTTAAAGAATATGAGCGTTTAAACCACAACGTCAGCGAGTTCACACCTGCCTATGATGTTTTCTGATTGTGAAGCGCTCTTTTTGTTGGTATCTGCGAGATCGTGGTGGCATGTTTGTAACGGAAGGCGAGAAGGTAATCTATTCCCGATGTAACGGGTGGGGGGGCAGGGCGGTTATTGCTGGACACATTACTTCAATAATCCGGGGGGCCGATATTTGACGAGTGACGTTATTTACAGCTCTGGGAATTCCCCCAGTTCCCAAAGACATTTAGCGTTTGATCATCCTGCACAAGAAATACTTGTCCAGCAGGAAAAATAAATATCTGACCGCTCGGTCAGTCTCAGAAAATGGTCTCATCACCGGGAGTAGAAGTAGCAGCTTTGACGTGGAGAAGCAGCTTCACAGCTTACTGAATATAGAGGGGGGGGGGCATAGTTTGAGCAGGTGGGTTGAGCAGGTGGGGGGGGCGTGGTTTGAACGGAGGGTCCGTCCGTTCGTACTCCCTCCCCTCCTCCGGTGTGCAGGAGCCCGGAGGTCAGGCTCCCTCCTGAATTAAACTGAGCCGGGAAAAAAAAAAACAGGCTGACACCCTACAAGCTCCTTCCCTGCTCACCTCATTGGCTCACATGCGCACCACGTGACGCGTCAACACTCCAGAACACCACCTGGTAGCGCTGGCCGGCTGACGCGTCACAGAACGGAGTGAGCCACGGAGGGAGGAGGCAGCGGGGACCAACACAGTGCAGGTAAGGGGGTGGTGGCGCACGCACGCGCCACCGGACGCAGCGGGACCAAGGCCTAAGACTGGGGAAACTTCGGCTCCACAACCAAAGCGTGTTCCCCTTGCCTTTCTCTTCACAAGGAACAGAATGATATTATTAACCACACATGCAATATCAGAGCAGAAGTGGCCTATAACATTACAATGTTTCAATTGGAAACATTTATTTGTCTCAGGACACAAACATTTGATATTTTGACCGTAAGGATGATTAAACATTTTTAAGGACGCCAAAGGCCGAGTCAATGGTGGGTGCGGGCGGGTGCTAGTGGCTTCCCACTTGCCTATAGCTTCAATGATTTGAGCGCTCTAACGACGCGATGAGGGTGTCGTGGTCACGGGAGCTGGTTCGCGCTCATTGGGTGAGCCAGCTCTCGTGAACCGGCCGTCGCGCGAGGAAACATTTCTTTGTTTCCTCGCGCATCGCGAGCGCCGGCGCTGCTGGTCGCGCCCTCTCCGGACAGCCTCATAGAAGGCGTATCACTTTGATCGCGTCGCGATAACCGCGGACACTAGTAAGGAGGCGGCAGGAGGTCAGTGGCAAGATCACTGTTCTTAATGCAGGTAAACCAGGTTCAAACCCCAGCACCGGCTCACCTTGTCCAGTCTACCTACCTCACAGTGGCAACAGCATTAGATTGCAAGCTCTGAGGCAACAGATCGTACCTGCCAAATTCTACGCACAGCGCTACTTATTGTCAGCACTGTAAGAAACATATTACTTTACTGCCCTTTTAAAAGCAAACCTTCAAAATAAAAAATGAAATCAGAACATAACCGGACATATACCGTGCTGATCCACTTTTTGCGGACTCTTTCCATTTATTATTTCACTGGCGAACTCCTGTCTTAATGAACGTGAATCAGAGCGGAAATATTAACCCCTAGGGGCACATTTGCAGCAACTGGTATCTCCAGAATTCAAGTACAGAGTTTAAAAATAAAAAATAAAGGGCGTGATCGCTAGAAACAGCAGCAAAAAGAGGTCTTCACAATGGTAAAAAGAAAGTAGGGATATTTATTTTTATGGCGAAGAGAGTCAAGTTGAGAGGCCTTTAATGTGATATACGTGTTAAACTGCAGGAAAGGGGCTGATACGGATCAACTGACATACTGTGCGTCTTTTCTGCAAAGGCTCGCGGTCGCTCTAGCCAGTAACACGTACAGGAAAAGGGTGAGAGAACTATTGTAAGAAACACATGCTGCGTCTTCACTAGGATATAGGTCCGGTAACTAGCCCACGGTTGCCTGATAGAAACTACACCCCAACTTTCTCTGGGATGCAAACATTAGGGGGGGGTGGGGAGGGAGATGTTTACACACAAAACACAGAATTATTACAAACAATTACAAGTATTCAGTTTAACACAATGGCAGGATGATTAGCGTCACCCAATCCCCTAGGAACTTCTAAGACCCCTTCCGCACTGAAGGGGTTAAAACTGTCACAAAGTATTAAATGGGACAGAGGACCGTAGTCACTATGCCCCTTTTTAGCAGGCTGTTTCTCCGACATCCAAATGTTTTTAGGGATATGCTATAAACCACCAAATATCTGTGAGATTGAGGAAGGCATCAAAACTGGGTCATGTTTGCATAATGGGTGATTTTAATTATGCAGACAGACTGGGGCAATGAGATTAGCGTTACAACAAAAGGAAACAGGTTTTGGGGGTGCTTAAAGACAATTATATGACCCAAATTATTGAGGAACCAACCAGGAGAGGGGCAATACTGAATTTGGTCATATCAAACAATGTAGAAGTATTAGCAAATATTCATAACCGGGAGGATTTGGGTAACAGTGATCATAACATGATCTCATTTGAAATAAATGATCAAAAAACAGATTACTCGGGTTCAACAAAGACCTTAAACTTTAGAAAAGCAGATTTTAATAAACTGAGGTCTAATCTACAAGTAATACACTGGGATGATGTTTTTGCAGGGAAAAATGTGGAAGATAAATGGGCAGTCTTTAAAATATTGTTAGAAAAGCACCCTTATCAGGGTATACCCTTGGGTAATAAGTATAAAAGAAATAAGTCAAAACCAATGTGGCTAAATAAACAGGTAGGGGAGGAAATGGACAAGAAGAGGAAGGCGTTTAGATTCTTTAAGTCAGAAGGGACGGAGACATTGTATCAGAATTATAAGGAATGTGACAAAAATTGCAAAGGGGCAATCAAATTAGCAAAAATGGATAATGAAAAAAGGATTGCAATAGAAAGTACGATCAACCCTAAAAAGTTCTTTAAGTACCTTAATAACAAAAAATGAAAAAAGAAAATATAGGACCCTTTCAGTGTGAGATGGGCAGGCAGATTATTGGAGATAAGGAAAAAGAAGAGGTATTAAAAAAATTATTTGCCTCTGTGTTTACCAGGGAAGAATCAATTTCAATAGTATTGCCGCAGGAGGAAGCCACAACCTCCATATTAATGAACAATTGGTTAACTGAGGAAGAAGTTTATAGGCGGCTTGATAAAATTACCCCGATGGCATATATCCAAGAGTTCTCAATGAGTTAAGCTCAGTAATAGCCAAACCATTACATTTAATATTCAAGGACTCCATTCCCACAGGCTCAGTACCACAAGATTGGCGTAAAGCAGACGTGGTGCCTATATTTAAAAAAGGGAGCTAGATCACAACTGGGGAATTACAGACCTGTAAGCCTGACTTCAATAGTGGGGAAACTACTTGAAGGTTTAATACGGGATAATATTCAGGAATTCCTAATGGAAAACAAAATCATTAGTAATAGCCAACATGGATTTATGAAGGATAGATCTTGCCAAACTAACCTTATTTGATTCTTTGAGGAGGCAAGTAGAAATTTAGACCAGGGTAATGCAGTTGTGGTCTACTTAGATTTTGCAAAGGCTTTAGATACGGTTCCACATGAGAGGTTAATGTACAAAATAAATCAAATTCTACTCAGTAAAAATATATGCACCTGGATTGAAAACTGGTTGGAGGACAGACAACAGAGGGTTGTCATAAATGGAACTTTTTCAGGTAGGGCTAAAGTTGTGAGTGGAGTACCTCAGGAATCGGTACTGGGACCCCTGCTTTTTAACTTGTTTATTAAAGCTGCAGTTCAGTCTTTTTTTTTTTTTTTTGCATTTATTTTTTAACTTCAATAGTTTCATGTGGGCAATCTCTAATTAGCTAAAGAACTGTATAGCTGCAGGTCAATTCGTTTTCCATGTATTGATAGGTCGAAATTTGGTGACATATTAAAAGCTGGCATTTGTTTATAATCTGCTTGACTGGCAGTGGAAGCTCATGAATGTTCATGAGCACTGCTGCACAGACATGTGCTAGAGGGAGAGCAGGGCTGACAAAGGGGTGTGCCAGGGCTTGTGACAGGACATGAAGGGGCAGTGCCTTAGCAAATGGCTGTTAAAATAGAATACAAGAAAATTGGTCTTTCAAAGTTGTTTTTTTAAAAACAGAAAATGCTAAAAGTATTTTTTCTTACTACAGAACTGATTTATTAAAAAAAACACACATGCAGGATATTGACTGAACTGCAGCTTTAATGACCTTGACGTTGAGAGCAAAGTCTCCATCTTTGCCGATGACACTAAATTGTATAAAGGTAGTAGAATCAGAACAGGATGTAATTTCTCTCCAGAAGGACTTGGAGAGAGACTGGAAACTTGGGAAGGTAAATGGCAGATGAGGTTTAATACAGATAAATGTAAGGTTATGCCTGGATGGTAGAGGTTGCTGGCATCACAAAACTGAAATGAAGCCCATCTAGCTACCCCTAAATCCATGTAACTTGGCAACCTATGTAAGGCTTATTTTAACCAAATGTATTTAATATCTGGGGGAGAACTGGGAATGTATAATGCACTACGTTTGTGAGAATGTATTCCAAATGCAATCCCCAAGTCTAGTTGAGCAAGCAATATGAGGTAAAGTGTTTGTGATCTATGTGTAAGCACTGTAATGTGATTTGGGAGTCAGCCCTGTAAAGTGTAAATTGGATTATGTGTACATTTGTATGGAGGGGACTCTGATTTAATCAGCCGAGGTTCCTGCAGATAAATGTGTATTGAGACAATGGTTGGGAGCATGGAGGTGTTACAGACATTTGGTGAGTAAGAAAGAGTGAACAACCAGGAATGGGGATGGATTCTTAGCACGCCCTCTGGCTGTTGTGGCACCAACCTAATTCCTGCTCTGATTGTCCAGCAGCCCCCTCCCATGCATGGGATATCCACAGAGGGCTATATAAGGGGTGCTACTGATCAGAGAATCAGATCTACCTTCAGAGAGCATCTGAGAGCAAGAGAGACTAAAAGAGGGAGAGACACTCTGGGAAGGAGTGTGGAGACTCCCTCAGAGGACCATCTGAGAGATAGAGACATTCTGTGAAGGAGTTTAAATCTTGATAGTGACCAGCTGGAGATACATGTCAGAGGGGCTGCTGTGTGATCAGCACTCTGATATCCTGGACGAGAAGCGGACAGGGCAAGCCTTCTTGAAGCAGGCCCCTGCACCTAGCGAGGCTAGATTCTACTCCCCAAGCCCCCATTTGGTATTGTATCTGGTTTTGTACATCTTTGTTTTGTCTGCTGGCGTGCCAGAATAAACCCCATTTTATTCTACAACCTTGTCCTGCCTGGTGCTGGTGATCCCGGTGGTTTCGGTGTAAAAGTACTGGCCTCCCGTGACAATGCCTTTGGGTAGCAAGAATAAACAGGAGACTTACACATTGAATGGGGATAAATTAGGGGAATCCTTGATGGAGAAGGATTTAGGAGTGCTTGTAGACAGCAGGCTTAGCAATAGTGCCCAAAGTCATGCAGTAGCTGCAAAGGCAAACACGATCTTATCTTGCATGAAACAGGCAATGGATGGAAGGGAAGTAAACATAATTATGCCCCTTTACAAAGCAATAGTAAGACCACACCTTGAATATGGAGTACAGTTTTGGGCACCACTCCTTAGAAAAGACATTATGGAACTAGAAAGAGTGCTGAGAAGAGCCACCAAATTAATAAAGGGGATGAACAATCTAACTTATGGAGAGAGGCTTGTTAAATTAGATTTATTTATACTAGAAAGGAGGTGTCTAAGAGGGGATATGATAACTGTATACAAACATCCAGGGACAGTACAAAGAGCTTTCAAAAGAATTATTCCTCCCATGGGCTGTAGAATGGACTCAGGGTCGTCCCTTAAGGTTGGAGGAAAGCAGATTTCACAAGCGACAAAGGAAAGGGTTCTTTACAGTAAGGGTAGTTACAATGTGGTACTCATTACCAATGGAACAAGTGATGGCAGATAAAATAGATTTGTTCAAAAAAAGGTTGGACATCTTTTTAGAAAAAAAAGGTATACAGGGATATACCAAATAAGTATACATGGGAAGGATGTTGATCCAGGAATTAATCCGATTGCCAGTTCTTGGAGTCAGGAAGGAATTCATTTTTCCCCTTATGAGATATCATTAGATGATGTGTCTCTGGGGTTTTCTGTTTGCCTTCCCCTGGATCAATATACTGTAAGTACGGATATAGGATAAAGTATCTGTCGTCTAAATTTAGCATAGGCTGAATTTGATGGACGAATGTCTTTTTTTTCAACCTTATCTACCATGTGACTATGTGACTTCCCTAATGTGTTCCTTAAGGAGCAGTCCGAGCGCTAGTTTTTTGTTTTGTTACGCAGGATTGAAGCAGGGGGTCTCCGGAGCTGAACCTCATTAATCTCAGCTCCTGGGACCCCCTGCTTCCCGGGATACAGTACAGACCTCCAAAGGGGGCACCGGTGTCACCGGCAGGTTTAAAGCTCCAGCACGACGTGGGCCAATAGGAAGCCGCACCGGGGCTTTGGAAAGCGGCCATTATGTGAACCCTGGCAGCGGGAATGGCAGTTCGTCATAAGCAGGGCATCCCCAGCGCTGAAATTAATGGGGTTCAGCTCCGGGAACCCCCTGCATGAACCTTATGTACAAAAAAACTTCTCAGAAAATAGAACCTAAAGCAAGGGAAGAGTTCAATAAATAGTTCATGTTTATTAATGTTAATGTAGAAGACTGAGCCACCTGTGCTGAAGCAGGGTTTCCAGAATCCCTGCTCCAGCACAGGTAGCTCAATCATTGACTGCACCGTTAAACGGTGCGATATTGGACAATTCACTTTACCTCCTTTCAGCACGAGATCTCTCTCATTTAATCTAACACAGCATCTCAGCCCTGATCACTGCAGCGCTGGAAGAGCTGCTGTGATCGCCATCAACCAATACGAGTTTACCACTTACACATCGGATGTGCAAATCACGGTTTTCGCTTGTGCATTTCCCCCGTTTTTAGGGCCTAAATGTACGACATGTTTTTCACTTTTACAAATGGTGAAGACGGTGCGACATGAATAAGGGCTTTCAGCATACAGGTGTGGCCACGGTTATTGCTTCCGCTCGCGCGTTCCCGCAGGGTGAAGTAGCACATTGGTTTCCCCCGTCGCCATCACGCGCGGCTGATTATATACACAACGGTCGCCGGCGCGCCATGTATGCACCGCACCGACATGCCAGCGGGAGTCATTCTGCTGGTTGTGTCTGTATTGCAAAAATCGCAACAAACACCGCTAGCAACAAAACCGCTACAAAACCTTCCCTACGTCGAATCAGGAATCGCGGTTCTGAGAACGGAGGACAGGGGGACACGGGTTTTATTAGGAAATGTGTTTTCTGACCTGAACGAAGACTAAACGTACCTTTGAAAATATATATATATACGGCCTGCATTGTTCTCTGGGTTATTGTGCTGCCATGTTATCCATCACACGCCACCACTTTACCGTAGATAAAATAGTTAATACTTAGAGTAGTGAATGGGCCAAGAGGAATGCGGGCGTCACACAAGTGCCAAGATTTGCCCTACGGCAACACAGTCTTACAGAGATCACGCGGCAGCGCCAAGCAGCTCGGCGCAAAACGGGGCAGTGACAAGGTGCATATGAAAGTTAAATATAGCTGCAACTGTGCAAAGATCTACAAACCCTTCGGTGCCAGTGGGGTCCGACTCACACAACAAACTAATATCCTATACATTAGAGGGAGAGGGGCGGGCGTACTCTGCTGCGCGTGCCCGGTGTCTGGGCTCTTGCTTCACTCTGGTTTGATGCTGCTCTCCTCCCTTTGCGCTTCCTCCCGCAGGCGGGCTTTCTTCTCCAGGTTGAAGCTGGACAGAGATTCATGGCGGCCGGCAGCCTGCGGTGGAACAGAGCACACGTCGTCATTAGACACACAGCGGCTGAAGCCTGAAGAAGGGACAGGGACTAGATATGGTTAGGGAAAGGCCTAGTGCAAGGGCCACCAACAGGCCAGGTATTACGGATATCGGTATTACGGATATCCCTGTTTCAGCACAGGTGGCTCAGTCATTGACTGAGCCACCTGTGCTGAAGCAGGGATATCCTGAAAAGCTGATCTGTTGGTGGCCCTTGAGGACTGGAGTTGGCCGCCCCTGGCTTTGTAGGAGAGATATATATATATATATATATATATATATATATATATATATATATATATATATATATATATATATATATATATATATATATATATATATATATATATATATATATATATATATATATATACCTATACATTTGCAGCAACACTCAAATATAGCAAAAAGACATGTATTAGCAGTGACAAAACACCACACTATAAACCCAACGTTTCGGTCCTGGCAGGACCTTCCTCAGGGGAGTGCTACCAGACAATGACACCCAAAGAACATATATAATAGTTCACCATGTGAGGACAATTAGAGGCAGCTAATTGTACAATCCTGGAACTCCACGAGTGCAATCAGTGTATGAGGTAGCGCGGCAGCCATCTTGGAAATCAGGAGACAGAGCAATGCACGCTATCGCAAATGTGCAGATGAGTACAGGCTCCCCCGGTGGACAAAAAAATCCTAGCGTCCAATGTTGCTAGGAAACGCATGTGTGGCGTCATGAAGACAGGTTACGAAACGCATAGGGTTGTGGCTGGCCACTCTACACTGCTCTCCTGTATGGCGCCTGAACTGATAAAAAGATGCTTTTATTTTTTTTATTGAAATGCTGGTATCAAAAGGTTTTCATTGCTGCTGTACTTATGCTAAATAATATGAAGAATGTTAGTCTTATATAGAGCCGCTGTGTTATGCAGCGCCGCTGTGTTATGCAGCGCCGCTGTGTTATGCAGCGCCGCTGTGTTATGCAGCGCCGCTGTGTTATGCAGCGCCGCTGTGTTATGCAGCGCCGCTGTGTTATGCAGCGCCGCTGTGTTATGCAGCGCCGCTGTGTTATGCAGTGTTGTACACACGGGTTTTTCAGGCACGAGTCCCAGTGTAGAAGAAATTACTCCCTCCTTTTTGGTGGCAAGGGAATGGGAGATAAAGAGAAATGCTCAAGGGCACAAGACGTGTTCTGTGGGATTCCTGTTACAGCCACATGCAAGTCGACCCATATTTTAGGGAGAATCACCGTTTTGTGGGATTCTGCCACCGCATCTGGATTTGAAGGGGTTAAAGCAATTTCTCCTGGATTGGAAAACCAGATCGATCCCAAATACTCCGGGAAATAGGCCATCATTGGGGTTTCATGACCCCTCCTCCCACACTGGGAAAAGGTCACTTCCTGGAAGCAGACCAGGGCCAAGAATGAAGTGGCTGTCCTCATATGCCCGGCTAATTATAGCCCATCTGACCTTGAGAATCCCGAGTGTTCCTGCAGCTGAGGCGCTCACCAGTGTGACGGGGCCGGGGAATGTGAACGGGACGGCCGAATAACTGGGGATTGCTTAACCGCTTCAGTACTGGAGGCAGTATTGCCACCTGGCTCCCGTCTGCACTTAAATCAGGACGGGCTTTGGCATGGGGACGGTTCAATGTAAAATGAATGACCTGGGATTAAGTACGTCAATGGAGCCCCACTGGCACCTGCATTAACACCGTAACTGCCGGCAGGGTGTGCAATGCAGAGCTTTTACAGGACGTTAGCGGACGCGGTGGCAGGGAAAGGGTTAAAAGGGACATTTTTAAAACTACTTCTCACTTTTATGTCAACTCGAGGTGCTAAAAAAAAAAAAAGACAAACAGGTGGCAACATGGGTGGGAAACGCCACTGTCCCTGCCTGTGTCAGAAGTGGATGTGCTAGAAACGGTGAACCAAGCGCAGCAAGGGGAGATATGGGCACGTCCCCGGAGTTATTTACATTAGAAAAGAGGCGTCCAACACAGGATATGATAACTATATACAAATGTATTCTGGGGACAGTACAAGGAGCTTTGAAAAGAACTATTCATCCCACGGGCAGTACAAAGGACTCAGGGCCACCCCTTAAGGTTGGAGGAAAGGAGACGCGGTTGTATTGGGGCACCACAATATCACGCGGTTCGGCTGTTTATACCGGAGCACTACTTTAAATATAATCAGTAGAAGTGCACTGCGACCTTATTACTCACTTGGGCATGGCTGTGTAACGCCTGTGCTTACAGCCGGGCAGTGGTGTGCTGGGTATGTGTGTGCTATCTGAACTGCACCCTAAGGCCGTGCCTATAGTGCCGTCGGCGACACGGCGGGTGACGTCGCCGGCGAAAGTTATGTTTCGCCGGGCGGCGGGGTCGCGGTATTCCGGCAATTTGATTTGTTCAAGAGCCGTCACGTGACGCGACGGCCCTTGAAAAATCAAATTTTGCCGGCTTCAGATTTTCGCCACGGCGGCGCCGCTCTGTCGCGTGCACTAGAAGCGGCGGCAATGTATTTGTTTTCGTCGCCGGCACTATAAGAGCGGCCTTACCCACACCCGCCTGTTCCCCCTTACATCTCCTCATTGGATACACGAATATAGACATTTTCATTTAGGGGCTAATTTATTAGCCACGGCGTCACCCTCGGATACCAGTGTCTCGGCTCTGGGGATTATTTTTGGCCATTTTTAATATGTCACTGTGTAATATATGCTCACATCCTATTGTAGTGTTTATTAGACATCTTATTAAAGTGTATTATTGAAGTGAAACTTCTTTAGTGGCACCTATTCTGATGGGGTAAAACGGGAGAGATGGGGGACAAATGTGAAACGGAAGTGACGTCACAGCTCCCCCCTCCCCCCCCCCCCCGCATCTACTGTGACATGCGGCGGCGGCGGCGATAGCCGCCGGCGCCGCTCCTAACAGCCGCTGCTCCCCCACACACACCCGCTGTGACATGCTGCCCACGCATCTGCTGTGACATGCGGCGGCGGCGGCGGCGATAGCCGCCGGCGCCGCTCCTAACGGCCACTGCCATGGGTATAGCAAGATGGCTGCCGCAGAGCTTCCGGTGCTGCGGGTGTAATAAGATGGCGGAAGCCGCGCAAGTACTCCGGCAGAGAGAGGACCTCCCACACACCCCTCACCCTCCCACACACCCAGTTGCTCACATGCGGCGGCGATAGCCGCCGCTCCTAACTGGCGCCGTTCCACCGCCCGCTGCCATGGGCTGTGAGAGGAGGAGCCGCTGCTCAGCCTCTCTCCTCCCTCTTGCTTCCCCGAGTCCCGCAGCTCTCCCACACGGCTGCTGACATGCGGCGGCGCTAGCCCCTGGCGCCGCTCCCCCCACCCACCCACTGACATGTGGCGGCGCCGCTCCCCCCACCCACCCACCCACTGACATGTGGCGGCGCCGCTCAAAATTTTATCGCCGGAGTAGGAGAGTCTCAGGCAGAGCTGCCGCGGGTCCGCAGCTCTGCCTGCCTTTGAGGGGGGGGGGGGGGGGGGGAGTCAGGAGAGAGGGGGCAGGACACAAAGAGAGACACACATACACTGACAGACACACACACATACATATATACACACACACACACACACACACACACACACACACACTGACTGACACACATACACACACACACACATACACACACACTGACTGACACACATACACACACACTGACTGACACACATGCACACACACTGACTGACACACATGCACACACACTGACTGACACACATGCACACACACTGACACACATACACACACAATGATTGACACATATACACACACACACTGACTGACTGACACACATAGACACACACACACTGACTGACACACATACACACACACACACACACACACACACACACACACACACACACACACACACACTGAATGACACACACACACACACACACACACTGACTGACACACATATACACACACACACACACACACACTGACTGACACACATACACACACACACACACACACACACACACACACACACTGACTGACACACACACACTGACTGACACACATACACACACTGACTGACACACACACTGACACACATATGCACGCACACTGACTGACACACATACACTCACTGACTGACACACATACACTCACTGACTGACACACATACACTCACTGACTGACACACACACACACTGACTGACACACACACACACACTGACTGATACGCACGCACACTGACACACATACACACACTGACCGACACAGAGAGACATTCACACAACACAGAGAGAGACATACTGACTGACACACACACTCACACATTGACTGACACACTGACTGACACACATGCACACACTGACTGACACACATGCACACACTGACTGACACACATGCACACACTGACTGACACACATGCACACACTGACTGACACACATGCACACACTGACTGACACACATGAACACACTGACTGACACACATGCACACACTGACTGACACACATACACACACTGACTGACACAAATACATACTCTCTGACTGACACACATACATAGTCACTGACTGACACATACACTGACTGTGCCGAGCACGCGCGTTATAAGTCAATTTCTGTGACAAAAGTCAAAGAAGTTTCACTTACTATGCGCGTGCACAGCACACACAGCTTTTTTTACATATGGATTTGCGTTCAGCTCAGGGAAAAGAACCGCCGTTCATGATATTGATAACAGCCAAGCACAGAGCCCGCTCACCTCCGCCGATCTGGGACCTTAGTGTCTAATTAGGTCAAAACCACAAACTATCAACTACATTTTCATTTTGATTTGTCAAATGTTGTGATAAATTCTCTGGGAAGTCCCCGCAGATTCCCGCGCTGCACGCCCCATTCCTGCGTCTCATTCTCAGGTAACTCGTAAAGAGATGAAACGAGGCAGGTTTAGTAAATAAGGCTGAGCTCCTAATGCATCACATCAGTTATTAGGATGTTAGAAATGGTTCTTGCACCGCGCAGCTGCTTTTCAGCCTCCGTATAATGGCCGCAGAGATGCCCAGGAATTATTTTATTTGGATAGAACGCCGTTGTTCCTATTTGGTACATGGAGCAGTCAGTGGATTCAGCCTTTTGTGGGTACACCTTGTCTGGTGTCCCATTGTTGCACGGATTTGACTACACCTGTGCAAGCAACACCCTATTCCTCATGGTGGTAGGGAGTTTGGAGCTAATTACGAGGACCGGATTGTCCTTAGAGGCGGTCCGCTTACTCTGGTCCCTCACTACTACACTCTTCACTCTAGGAGGGGTTATTTGTCACCATTTCATCTTATAACCGTGAGTGCATTAACTAGGGACTACTGTGACCACCTGGTCACTATCTGTGTTGATTAATGGTCATTTTTTCCCCTTTTGCAGCGGGTTATTTTGACGTTTGTTGGAAATTGGTAAGAGCGGTGCGGCTGCTTGTAAATTACATCCTGGGATCTACATTAAAAACGGGGCTGTTACCATGGAATTGTTTAACACAAACGACAGCCACTGATTGATCCACCTGTGCTGAAGCAGGGATAGCCTGAAAACCTGACCTGTTGGTGGCCCTTGAGGACTGGAGTAGGCCACCCCTGCTCTAATAAAGTCAGTGAAGACTCACCCGCTTTCCAGAGATGACCGTGGCGATGCAGCCGATGATGGTCAGAGCCATCATCATGTACGCGACCTTGACTCGCATCTTGCTTTTTGCCATGTCTACCATCTCATACCTAGAAGAGAGAACATAAATATATATACACACACACACACACACACACACACACACACACACACACACACACAATGTATCAATTTAGGATGGATTTCCTGCTGCCCTTTCTTCTGACAGTAAAATGTTAACAAAAAAAAAAAGTGGATCTGCACGTGGTGGGAAAATGCAGCTGGTGTCACGCACCGTGGCCTGAGTGCGCTTCTAAAATTCCGGGAGTGCCACTTTTCCCTGGTAGCGGTGGCTAATCACGTTAGACAATGTCTGAGCATGGAAAGGTATACAGGGATATACCGAATAAGTACACATGGGAAGGATGTTGATCCGGGGAGTAATCTGATTGCCAATATTAGGAGTCAGGAAGGAATTTATTTTCCCCTTTATGAGATATCATTAGATAATGTCACTGGGGTTTTTGTTTTTCTTCCTTTGGCTCAACACACAAAGTACGGATATAGGATAAAGTATCTGTCGTCTAAATTGATCATAGGTTGAACTTGATGGACGTATGGGTCTTTGTTCAACCTCATCTTTGTGACTATGGAAAAAGTTCATAGTGCTGCTGCAGTGCGCTGCGGATGACGGGGTGGGGGAATGCCGCAGATTGGGGGTTCCCAGAAACATGTTAGGATCTGGAGACACCATTCTCTTCTTCTCCCGCTGTATCAGCAGCTAAAACGAGGTCAAAAAACAAATGTTTTCTAGTTTTCACCTCAACTGTTTTGGTTCAAATGTGGTTTCTGCAGACGTGGGCACTTAAAAAAAAAATGAAATGATAGCCATACTAACTACGTTCCGCTCGCAAAGTCAGACCTCCATCAGGGCACGATGAAAATGGAAGTTCCCAGCGTGCTTGTTGATATTCCAATGTCTGCTGTCGAGCCGAGAGAGACTCTCGTCCATCGAGCGGGAGGCACTCGGATTTCGATCTTTCTTGTTACCCTTGTCGGCTGTTTTTTTATGGTGTGTTACAAGTCTCCAGCTGTTCTGTGGTTTCTGAAGACATCACAGGAGGTGAACGGCACACGCCTGACCACGCGTGTATCAGGGCGCTATAGGACCTGTTAAAGCAGCGAAGAACTCATAACGTCAATCACCCCCAGAAAGGAATAAAGTGACCACAGCAAGGGAGGCAAAAATGTATTCCCTCCTACCACCATCTGTGAATTATGGTTTTATTTGCGTTATACATCACTGGTGTCCAGCGTCTGTAATACAGTACGTATCCATGTATTTTTTATAACTCTGTGCCCAGGACATACTTGAAAACGAGAGGTATCTCTCAATGTATTACTTCCTGGTAAAACATTTTTATAAATAAATAAATAAAATAAATATCAAATAGTTATTAGATCATTATTCGGCTGCAAATGTGACATCAGCAGGACCTGTGCAATGTAATAAAGTACAGCAATCAGTTGGGTTAGCAGTTTTGGGAGAGAGATTTGGAGTGTTATTATATCTCTATGTACGATCTTACTAGACTTGGGTCACCGATGGATAGGTTTTTGCGATTTCGGAGGGCTGGAGAATGTGTCGCTGTTTCTATGTACTTTAGGGAATGTATAATACATAGGTTCTGCATTTGTGGTTTACGTGTAGAGAGATGGTCTATAAGTTCAGGACACTATGCTTTTCTAAGCAGCTCAAGTTGGTGCATTGCCTACAAATTTGGCACAGTCTTAAAGCCGAGTGACGCCCCCTGGAAGTCTCTCTCCTCCCAGTGAATGGAAAGTTACTTACGATACGAGATCAGGGATGTCCTCCTTCTTTTTGAAACGGCCTGCGTACACCAGGATGTTCTTTTCAAAGTTTGAGGGTTTGTGCCCTGGAATTCGGAAGGACGCACCTGGAGAGGGTGGGAAGCCAAGGTTATTCCAGGCAGGTAGGAATAAAAAAGGCACAGCGGGGCAGAAGACTGGATCCTTGTATTGTCTTTTAAACACAAAGGACCGAGGCAGAGTCTAAGATAAGACCCAAAGCTGTGCTTTTCCACCCGCTGGCTCCCCTGGGAATGCCAGCCACACCAGAATATAAACAAACACAAACCAAGGAAACGCCAAATATATCCCACTTGGGTAAATACTCAGTCGTGTTTGGTTATCCTCAAAACATGGCCAGGCTGGGGCTCTCTAGGAGAGGGATGAGAACAGAGCTGGAAGAGGGAATCCCCCTCACTCACTTCTTAAACCGAGTCCATAGAAGGACAGGCCGTGCTGAGGCGTGCGGACGCTCCGCGCTGAGCCCCTGCATCCTCAATGAGGATGCCGTGAGAGGGGGCTCACGCGAGCGTCCGCAGGCGTGCTGAGGAGTTGGAGGTTTCAGCCGAGCGCCAAGCTGTTTTTCAGCGCGCTGTCGGTTGAAAACCTCCAATCACAGCACAGCAGCGTCAACGTCACGGCGCCGTGACGTCGGCGCCGTGACATTGACGTCAGTGCGTCGCGGGCGATTGGCCCAGCGACGTCACTGCCCCGCCTCCAACCACCTCCCCCCGGCTCCCCCCGCGCACGCTGGCTCGCCTGCAAGTCCGTGCAATCGCGCTGACTGATGCAGGCGAGCCTCAGCGCTAGCGCGCCTCCGCTCTCCCCACCCCTCTATGGCCCGGGCCTTACACTTCCTCTCACCCAAATCAGCTACTTTAGCAGCTGCAACAGGCAGATACACAACATTGTGTCTCCTCGGTTGCATATCGATTCTTGGACATCCAAAACATATGCTAATCTAGGTGTATTTTATAGGAACAAATCCTCCCTAAACCTGCTGGTTAGAAAGCGCATTGCACAGTAGATGCTAATGCCAATTATAGACTATAGAATATGGCACAGCACCCTAAACTCAACTTGACAAACTAGATACCCTCCACAACTCAATATGTTGCTTTGTCCTCCAATGTGAAGAGTTGAAGATCATCGGGAAGCGCAAGCCATGTAAAACAGAATAAATATTCTGATGGTGCAATAACTGTGGTAAACGTGTGAATAAATATTCAAGGTGCAGTGTGCTAAATACTCACAAGTGTAGAGTGAGTGTTATAACTCTGTGCCCAGGACATACATGAGAACGAGAGGTAACTCTCACTGCATTACTTCCTGGTAACACATGGTATAAATAAATAGGTTTCAATCTCATTAAGCAGTGGCTTTCCTGCAGCGGAGGATATTGGTTCACACACAGCTGGCTATACTGCGGGTCTGATAAAATGTGTGATGATGGCAGCTGATGACTGCCAACCGGGGCTATGAAAGCAGGATAACAAAAGATTAAATGGCAGCTGCAGAGCTAAGCAGCACCCGCAGCAAGAACAGCACCGAGCAATAACAGAGAGGCCCATGCAGTACCCGCAGCAAGAACAGCACCGAGCAATAACAGCGAGGCCCATGCAGTACCCGCAGCAAGAACAGCACCAAGCAATAACAGCGAGACCCCAGCAGCACCCACAGCAAGAACAGCACCGAGCAATAACAGCGAGGCCCATGCAGTACCCGCAGCAAGAACAGCACCAAGCAATAACAGCGAGACCCCAGCAGCACCCACAGCAAGAACAGCACCGAGCAATAACAGCGAGGCCCATGCCGCACGAACAGCACCGAGCAATAACAGCAAGGCACAAGCAGCAAGAACAGCACAGCGCAATAACAGCGAGACCCCAGCAGCACCCACAGCACAGAGCAATAACAGCGAGGCCCAAACAGCACCCACAGCACAGAGCAATAACAGCGAGGCCCAAACAGCACCCACAGCACAGAGCAATAACAGCGAGGCCCAAACAGCACCCACAGCACAGAGCAATAACAGCGAGGCCCAAACAGCACCCACAGCACAGAGCAATAACAGCGAGGCCCAAACAGCACCCACAGCACAGAGCAATAACAGCGAGGCCCAAACAGCACCCACAGCACAGAGCAATAACAGCGAGGCCCAAACAGCACCCACAGCCAGAACAGCACAGAGCAATAACAGCACCCGCAGCACAGAGCAATAACAGCGAGGCCCAAACAGCACCCACAGCCAGAACAGCACAGAGCAATAACAGCACCCGCAGCACCCACAGCACAGAGCAATAACAGCGAGGCCCAAGCAGCACCCGCAGAAAGAACAGCACCGAGCATAACAGCGAGGCGCAAGCAGCACCCGCAGAAAGAACAGCACCGAGCATAACAGCGAGGCCCAGAGGCCACCGAGACCCAGCAGCACTTACCGGCCTCCTTAGGTTTATCTGCCTCTGGTTTACTGCACAGCCATCTCCTGGTCACCGGATCCTGGGCACTCAGAGGCTTCGGGAGGGGTACAGCTCTCCACCTCAGCACGGCTGATCTCTCTTAAAGAAAGGAGGCATGGCATCATGTAAAGACCCCCTCTGTGCCCTGGTCTCATTCCCTGACTCTGATCACCCTTTTCTTAACCCCATTCCCAGCCAACTGGGCCTGCAGCCCGTGCCACCTTATAGCAGGGCTGGGCAACTTCAGTCACTCATGGGCCACCAACAGGTCTTAAGGATCTCTCTGCTTCAGCACAAGTGGCTCTATCAACCCTGACCTGCTGGTAGCCCTTGGGAACTTGAGCTGGTCAACCCTGCCTTATAGTAGGTGTTACATGCTGCATACAGTATGCTGCTGTGTGTTTTTGGAGCGAATACTCTAAGGCTGCGGTCCCAGTAATGTCTGTGACACTCGCGCCCGGCGGGGGGGGGCGGCGCGTGTCACAGCGCTAACCGCGATCTGCGAGGAGAATCTTGCGACGGGAGGGGGCGTGGTCGGGGATTTGCGGGGGCGTGGCCATTACGTCACGCGGCTAGTTCGCCCTCATTGGGTGAACCGCCGGTGGGGGCGTGGCCACGCCTCCGTCGCTAGGAGTAAACTCAATTTTATTGAGTTGGGAAAACCCTGCAGCACGGCGGAGCTGCACCTTCTGCGTGACGGTGCGTACTGGGCCCAGCCCCATTGAGGGGCGGTGCTTACACGCACAGTGCACGCCGCGCCATGCGCACAGGCGGTTACTGGGACCGCAGCCTTAGGCCACGTCAGCGCGAGCAAATCAATGTAAATCAATCGGAGCGTCCATACTTCTTGCGCGTGCACGTTAGCGTGGGTAGGCGCATTGCGTGCAGACATATTTTTTGTCTTTGTTGCGCGAAGGGCTGGTCACGTGCGTGGTTTAGCCAAGGAGGACGAACCGCACAGGTGATGTGCCCGGCACACCACCCCCCCCCCCCCCCCCATTGCACAACCCTGCAGTCCAGGAATCGCCTCCGCTGCAAGCAAGCGCAACGCGAGCAGGCAGCATGGACGCGGCCTAAGAGAAAAAAGAGGGAAGGCGATAGGAGTACAAAGCGCACACTAATCTCCCCTCTGCGTAAGGAAGGAGACGCTGTGCTCTACGTTTTTGTAACAATTGGATGATTTCACGTCATTTATTCCTCCTGCGGTTACGAGCAATTTCAGAGGAGCGGTATTTAACGGGGTTGTGATCATCGCCCCAGAAGCCGTTCTGGAAGAATGAACGCAACACGTTGCCGGCTAAATGACAATGACCTTATTTATATTATTTGCACACGTCCTTGGTGAATTAAGTAGGTTCTATTTACTTTAGAAGTTACATTGTTGTGATCTTATTTAAGAAAACCGAGCCCCTTGAACTTGTTTTGCGCACGTAATCTCCCTCTCCTGCCCGCCACCCTCCCGCAGCACACCATGGACCGGATTACTACAGCCATGTGGTGTTAATTGGAGCTGATCAGGAGGCAGATGCTTACCAGGCACCATTTGCTCCTGTTCTAATCGGAGTACAAGTACAGCAGATGAAATACAGCAGATTGCAGGAGGATCTGCTTTTTATTTACACGTTGACCGTTTCTGATAAAAATGATGCTACATAGCATCTTGACAATGTTATGATGGCGGTGTGATCATGTAATACACCTTGACACACCACACACCCAAGACTATGGCTACAAGTAGGACACTGAGCCTGTGTTGCTGCATGTGACAATTTCGGATATTCTCCTTCTAGTCACAGCAGCACACACCTGTGAGATCGCAGCTCCTCCCATCAGGTAGGACAGGCGCGTTGGACCTCCAGAGTAGCGGCTATAAAAGGACTTTTCCACCTCACCCCGAAGTGTGTTCTATGCAATAAACACAAACTCACAACATAAGGGAACCAAACAAACTGTGTTGACGAGTTCTGTACTAGAAGAATATCCTCCTTCCCTGTGCCAGCTGCTTGTGAAAAAAAAACAAAATATATGTAAAGAGAGATTGTAAGCCCTTTGGTGCAGGGACTTGTGCCCACAACATTTTATGTACAGTGCTGCATACACAGTCAGCGCTATACAAGAAAAACAATATATACAAAATCGGTACGAAAATGCCTTTTCTTCTGCGCCCCACGCAGCACGCGCATGTAGGTAATCGCTCAGCAAATACTAAAATAAAAAACAGCCCGAAGCCCCCTCCCTACCAAAGGATTCTTCCAGGAAAGAAAACAAAATGCTTGTTGGCGCTGCTTAAGTAAAAGGTATGAATATCGGAGCATGCATGTGCCCTACACACGTCTGCAGGAGATGCTTCTGCCTTCTCCGCTCAGGACGCGGAAAGAGATCGTGTAAAGCAAGCATTTACAGAAAGAGGAGATCCGATTCCCGCCGGCTCCCAGCACGATCGCTTCCAGCACCCAGGCAGGGGAATCCTTACTCGGCCATGCTTTTCGTAGCGCCAGAAAACAGAACCACCTGTCTGATCTCCTCCAGGCTGCCGACTCGTCTAGATACACTTGTACACGTGTCACACGACATCCAAGGAGTGACATTCAGTTTCCTTTGCCATCTGAGGATCTGAACAAAGAGGGCAGGAGGAGATCTTCATCGATATGAAAGAAATGATGCAGCTATGGATGGAAACTCCGGTCCCATTCTTAGTACCACTCTGTCTTGATGAAACAATCACATCCGGCTGTTTTGTTGATCTCCGCCACTTTTCTGGCTGAAGTTATGGCGCCCAAGAAGACCGCCGTAAGCATTTAGGTTCCTTCGGACGTAGTGACCATGTCATGAGGTCTCGTCACCCCAGGGGCCCCATGATGTGGTAGCGATGCCACGGACGTGTCATACCTTCTCTAGAGCGGATCACATTCATTTCTCCGCAGGGTCCGATTGGAAGAGACGACAAAAGCCCACTTCTCTTCCTCTAGCATCAGCAACGCTGAGAACATGCGATGGCTCCACGGAGCGCACATTATATCGATGTGCTGGACACTGGTGCCATAGCCCCTCCTGCACTCCAGGGGTTAAAGGACCAGTGATTTGGTTCTCTTTACCTCCTGTTATTTTTTTAAAACTAGGTGTGAGGCCCAGGGGTCTCCTGCGCTGATTTCAGCTGCGGGGAACCCCCCCCAGGGAACCCCCCACCCTCCCGACACTTACATTGGGAGGTGATGCCGGTAGCAGCCCCAGAGCTGGGCGCGGAAAATATCTATTTACATAGGAAGCGGTGACATCATCCCTTACGGCTTCCCACTGGCCCGCGAGACCTATAAAACAGAAGCCAGATACCGGCATCACCTGGCGAGGAAAGTGTCTCCGGGAGCAGGGGGTCCCCGCTGCGGAAATCAACAGTTCTGTACACCTAGGGAAAAACACACACACACACACACATTCACGTATATTATTTTTGAAGGCAACGGTGCTTTAAGCCTCACATTCTCTTTCCTGTGTATTAATGTGCAGCACAGGCTGATCAGCAACATGAATTACAAATGTAACATATCCTAAAAATGGGCTAATATTACCCGAACTGTGAAAGAAAGTTGGGGGGGAGGGAGAGGTTGAAAGGGGGGAGTCGCCTTATCTCCATGTGGCTCAGGCACACCAATTAGAAATAGAAGAGTGGGACGCCGCTCAAACCATAATATCAAGTAATATAAAGTGAGCCTGGTGCACGGGGAAGAGACAATAATGTAACAAAAAAAAAGGTGACAGAGGTCACAGCAGTCCCCTATTAATTGCACTCAAGGCAAAGTCAAAATAAATAACTTAGATATTAATATCCACAGTATGGACTAAAAGTCCCAGATGAAATAGAATAGATGCTTAAGGATACAATATCCACTGAAAGACTAATGTCTGAAAAAAATAGTACATAATCCAATTAAAATGACCATGTTTCCACAGAGAATGTCTCATAGCCTAAAGTATAACAATGACATCCACTAATAAAATCCAAAAAATAAAAAATAAACTTTAATGAACCATAATAACGCCGAAAAACGAGAGACATAAAAATAAAACAATGCGTATAACGTTAAAATACCCCTGTAAGGGGAGCGGGTGGGAGGAGGGTAGCAACAAATAAGCTGGGGACATACACTGCTAGCTATAATAGTAATAATAGCAAATAAGCAATATAGTGATATCCCTAATGTGGCTTTGCCTTGAGTGCAATTAATAGGGGACTGCTGTGACCTCTGTCACTTTTTTTTGTTACACCAATTAGATTGCAAGCTCTTTAGCACAGACATACTGTATCCACAGCAATCTCTGTAGCCTACGCCATGAAAGATTAGATTGCAAGCTCTTTAGCACAGACTTACTGTACCCGCGACAGCTTGTAAGCACTTCAGAGGTTGGGTGTCCCTGTGCCCCATGTTCTCAGGTACCTGTTGCACTTATTCCGGTTATTTGTAATGAATAAGATTATACATAAGAAACAGATTATGACGATTGATAAGATGTTATTACCCTTCTCCCCCCCCACCAATACCCTGACTGTGTAATGCCCGGCACGCAAAGAGTTAAACGCCTCCTCACTCAGCAGGAGTCACGTGTCTTATTACCCACCCGCCACCGCGCGCAGCCCGGTCTTGCTCAGCGCGGAGTGCCACATCTTCCTCTCCGCTCGGAGCGTCGCTCTGTGTGTCAGTGAATGTAGGTCAGGAGTGACATCACCGTGGTCACACTGACCCCGCCCCCGGGGGAGGGAACATACTGCTGCGGCCAATCGGCTGCCCCCTTAACTGCGCGAGGGGGGAGGTGTCAGAGAATCCCCGGAATGCAATGTGCGTTTCAGGAACGGCATGGCGGAGGCGGGGTCCTTGCTGCTGCTGCCCACCTGCTGGGGCTGGCCAGCTCAGTGCCTGCTAACTGGCAGCCGCCAATGTAAAGTATACATGAGAAGCATTTTAGGGTCTGGGCTGGGGCTCATGAGTACAGGCGCGTTAACATGGGCCACACACACACACACACACACACACACACACACACACACACACACACACACACACACACACACACACACACACACACACACACACACACACACACACACACACACACACACACACACACACACACACACACACACACACACACACACACACACACACACACACACACACACACACACACACACACACACACACACACACACACACACACTCTTTTATAACTCTGTGCCCAGGACACATGTGAAAATGAGAGGTGATTCTCAATGTATTACTTCCTCGTGACACATTTTATAAATAAAAATAGGTACAAGAGGTTCAGCTGAATTGAACAACCACGGAACATAGAAACAGACAGTGCCTGCACTACAGGTACAGTTGAAGGGCATACATGCCATATGGGATTTAACACACTTAAATTGTGCCAGTCATGTAATAAAATCTGAGGGAGTTAGGTGCACTCGCATCATCGGGACACAATAAGGAAATGCCTCGGTACACGGAGGTAGGGAGACATTATCAGGGAGACTTTATCACCGAGTAGCACAAGCAGCTTTCAGAATAAAGCACTGGCACTCCGCAGGCCTGGCGAAAATTATATAACAACATTTATTCAATGGTTCTGACGTTTCGGTCTCCCAACGCAAATCCATCTTGACAAAAGTCTGAGTTTGAAACCGAAACGTTGAAGCACCAAATAAAGTGTGTTATATAATTTTTGCAAGGCCTGCGGAATGCCGGTACTTTCTTGTGAAAGCTGTGTGTTCTAATGTGTGGAATCATGTAATACAAACAGGAATTGCTAATAGTCTATTAATCTACTACCTACCGTATGTTATTCTTTATTATATCCAAACTCACTTTGATTGAAATCTTTTACAGCTCTGCTAGAAGTGTAAAACAATGAGTCAAGGCTTTAGGCCCGGGCCATAGAGGGGTGAGGCGATCCGAGCCGCGCTGACGCTGAGGCTCGCCTGCTGAAATCTGGGTGATTTCATGCCCATGCAGGCGAGCCAGCGTGCGCGATCGGAGCCGGGGGGAGGTGGTTGTAGGCAGGGCAGTGACGTCGCTGGGCCAATCGCCCGCGACGCACTGACGTCACGGCGCCGTCACGTCGACACTGCTGTGCTGTGATTGGAGGGTTTCAGCTGACAGTGCGCTGAAAAACAGCTTGGCGCTCGGCTGAAACCTCCATCTCGTTAGCACGCCTGCGGACGCTCGCGTGAGCCCCCTCTCAAGGCATCCTCATTGAGGATGCAGGGGCTCACGCCTCAGCTCGGCCTTACAATCATCACCTGGCATCTTCTAGCTTCAGATATTTTCGGAATGGATTTATTGTAAGAGTGAGAATCTATTGAAGCTCAGATCACTGGTTAAAGTGAGAAATACAGACTTCCACACATTTCACATGCCATTACTGATCAGTAGGATGTTTTAATAATATCCTGTGTGTTTTCATTGCAAACCTTTTCCACCAGTCAGCTAAACTTGCCTGAAGTACTCACTGTATTTATTATTATTATTATTATTATTATTATTATTATTATTTGCGTGCAGGGATATAGGGCTAGTGTTTTCTTTTCCAATCTGGCATTCGCCTCAGACACCTCAGTGGGAGTACCCAGGCCGGCTGGGTGGGGTCCTTCGCCTTTTCCAACATGGCGGCGCCCAGTGAAGGTTTGAGCTGCGAGGATTTCACGGAGTTCCAGGTGAGTTCGGGAGAGGGGGCGGGGCCGTGAGAGGGGGTTACCCGGCAAGAGGCGTGCGAGGAGCGGGGCGCCTTCCTGAGGCTTCCACGCGGGATGAATCACGAGTGGTCATTGAAACGACCCCCCTTCCCCCCCAGTGGGCAGCTCAGAGAGGGCAGGGCAGTGCAGTGAGCCGGTCACGTCGCTCTCTCCCCCTGCCTGCTTTCCTAGTAGTTACATTGCAGACACTTGTAGCAGGGGTGTGATGTGTGATTGTGGTGGAGGTTATACAGAGTACCACTGCTTTTTAATTAAAACCTCTCCCCCCCAGCACTGACACTGTTTAACCCTTTGCTGCTGGAAGTACTATCCACACATTGATCACTGTATTAATGCAACGATACAAAAAGATGAATACATTCCCGCCTCAGCGGCTGCACTTTGTAGACTTCCCATATGTTTAAGATTGAAGGGGCTGCCTTTGAACAGGGGGAACCTGGTGAGAATCCCAGTGCAAACGCCTTGTGACTTTTGGCAAATCGCTTCATTTACCTGTGCCCGAAGCACCATTGTTCGATTGTAATCTCTGCGCGGCAGGCACGTGTGTCTGCAACATTGTGTGTACACCGCTGTTTTCACTGTCGATGTCATATAAGGGAAAAAAATATTTTATCGTGAGAAAATTCCATTGACCTTAATGTTCCTGACAGAATCAGGCTGACTTCTGTGCCTGTGAGTTGGAGAGGACTATGACCTTCAGTTTATTTCTACACCCTTTTCGCATAAGGGAATCAGTCCAAATCTAGAAAGGCCCCAGGTGTTGTAATCATAATGTATTCTGCTGTGACATTGTAAAATGTATGGGTCAAATGAATAATTTCCCAAAATAGTTTGCATTGTAATGTTTTTGTAGTAAGTTAAGAGAAGATAAAGTAACTTGCCCAAGGTCACAGAAGGCTGACAGTAGGAAATTATGGTTTTGTTTTTCTTCCTGCTACAAGGCCCAGTTTTCCCCCCCGCTGCTTTGAAAATACTTTACCGTTATTGGTGTGCTTCCGCTTTTTTACTTGACTTTTTATGTGTATACTAGATTTGTGCTACCCTTTTAATTTTACCTGACATACAATAATACCAATATTTCTTGCATTAATCCCATTTGGCTGCATAATAATACTACCTCTGTTGGTTACACTCCTGGTTTCCCAGAGAAGACCCAGACATCATTCATTTGGCTAATTCTATCACCTATCTTTAATAGGTAGAAAGGTGTAGAAACCTTGGTGCAAAATCCCAAATGTTAGTAAGTAGAGGGGGTGCTACCTGGGAAATATCCTAGGATAATGGGCAGTTGTACGAGAGGTGCAGAGATCCCAACGGCGGTTTTATTGGGTATATTTAAAATAAAATAAGGCATATATTAATTTATATAGTGTGTAAAATTTAGGGACAGGGGTGCTTCTTCTAGTGGCCAGTAGCATAAGTACTGCGCTCCGCCACTATCCTGAGATCAGATAGAGGGATTAGTGAATATACACTGTGTGATTCCCTTATATTCATACAGCCATTGTGGCTACTGTCTCGGGGTATATGCCTTAAATCCTGGTGATACAGTTGCAGTTGACAAAATACTGGGCTGCATTCCAGAAAGCCACATGTTTTGTATCTAATCCTCTAAACCACAGAAGTGGCAACTTTGTTGGCTGGAAGGAGAAAACATGTACCCTGCGTAGTGGTAGCAACTAAATGGATTAATTAAGATTTTTACTGTGTGCTCATAGTGTTGAAAAAGAAGCTGTATCTGTGGGTAGGTTTTTATTGCTGTGTAATCATAACAGCTAATCCTAGTGTAGTAGCTTTAGTGTATAAAGTTTTAGTCACTTTATTAGCACAGTTGTTGATGTGGGTACTGTCAAAGTGGTAATCTACTCCTTGATTCAGTAGTGACAATAGTTAAATTGCTCAGGTCTTTTGCCTAGTAAGACTGTTTGTAGATTGATTGTGCCACTTCACTGCTGCTAATGGGGAGAATGCGTTCCTCTGGGCATACATAGGACCTTCTGGATGAGTCAGTCCTAAGCGTATCTATGCACATGGATCCTTCTTTATTCCCACGATAGCTGCTTCATGTTTTGATCGGGTTTATTTCTTCCCAGGTATACAGTATCTTTAGTTTCGGCAAATGTTGATGGGTCCTTTTTATACACTACAGCAACTACACTAGGATTAGCTGTTATGATTACACAACAATAAAACCTGCCCACAGCTACAGCTCATTTTCCAACACTATGAGCACACAGTAAACCTCTTAATTTATCCATTTAGTTGCTACAACTACGCAGGGTACCTGTATTTTCCTTCCAGGCAACAAAGTTGCCACTTCTGTGGTTTGAGGATTAGAAACAAAACTGAATACAGCCCAGTTTTGTTAACTGCAACTGTATCACCAGGATTTAAGGCTGCGCTTATAGTGCTGGCGACTGCGACGTTGCGCAGCGCCCTTTCAAGTACATGCAGTCTGTCGCGGGTGCCCATAGTGGGTACGACGGAGCGGTCAAGATCGCCGGTAGTCAAAGGATTTTGACTTTTTCGTCGATCGCCGTGGCACGTGAGCGGTTCAGCCAATAAGGGCGAAATGTGCATGGCCATGCCTCCACCACACCCCCTGGTCGCCCTCTCGTCTCATGAACTATAAGCCGGAATAGCTATTACAACGGCGACGACTGACGTCACGCGGTCGCATAGCCGGTCGCACTATAAGGCAGCCTAAGGCTTAGTCCATAGAGACTGAGGTGCGCTGAGGGGAAACATTATCCCTATCAGCGCGGCTTTAGAGGGCGCTTCCGCAGGCGTGCGGAGGCGTGTGGAAAAGCAGGAGACAGGCAAGTTTAAATTTTGCCGCTCATGCAAGCGCAGGGCCGGTCACGTGACTGCCAAAAGCCAATGGCAGTCGGTGACGTGGCGCCCTAGCCCCGCCTCCATGCCCGGCTTCCACCCTGCACACAAGCGCGCTCTCTGACGCTCATGCAGGGACAAGAAAAATCTACTGCGTGAGCATGAGCGTCAGCGCTCTTCACTACACTATGTCCCAGGCCTAAGGCATATACACTGAGACAGTAGCTACAATGACTGAATACAAGGGAATCACACAGTGTATATTCACTAATTCCTCTATCTGATCCCAGGATAGTGGCGGAGCGCATTACTTACGCTACTGACCAATAGGAGAAGCACCCCCGTTCCTTAATTTCTTACACACTATCAATTGTGTGCCTTATTTTATTTTTAATATACCCAATAAAACTATTGTTTTTACCTTCTCCAACTTTTTCTACCCATGGGGAGGCGTGCACCGCCGTGGGTATCTCTGCACCTCGCGTACCCTCTTGTACAACTGTCCACTATCTCCGATTGGTTGATACTTGAAAGGTGGAGTCACTGGTAACTGACCCAAAACATTTTTTGTGAAGAATTGGCTTCCTTAAACAAATACAACCATAATGAAAGCAAAGATTTGGCTGGTTTTGTTTTTATATAAACTAGGCACAAACCCCTTTCTTTTAGGGCCTTTCAATGGGGGAGTGTGTTTGTTAATCAATTGTTTGTTTCACCTTTATCCTGCCCTCTGCTGGTGGGAAATTCAGTGAAAATGAGAGGGAGAGAGCTCGATCTGTGCAAACTCTTTATCCACCCACAGTAACGCCGCTCAAAAGATGCCAGCCAGAAGAAATCAAATCCCTACCACGTCTCAGCCCATCATGTTTAGAAAAAATAACGTCAAATGCTTTGAAAATACTTATAGGTGGCAAGTTGTGGTTAATAAAAATAAAATAAAAAAAGGCACAAATAACCAAAATTAAACCTTTAAACCAGGAAGGATGAAAGGCAATTCATAGGTAAACACATTTTTTGTTTCAATCTTTTTTTTTTTATTATTATTGTTTTTACAGGGATATACATTTTTAACTATACATTAAACTTTTCAAAATTGTTACAGAAAACAGAATTTCAGGTTCGGAAAAATAACATTCCAACATTCCTCACATTGCAATGAAACAGTGCTTAGCATTTTGTGGATTTATAGATTTTTAACACTTTTTGTAACTGTCTGTCCTCCTGGGACCTTCCGTTTTTCTGTAATCCCTGATAGTAATTTAAGAGAGAAAGGAAAGAGGTGAGAGAGAGGAAGGAGCAGGAGACAAGGCTAGGTGGGGATGGATGGCTGGGCTGGGGGGTGGGGGGGGGGAGGGAGAAAGGGACCTTCCATGGAGAGATGGGACGGGGGAGACGGGAGAGAATACATAAGTTGTGGGGGAGAGGAGGGAACAGGGCATGGACGCATTATTTTTAAATTAGAAAACATTTATAAAACTTGCTTTGTCGATGGTCCCCGAGGACTGAACTTGGACCAGCCTGCCTTCAACGTATCACTGCTAATTGTACACTTTCATCCAGGGAGGTATTGCCCGTTAAAGTGGAAAACAAGTAAAAGTGCTGGAATTCTATAACCACCGATGCAAATGATCAAACCATATAACTCCATAGAGCTGCCTATCATCAGCTGCTTTGCTCCAGCGTTCCAAGTGTGTGTTTTCTTTCTATGCTATGTAGGAAGTACTCCGGGCAATGAGGACCATTGATGACCGGATAGTCCACGAGCTGAATTCGTCCGTCCCCACCACATCCTTCGCTGGCACAATTGATGCCAGCCAAACCTGCAAGCTGCTGTACGAGTCTGTAAGTTCCCATCTCCTCCGAGCTGAATCAGTGGTCCAGAGATTGGCTTCTGACAGCTCTGGGTCTCACCTGCTTGTCTTAGAAACTCGCTTTTCCAATGCTTATAACGTTTGGTCTCGGTTTAAGCTGAAATTGGACAAAAGTTAGGGTTACATTTTTCTTTTACCATAATTAATGAAAATCCTAGTAGTCGTTTTTAAGCACAACGTTGCCAAACAATTTGTGAGTGTTGCAATATTTTCTACATGGTGTGCGCTCGTGTAATAATAGAGCAGGGGCGCACAAACTTTTTTTGCTGCGCCCCCTCTGCTTCTGCGGCTCTGGTGGTGCGCTCTCTCCCCTCCCCCCCCCCCTTTACCTCGCGTGGCATCAAATGACGCCACGTTGCCATGGACACAAGTGCGGACGCCGGAAGAGTGAAGGTAAGTTTAGAGTTGCAGGGGCCTCACGCGACCCCCTGGGATGTAATTTAAATGTCTTTGGGAAGAGCGTGGGGACCCTGCAACGCTGCGCCCCCCAGAAAAATCTCACGCCCCCCACTTTGTGCAATGCTGTAATAGAGGACAAAATATTGCAAAACTCAATCTCTCTCTCTCTTTTTTTTTTTTTTTTTAGCAACGTGGTGCTCAAAACTGCTAAACAATTTCTTCACAGTGCAGGTCTCCTCTAAGATAGAGATACAAAGCAGAGCTCTACTCACACACTCATAATGCAATTCTCCGTTTTAATGTGACAGCCAAGAACAGTGGAGTGACAACGATTCGGGTCTCATGTGGACCTTTCATCAGGTGGAGAATTGCATTATAAACTTGTGAGTGCTACTTTGTATCTCTGTCTTAGAGGAGACCTGCACATTGAAGAATGTTTATGTCGTGTTGGCTGTTTCGGAAACTGTTTTCCCGCACTTTGGAATTGCTCAAAACAGCTACTCGTGCAGCAGACAAACAGTTGAGCGAACATATTGCAAACTTTGCACCTTTTTAGGGACTGAACATCCTAGGAAACAAATTCTAATTCATAAACAAAATAAAACTGTAATCCAGTTAATTGCATAGCTCAGCCGGAGCTGCTACTGGCACCCCCTACGGAGATAAGTATCTCGGAAGCTGGGGGTCCCAGGAGCTGTAATTAACGGAGTTCAGTTCCCGGGGACCCCCTGCTTCAATCCTGTAATAAATACATTTTAAAAATAAAAAGCGCTTGGATTTCTCCTTTTTAAAAAAAAAAAAAAATATTTGCAAATGTTTCCATGTTTGAAAATCCTGTGTCGTGGCCTCGGTTTCTGAGATTTATATTACAGGGGAATAACTCCCTTTTTATATTGTCCGGTAAATACATCCCCAAGAACTTCAACAACTTCAGTGGAAACTTGTCTTTTCCCAACCTTTTGTGGCTTCCTGGCAAATCGACATCGCCTCCGATTTCTCTAAATGTATTTTAAAACCAGAAATGAAGCCAAGCTGTTGTATCTTGGTTATTATTGCTGTAATCGCTATTTTCAGGTGTAATGTGAACAAGGTGTATCATAAATAGAGTTTACGAATCTGTTAAGATCATTGGGGCTCAACTTCAGTCCTCAAGCCCGCTCCCAACAGGTCAGGTTTTTAGGACATCCCAACTTCAGCACAAGTGGCACAATCAATGAGCCACCTGTGCTGAAGCAGGGACGGATTGAGACACCTGAGCTTAAGTAGGGATATCCTGCAAACCTGACCAGTTGGGGATGAGGTTTGAGGACTGGAGTTGAACACCCCCTGCTTTAGATGATTTGGTGAAGCTTCCAATGTCACCAAAAATATCGGCATCTACGATATACCCAAAAATATCGGCATCTACGATATACCCAAAAATATCGGCATCTACGATATACCCAAAAATATCGGCATCTACGATATACCCACTGGATCAGAAAATAATTCAATGATATGAAATTGAAGGGTAGTTTTTATAAAAATGGCAATTAGATTTTGCAGACACATCACCCCAGGACGTATTGAAGATTATTTAATAGATCCCCGAAAATAATACCTTAAGTTGCTCAGGAAGCTGAGTGCATTGTTGACTCTGAATGTCACTTGTAATTTCGGGTGATATAAGTATATATGAAACAGATGTTCTAATCGCTTTCAGAATGACGTGTAATTATTTTTACGTTTTTGGATGTATGGGAAATTACACTGCGCTGGTGGCTCTGCTACTCAGAATTGTGTTATCCGGCCCCATTGGAAATCTAGAGGAGGAGCATTGCTTTATTGATTTATGTATCCGTTCCTTCACGTGTATCAGCGTGTGTGTGTGTGTTATACTTGTAGTCTCTGTTGGTGAATTTGTGCAGCAGGTTACAGAGCACCATGTTCTGGCATTTGGGGTTAACAGCGGGGAAATAAGGGGGCACTATATTAATCTCAATCCTCTGCAATGCACTGCTGGCCTCTTGCACCAAATGGGTTAAAAACCTGCTATTTCAATATACTATCCCTGCCTGACCTTGCTTTTACAGTGCGGTGTTCCTGCTGCAATCTCTCTGCCTTTCTTCTTGCAGCAGGTTTGGGAGCTGTTTTTGCAGCATGCTCGGGGGGGATGTTATCTATGTAGACATTGTTTGCCCGTGTCGGTAAGTGCAGCTAATCAATACGTTTCTGATTTGTGCTGATTATTTAGTTCTGTCTGCGTTGCAGCATGGCAGGACATGTACAGTGCATTAAACCGATCATTTCCCGGCAGCCTGCGGTAATCACCCGTCTTCTCTCTCCTCTCTCCAGCTGCGGGACGCTCACAACAACCGGGAGAAGGTGATAAAGGGCTGCATAGCTCAGACCTCGAACAGCGTAAATAGACTTCACACGGAAAGACTAAGGAGCCCTGACGATTTAGTGGTAATTAAACAGCTCAGGAAAGAGCAGACAAAGGTGAGAGGAGCCTCAAACACAGGCAAACGCTTGTCCCGCAAGGTGTATTACACAGGACAGCAGTAAATCTGGATGTTGGGGTGATGTGAAGGAACCTCGAACTGAGAGAGAGCAACAACACGTATCATTTATTTTCAGATTAATACATATCATTTCTCAGGCTGATTCGCTAGTTAAGAAATGCACGTGGCAGAAAGGCGCAGACACCCACAGATAAAGGGGCCCTTTGGTCAATGCGCGGCCACTGCAAAGCGCGGCCACTGCAATGCGCAGCGCTGGGACGTAATGACCAAAAGATTGATGTTTAAAAAACATAAATAGCAGTACTGACACTCTTTTTAAACATCAATAAATCGTCACGGCGTCGTGACTGGGAGTTTGAATGGCGGGAGTCACTACAGCGGCGTCGTGACTGGGAGCTCGCACGGCGAGCGTCACTACAGCGGCGTCGTGACTGGGAGCTCGCATGGCGGGAGTCACTACAGCGGCGTCGTGACTGGGAGCTCGCATGGCGGGAGTCACTACAGCGGCGTCGTGACTGGGAGCTCGCACGGCGAGCGTCACTACAGCGGCGTCGTGAGTTGTTTTATCTTCAACATCATTGCGCTTATCCTAAGCCGGGTGACATTATTTTTGTGTATATTCCTAGTCCACATTGGCGTGTGTTGATTGCGCACGCAGTCCCGTTCATGCGGGGCGCTTTGTGTGTGTCTTCCGCCCCGGTGACAGGACCTATGTACCAATTACCAATTCATTCTCGCCTTCACGGGCTCGCGCATAGACGGACTGTAATATAATAGCCCCGCTGATACATTGAGAGACATTTGTACCAATAGTGGTTATATACAATACCCACGCTATGTTAGGTTTTTTGAGCACCGGATTTGGGGCTTTTCAAGCTCACTTTACCCATAGTTAGTAGAATTGATGTGGGGGGAGGGTGGAGGTATTGTAGTGTATACTGTATATAACCTCAAAGCAGTGTTTTTAAATGGTTCCCTGTAATTTAAAAAGGGTACCAAATACAGAAGAAATTACAATGCATCTTATCTCAGGCGCGCTATTAGAGAGGGTTGGGGTTTCTTACAATGCAGCTGATCTCTGACGCGCTATTAGAGAGGGTTGGGGTTCCTTACAATGCATCTAATCACAGACACGCTATTAGAGAGGGTTGGGGTTCCTTACAATGCATCTGATCTCAGACACGCTATTAGAGGGGATTGGGGTTCCTCAAAAAGGTTGGAATCCACCGCTCTAAGGCACGGCTGTGCAAACTGGGGGGAGCGTGAGATTTTTCAGGGGGGCGCGACGGTTGCAGAAACCCCGTACTCTTCACCAAGACATTTAAATAAAATGCTGGGGGATCGCGTGAGACCTCTGCAACCTCTACTTACCTTGGTTCTGCCGGCTTTAGGACTCGTCTCCATGGCAACGTGGTGTCATGTGACGCACCAAGCTAGGGGGGGGGGGCGGCGCGGCAAGAGCACCGGAGGAGTCAAGGCGGTGGGGCGCAGCAAGAAACGATTGCACTCCCCGGCTCTACGGTATCTGGGGAACAGGGTGGGATAAGGTAACGGTGACACAGGCAAAATAGCTCACCTGTACCGCAGCTGCAGAAAGGGCAGCTGTGTCTGTGAGGCAAGTGGATCAGGGAACCCCCTGAGAGCCGCGAGAAAGGGGCGCTCCAGTGAACGTGGGATTAAACTAGGATTAACGTTTTGGTCGCACCATGGACCTTTAGCCAGGAGAGCAGGACCTTTAGCCAGGAGAGCAGGTCCTTTAGCCAGGAGAGCAGGACCTTTAGCCAGGAGAGCAGGACCTTTAGCCAGGAGAGCAGGTCCTTTAGCCAGGAGAGCAGGACCTTTAGCCAGGAGAGCAGGACCTTTAGCCAGGAGAGCAGGTCCTTTAGCCAGGAGAGCAGGTCCTTTAGCCAGGAGAGCAGGACCTTTAGCCAGGAGAGCAGGACCTTTAGCCAGGAGAGCAGGACCTTTAGCCAGGAGAGCAGGTCCTTTAGCCAGGAGAGCAGGTCCTTTAGCCAGGAGAGCAGGTCCTTTAGCCAGGAGAGCAGGTCCTTTAGCCAGGAGAGCAGGACCTTTAGCCAGGAGAGCAGGTCCTTTAGCCAGGAGAGCAGGTCCTTTAGCCAGGAGAGCAGGTCCTTTTTGTGAATGTCATTTTTATGACTCTTGCAATCATGATTTCCTTAATCTCTGGGGTCAAGTGTTCGAGGTTACCCCGGGGCGGCGGGGGGGAGGGGGGGGGAGCTCCATTTATACATCCCGGGCATTTAACATTTCAAAGGCTTATATCTGCTGAACGGAGCATCCGACTTAAAATAAATAAATAAGGATGGGCATGAAAAGATCTCTTGGGGTTATTATATAAAAGAAGGCCAAAGTACTGTTTGTACTGCGGCTTTAAGCATCGTTATTTGTTCTTTTTAATTTTTCCCATTTTGCTATATTCACATAAAAACAGCATGGCCCATCCTCTTAACTCTGTGTGGCATTAACTGTCCTGTTTTTTAAACACCATGTAAAATGCAAACTTCCCTTATCTCCTATTTCTGTTGCACCCCCTCGCTGGGGGTTGGGGGTGGGGATATTTTCACATCAGCTTTATTGTTGTTTGACGTTTTGAATAAGGATTATTTTTGTTGCATGGTCCGCTTCACTATCGGGCAGTTTTTACACTACTGTAATGAGGACCTGCAAGCGAGCGCAAAAATATATATTTATATCAAAATTCCGAAGCGCATGAATGTGACCGGGATAATATAAGGTAAAAGCCATATGAACAGAAACCACGGTACACGCGGGAGCCAATGAGGAGGGGAGCTACGGGAGGGAGGTGGCATGGGAGGGAGGTGGCATGGGAGGGAGGTGGCATGGGAGGGAGGTGCAAGGAAGCTGTGTAATAGCCCCGCCCCCCCCCCCCCCACATAATGGTCGCGCCCTCCTGACCCGTTTTAGTCACTCCACCCGCGCCGAAACAAGTTCACCGCAGATCGCGGTGCAGTGACTTGCATGCGCCGCCGGCAAGCGGGTCCTTGGCCTAAGAGAGACATAGAGGCCTTTGCCGCTCCCCCGGCATTTAATTTAAATGCCTTCAGGAAGCGCGTGGGGCCTCTGTAACCCCCGCGCAAATAATCTCGCGCCCCCCCCGGTTTGCGCCCCCCTGCACTAAGGGAATGGATATATAGAAACAGAACTCTGAAATCCACTGTATCCAGATGGAGGGGGTGAGCCAGGAAGTCCCCGTTTGCATGCACTCAGACAGGCATCGTTATATAACAGTGTAATTCTAATACTGCTCTACAGTGGTGTGTGGGTCCGAGTGCATGTAAACGGGGGGCTTCCTGGCCCACCGCCTCCATCTGGGTACTGTGGTGTATGAGTCCGAGTGCATGTAAACGGGGGGCTTCCTGGCCCACCGCCTCCATCTGGATACAGTGGTGTGTGAGTCCGAGTGCATGTAAACGGGGGGCTTCCTGGCCCACCGCCTCCACCTGGGTACAGTGGTGTGTGAGTCCGAGTGCATGTAAACGGGGGGCTTCCTGGCCCTCCGCCTCCATCTGGGTACAGTGGTGTATGAGTCCGAGTGCATGTAAACGGGGGCTTCCTGGCCCACCGCCTCCATCTGGATACAGTGGTGTATGAGTCCCAGTGCATGTAAACGGGGGGCTTCCTGGCCCACCGCCTCCATCTGGATACAGTGGTGTATGATTCCGAGTGCATGTAAACGGGGGGCTTCCTGGCCCACCTCCTCCATCTGGGTACAGTGATGTATGAGTCCGAGTGCATGTAAACGGGGGGCTTCCTGGCCCACCGCCTCCATCTGGATACAGTGGTGTATGATTCCGAGTGCATGTAAACGGGGGGCTTCCTGGCCCACCGCCTCCATCTGGATACAGTGGTGTATGAGTCCGAGTTCATGTAAACGGGGGGCTTCCTGGCCCACCGCCTCCATCTGGATACAGTGGATTTCGGAGTTCTGTTTGAAAGTAAAAGCCGGGTGTATGAGGTTCCACTTTTTAAAGAGGATTTAAAAGAAAATGAGATCTTTCTAATGCCAAATTTTGGTCTAACGTTCTTTTTAAGAGAGTTACTCATTTGTGCTCTGTTATCTACATTTCTCTAATCGGATGCCTAATTTTTGTTTTTTTAAATCAGTTCTGTAGTATTAGATAATACTTATTGTGTACAATTTATTTTTTAAGTGTCGGCCTTTAATGCCATTTTTAATGTACTGAGCATGGTTTGGTTGCTATAGCAGGCTCCGGTACACCCACCCTTCTGAGCCCTGCCCTCTTCCCAGCAGTTAAGGAGCTTTGGCAACAAATGATCACAAACAGGTTAAGTGTTGCAGTGTTCCAAGCAGAAAACTGTGGCTGAGTTGAAAGCTGTAACAATAGACAATGTTACCCATAGTAATCTAAGGTTACCTTGTGGTTGTTGCGATCCACTAGGTGAACCCAGAGAGCAGGATATTGACTGACTGATCACAGGAGACCGGACCGGTTGGCAGCTTTCAATATACAGCTCAACCCCAATACAACGTGATCCGTTACCACGCGATGCCAGCGTAGCTCCCAATTTTTGTATATTTCCAGCACGATTATTGGTATCTTAGAAATAATGTACAATTGTATGCATTGTACAATAAAGTAGTTAACGCGATCCGCTCATAGCGCGATGTGATTCTTTGGACCCCGAGCACAGCGTTATAAGGGGGTTGAGCTGTATATATCAAGTAGTCCACGGTCTGGTTCTTTTATCAATTTAATCAGAGACAATAGAAAGCATCTGTTACAGCCTCATTCCAGCCCTTCAGGCGTATAGAATGTAGTTAGAGTGGAGAATCCTCGGCTTGCTTGTTCTTGGCTTGGATGTTAAATGATTCTGAATCTATACATTCAAATATAGTCTTTATAGATTATCTTCCAACAGTCTTAGGCTTGGTCCCCGCTGACTGCTGCAGCGCTCGCTATGGTGGGCGCTGCGGGGCCAAGAGCCGCCCTTCAACCGGGCCGAGGCCGCTGCGAGGGGCGGCCGCCGCGCTGAGCCAACAGTTTTTCAGGGATACATGAAAATTGAGTTCAGACATAGTGACGGGGGGCTAGGCCACCCTCCCCCCCCCCCCCCCCCCCCCCGGCGAGGGCGAACCTGTGAACCTGCCGGGAGACGTCATGCCCTCGCCCCCGTCACGCCCCCCCTGTCTTTCTCACTGCAGACCGGGGAACTCGGCTGCACGCGCCGCCAGCCTCGCAGGCGCGCGTGCAGCTCTGGCACTGGGGTTGTAGCCCTAACGTAGTAATCACCTGTTTTTCTCCGTGTCAGCCCAAAATGCTCTTGGTTAATCAACAACATTAGAACACAGTGTCTTCCTTTCGCAGTATTTACTGTGATTGAGAAAACTCTGTTCTGCCCCTAAGTAACTATAGTTAATCCTGTGTTCCGTATCTTTTAACACCTCTCTATTGTCTTGTCTAAGTATTCAACCTTTGAACCCAAACTGTTGCAACTTAGGCCGGTTCTATATTGCGTGCACGCGCGCGCAGGAGTTTTAGTTGGCTGAGGTTAGTGAGCCATTCTATAATAGTGCCGTGCGCGCACGGCAGTGAGAGTGGAACCGGTCGACAGGGGAGAGGATGAAGAATAGAAAGAATTTGCGCCGCTGAAAGGTGTGTGTGTGTGTGTGTGTGTGTGTGTGTGTGTGTACACAATGGTATTAAAGTATTTATTTCGAAACTTATTTGCACCCACTCACACACACAGTACCTCACTCGTGCACAGCATACACACAAAAAGCGTGCGGCACGTGGACGCGCGTTCGCACAGACGCGCGCACAGTATAGAACGGCCCTTCGTCGACATTAAACATACAAGTTTTAAAGCATGTATACACCTGGCTGTCTTCAGCTTATCTTTGAGTCAGCTAATCATTTTCTAAATGAATTCTCAATGACTTTTTTTAAATAGCTACATGCTGAATATATGTGTATAGACAATATAGCATCTTTATTATTTAGGCCTGAAATCATCCTCTCTTCAGTAATCAAATGCTGCATATATTAACGCCCCCTCCCGAAAAAAAACGCTCTGGCCATAATTACCTATTAAATCACTTTCCTTAAGAAACCACTTCAGATAAAAGCAGCAAATAAAAGAATCATCATGGCCAAAAAAAGGTCAAAAGTTCATAATTTTCTATGTGCAAAGAATAAACCCGATTAATCTCATTACCCCGCGTTGTTCTTATCCTAGCTGAAACTGATGCAGTCTGAGCTGAACGTGGAAGAGGTTGTGAACGACAGAAGCTGGAAGGTAAGAGCATTGTATTTGGCTTACTGTTGTAACATCCTTCGAATTTATACCCAAGTTGCCAAAATAAGTCTTTAAATTAGTCCGCAGGAATATATGTAGTAGTTGCCCGTGATCAACGTCAGGTTGACTGTTCTATCTCCCCCCCTACCTATCTGTATGGGGTATGGTTGGAGTAGCACAAGTTTTTAATTTGAATCCCCAGGTTACCACTTCTTTATTGTACTGACAAAGTTAGGATGACACTTGTTTCTGTTTAGAAAGTCCCCCTCCAGTCAGCGCTCTGTGGCTTTCAATCACTAACAAAAGCCCATCTTTAAAGCGTCCGGTATTGTTGGAAGGTATATAGTGTCCCCTAGCTACGCGGTCTCATATTCAGGTTGATATTGCAGTACCTTGCTTTGCACACTATAGCTGCATAGGCTTCTTTTAGTCACACATTACTCTCCTTCCATGTGCAGGTAGTGCCAGCATTGTATACAGCACTAGAGATGGTCATATTATTTGCCAACACTAGAATTTGCCACGAATATTCGGGAATTGATCAAATAAACTTCCATTCGCTGAGAGACTGACTGTTCGGCCTGGATTATAGCCCCGCTGGCCCGCGTGCGCGCACGCTTAGCGCGCACGCTTAGCGCGGCCTCCTCTCGCCCGGGCGATGTGTGAATTCATATGGAAGCGACTGGGGAGACGTGGCAGACGCGTCATGAGGCTGGTTCGTCGTGATTGGCTGAAACTGCGGCCGTCGCTTGTAAAGACAAAATGTCTTTGCAAAACGCGGTTGCACCGTCGGGCGTGCGCACTAGGGGCGGCCTCATAGGGATTCTGCAATCTGTCATTGTCACGCAAGCGCCATCGAACGGACTGTAATCCAGGGATTAGTCCCAATTGCTATATGTAGCCCCTCAAACACGCCTTTATACAACACGTGGAGAGACGCCTGTGCACAGAGAGGAGCACACCTGAGATACCTGGGAATATGCAAATCTAACTCATTTGATTACACTTTGCATATCCACATTAGCATATTTCTCAGGTGTATAAAGGTGTGTTTGAGAAGATATGCTCTGTCTTCAGGAAAAAGGGACCACTTTCATTTTTCATCATACCTTCTATATTTCTCGCTCAATCCCCATACAAATGTGCACAATTGTAGGTGTATGATGTAGATTAACACTATATATAAGAAGCACAATGTCGACCATCAACTGATGTTACCTAAATGGATGTCACTGTATTAGGTCAACAAGTGCCAGGTACACTGCGGCGAATATTAACAGAAAATTGGCGCATTAGTGCTTCACTAAATTGATCGTAGAATAGACGAAGTTCTACTGCAATAATAGCATCTACCAATCCGGCAATAGAGCAAGAGAATCTCTGCCCCGGGGAGCTTGCAATCTAAGTAGCCATTACGGCTAGTCTTCAAAATAGAAGTGAAGGAAATGAGCATTTTTCACTGAACACTATTTTAATTTAAGCTAATTTTCAGCTGTGAAAATGTGTGGCCCCTCCATCTTCTCCACTCTGCTTGGTTTGCTTTAACTTGCACACCATATTATAATTCAGACCCGCCTGAAAATCTGCAGCTCACATTTAAAATATCAGATACACCTCTTACAAATCCTAAGAATGAATACATTGAGAGTTGTGATACGTATATTATATGATGTTTAAAATATCGTTTTCCTCCCTTGATTTTAATCTCCAAGGACTGGAAATCTGTGAGATTTGGGGGTTGTATTGAAGTCTATTACACTGCTGATAACTCCAACTCATTAAAGCTGCAGTTCAGTCAATATCCTGCATGTGTGTTTTTTTTTAATAAATCAGTAAGATTTTAATAAAAATTTATTAAAAAGAAAAAATACTTTTAGCATTTTCTGTTTTTAAAAAAACAACTTTGAAAGACCAATTTTCTTGTATTCTATTTTAACAAGCATTTACTAAGGCACTGCCCCTTCATGTCCTGTCACAAGCCCTGGCACACCCCTTTGTCAGCCCTGCCCTCCCTCTTGCACATGTCAGTGCAGGAGTGCTCATGAATATTCATGAGCTTCCACTGACGGACTGAAGCAGAATATAAACAGATCCCTTCACTAATTATGTCACCAAATTTCGCCGATCAATACATGGAGAACGAATTGACCTGCAGCTATGCAGTTCTTTAGGTAATTAGAGATTGCCCACATGAAACTATTGAAGTAAAAAAATAAATAAAAAAATAAAGACTGAACTGCAGCTTTAAGACCTGATTCTTTCATGCACACCACCATTTTTATTTAATGTATTGTTTTTTTTACTTCTATCACCGTCTATCCGTGGTCTCCAGGTCTTCGGTGAACGTTGCCGGCTACACTTCAAACCTCCGAAGAGTCAGTAACTCAAGGACACTAACTCCGACCACAGCATGAACGCGGAGCACCGCCTGCTGGAGACGGGGGGACGCGCAGGGAGCTGACGGCGCGATCCCGAAGAATCCAGGGCTGCTCACAAGATGACATGTATTATTTTCTCTTTCACCGGGTGTGGCTGAAAAACAGCTTCATTCAGATTGGGAAACTGAGATCAGAGTCGGTGATTTAAGAAATCAAGTGGTATTTTGTACGAGATCTGCGAGAATAAATAAATGTTTTATAACCATTAAATATCATTTTCCGAGAGGAAGTGCTGGCTGGTTAGAGGGCAGGGAAGATTTGGGTTTCAGTAGTGGTTTTCCTTCAGGTCTCTAGCACTGGAGGGTGGTTAAAGAAGCCTTATAAATTGGAGTCGAGCGATGAATCCAATGAGGATGCGCCATTCAGCAAAGACCTTTTAACCGCTTTTTGCTGCCAGAAGGGCCTACAACGCATTGCTTCACAATGGAGTCATGTGATGGGCAAAGACAAGATGGCACCGCTGACAAAGGTGTATATGAGAACATTAACGTCTAAATCTAAGATTTGCACAACTAGGCAGACCCAAGCAAACAGGTATTTATTGGTCATTTGGAGCCAATTGCTAACTTACTACAAGAAGCCACAACCTCAACATTTGGTCAACACAGGAAGTGCAAAGGCGGCTTGATTTACGTTAAGGTAACTAAAGCACTTGGCCCTCATGGCATACATCCAAGGGTTCTTAAGAAACATTTATTTTGTAGCCAAACTATTATATTTAATATTCAAGGACTCCATTTCCACAGGCTTAGTAGCACCAGATTGGTGTAAAGCACATGTGGTGCCTATACTTAAAAGGGAGCTACTGTAGATCACAACCAGGGAACTACAGACCTGTAAGCCTGACGGCAATAGCAAGGAAGTTACTTGAATGTTTATTAAGGGATAATCAAGGATACCTTTTAGATGACAAAATTATTAGTAACAGTCAGTATGGAGGATAAATCATGCCAAAATAACCTTATTAGCTTCTTTGATGAGGTAAGTAGGAATTTAGACCAAGGTAATGCAGTTGATGTGGTATACTTAGATTTTGCTAAGGCTTTAGATACGGTTCCACACAAGGTTAGTGTACAAAATAAAGGAAAGTGGTCTCGTTAAAAATATTTGCACCTGAATTGAAAACTGGTTGAAGGATAGACAACAGAGAGTTGTCATAAGTGGAATTTTTCAGATTAGGTTAAAATTGTAAGGGGTTCTTCAAGGTTTAATATCGGGGCCACTGCTTTTAGCTTGTTTATTAATGACCTTGAGGTTGGCATAGAGAGCAAGTTCGCCATCTTTGCTGACGTGACAACACAAAATTTATGTACCGTAGTAAAATCAGACACGGATGTCATTCCTCTGCAGACTGCACCTGTGTAGACTGGAAGCTTGGGCAGGCAAATCTCAGAGAAGGTGAAATACAAATCCATGCATGGTTATAGATATGGGAAGCAAGAATCCTCATGCTACATTACAACTAAATGGGACTTAGGAGTGCTTGCAGGCAGCAGGCTTAGCAATAGTGCTTAATGTCAGGTAGTAGCTGCAAAGGTTAATGGGATATTATCATGCATAAAAGGGTATGGATGGAAGGGAAGATCACCATGTTGTCACTATACATCCGTGAGACCACACCTTGAATATTAAGTACAGTGTGGGCTTCTGCTCCCTAAAGGTAATATGGAACTGAACAAAGGGCAAAGAAGAGTCATGCAATTAATAAAGGGGATGGAAGGTCTGACTAGTGTGGAAAGGCGATCATAATTGTTTGTTTACATTAGAAAAGTGGCGACTGAGGGGGAATATACCAGTTTTCAAATGTACTATATTCAAGATCAATACATGGAACTTTTGAGAGAACTTTGCATCCCAAGGACAGTACGAACGACACAGGGTAATGCTGCGAGACGGGAGGAAAGGAGATTTCACCAGCAACACAGGGAAGGGTTATTTACAGTAAGGGCAGTTACAGTGTGGCATTTACTACCCATGGAGACTGTGATGGCAGATACAATAGATACAGGCATACCCCGCATTAACGTACGCAATGGGACCGGAGCATGTATGTAAAGTGAAAATGTACTTAAAGTGAAGCACTACCTTTTTCCCACTTATCGATGCATGTACTGTACTACAATCGTCCTATACGTGCATAACTGATGTAAATAAAGCATGTGTAACAGGCTCTATAGTCTCCCCGCTTGCGCACAGCTTCGGTACAGGTAGGGAGCCGGTATTGCTGTTCAGGACGTGATGACAGGCGCATGTGTGAGCTGCCGTTTGCCTATTAGGCGATATGTACTTACTCGCGAGTGTACTTAAAGTGAGTGTACTTAAAGCGGGGTATGCCTGTATGTAAGAAGAATCTTTTTTTTTTTTTTTTTTTTTTTGGAAAGAAAAGGCAGCGCACAACTTCTGTGTAAAAACGTATAATTAAACAATGTAAGGTGCTATAATATGCACGTACAGAGTAAAAAAAATCAATTAGTTAGGCGGAGCATGTTCTGGGTACATGTTACCGCTCAGATGTTAAGCGAATCCACTTGGTGTGTATCAGCTGTCCTCATGGATTCCCACTCCCGTCACTGCAGAGGTTCTTGTATCAGGCGGAGTGGGCTCAGATGTAAGCACTCGGCACTGGAACACGTCTGCGCGGTAGTGGACTCACGGGTGTGGATTTCAGGATATGCGGTGGTCCATGCAGCAAGAGGTCGTGCGCTGTCTTCTTTTCTTTACATGTTATCTTTAACAAAGGGTTGTTGAGTGCTCACCTTATCTGGTATCTTCATGTCTGACTCCTACCGTTTATACCAGGCAGCACCTTACCTATACCAACAACCAGCTATTAATATTGCCCCAACTGAGCAAGGGTTCCCTATACCCCTCCTCCCCCCAGTTTTAATGTTGATGGAATAGAACATAATTCTGCACCTTTATAAATCTCCTACAAAAGTGTAGACCTGCCACACAGTTCAAATTCACAGGAGCTTGAGGCTTATTCAAAAGATTATTTGTACATTTCGAGGAAGCCCCTTCAGTAGGGGCCTTTATGAATCCTAGTAAGATTGTACAATGTAGCAATATTTATGGTCCCCTGGTGCTGCGGCCGAAAAAGCAAAAGTTTGCCGTCTGGGGTCAGTGTGTGGTGCAGGGGGGTCCATACTTCTGAATGGGACCTCCGAGGTGTTAAGCCTTTCCGGCAATACAAACGGCAAGGTTTGCTACATCTATATGCTGGGTTTAGTTTAGGCCCCCTATACAAAGACATCATATAACTAGAAAAAGTGCAAAGAAGGGCAACCAGCAGGTATTATAAATAGTAGAAAAATGAACCCAAAGCCAAGTGTTTTTACTGTAATGAAGTTCAAATAAATGTAGCTCATATTCCCCCCCCCCCCAATCGCAGATAGGGTGTATATGAGGGGATCTATATGCATTACCCAGCGTGGTGCTTTACCTGTTAGGCTCACAGGAGGCCTAAGCCTCCGCCACGGAGAGCCTGGGGCACGTATGACACAATATGAACAACCTCGTACTTGGTGCAGCGCCTCCACCTGTGATGGCTCCCACCAGAGGGGGAGTGGTTCCTCGCAGGACACTATATATATCACTCCACACACAGTATGTAAAACAACCAATGACTACTTGTGAGCATAGGAAACGTACTTTTGCATATAATAACAGGTGTCCCTCCCTAGAGGAGACACTAACTACTGCGTCTCGCAGGATGCTACCTCCACCTCCACCGGATGATCCCACCCAGTGTCCAGTAACCCCACACAGTATCACCCCACCCTCAAGTGAGCTAGATATGTGTGACTGCGCAGCCACTATGTCCCTTGTGAATGTGATATGACTCGTTGGTGCACTTGTAGATTACCTGCCTGGCACTCCGGTACCCGGGCCTGCCAAGGAACTTCACAAAGGACCCTGGTGTCGACTTTACACAGGAACTACCGTCCGGGGCGATCCCACCCGGATGGCTGATACAGCAACAGCGAAGGTCTGAGCCCAAACCTCTGGACGGACGCGCAGCGTCTGCTGGGCCCCTAACTGACTCTAGATAATAAGTGGCAGGTTCCCTAACCTGGGGGCTGTCCCTGACACAACTCACACTACAGGGTGACTCAGGGCTAGCTGGGGCCTTGGGGGCTGCTGGCCTAGTGCAGAGAATCACTGACTCCTGCACCCTACCTCCTTCCCCTAGCTTCTCCTGGCGCCAACTAACTCCTCCAAAACCCCGCGAAATGTATCCCTTCTTGGTCTGCAGGGCAATCCTCCAGCCCTATTGGCTCCCTGGCGTCACATGGGGTGCTGCTGAGGCTCATGGGACTTGTAGTCCCTTCAAAGAGCCTTCCCTGGTAGGCTAGCGTTCGCGCCTTATCACTGCGCATGCGCGAACTTCCCTGCTGGTCCCCGCGCCGAAATCCCCACTGCGCATGCGTGCGCAATTCACTATGGCGGCGCCCTGCACCGGGACCCGCCGGAGCCCTAGCAACGCGCCCACGGCCCTGACAACCAGCCGCTCGCGTCCCCAGCAACCTCCGCTCCGGTTCCCGTCTGCCCCTCACCCTGGCAATTGCCGACAGGTCCGCCATTGGGCTCGGCGGCACCCGCGATCGTTCACCAGGTGAGAGAGGGCGACAGGCAGAGGGGGACATGGCTACATAAATATATGTAGCTCAGCGTTATTATATTTGTAGAAGGGAAAAGCAGTGTCCCAATCCCGATAAGAGCAGCATGCAAGCTAAAGTATGACCAACTGGAAAGACATATGGGAAGCTGCCTCCAAAAACTCATCGTGCGTTGTAATAAAAGAGAATATTTATAAGTTAATATTCCGATGGTATATGACTCCTGCCAGGTTACACTCTTTTCTCCCAGGGGTCTCCCCTCTGTGTTGGCGTGGTTGTGGTGAAGTGGGGAATATTCTGCATATATTCTGGTCATGTCCCAAAATTCAACAAACATGGACGGAAATGTTCATCTTAATACACAAGATCCTAGAAATCTCTGTCCCACATGACCCAGTATATATATTGTTAGGCAAACCAATGGCCAACATCCCCCGGAAAAAAGCTAGAGTACTAGTCCAAATGTTAAATGCCACACTGTGTACAATTGCCAAAAACTGGAAACAACCTGCCCCCCCATCCTTAAACCAAATAAATAACAAAATTTGGCATATAGTTTATATGCAACAAGAAGAAACAAATGGCGCACAGCCAGGGAGCCAGGTGGAGTAAAATAAATACCTTTAATTCAGTGCATGGCTGATAACATCTTCACCCCTTGGGGGACAAAAACACACCTCCTACGTGTTTCAGACCGGTAGGTCCTTTATCAAGGAGTCAAAATTAGAATATTTGGAACAGAGTGATACATGTGATAATTGAATTGTAGTGTACGACGCTATATTTTTACAAATGCTACCCCTTCCCCCCTTCCCCCCTTCCCCTTCCCCCCTTTATCTGTTATATGTTTTGTTAATTTTTATTTTGTATGAAAAAAAAAATGCTCAATAAAAAAATTTAAGTAATAATAAAAAAAAAAAAAGTACGAGCAACTGAAGTAAGGGGACAAAGGGACATATGAAGTTTCTACCAATTATCCTATATGGCTCATGCACCCTCTCTCAGCTTTGCCTTTGTATCCCGTCCTTTATTACCAATGATTTCCAATGATTTCCTCTCCTGCCTGGTTTGACCCATGAGCAGGGTCTACGGCTGAATAAAATCCCCTTGAGAGCAGCATCAGGCTGAAGGGTTGCTGGTTAAGCAGCCTCGAGGACAGCAGTGCAGAAAGCAGCTCCTGGCTGATAATTCACCCGGGAGCATTTAAACACTGCTGGAATCCAATTATCTCACTGCTCTTCCAAATGCACAGTGAGTGATTGACCCCCTGCGCATGTTAAATATTGCACGATTTCAAGACTTCTCTGCTCAGTTTTCAGAACCTGGGGTTACCCTGTTGCAAAGATTATTTTATTTACGCAACATAGAATATTCAGTCATATACTTGCAAAGCTTCTTTATTTCTTAATGTAACGGTGTTTCCCCCACCCGGTGGGAGATTGTGGCCATTACTACGTCTGTGGTGCATGATACCTGCTGGTAACAGGAGGGCTGAGTAGTCCGCCGGTGGCAGTCGGGACACAGGAACAGGCTTCAGGGGTTCATAACCCACATATCTCCTTAGCAGTGCAGCGCCTCCATCTGCTGTAGGCTCCAGGAGCTGAAGGTGATCTCCCACGGTAGAACTTATTACCCCCCCCCCCAGTAAGGTCACCCACCAGGCAGGAAGTATATACCAGGAATGGTTTATTCACTCTGTACAGCACAATTACACGGCAGGCTTCTGCCTGATGCAACACTCTCAGTTACCAAGGAAGGATGGTCACTGGATCGTCACTACAGGCCAAGGGCACACCCAGCCATCCTAGCTCTTCCCCACCTCCTTAGCAGAGGCAGAGGTATGGTCCACACGCACTCTCCCCGAAGGGAAGAGGCCTGGATCTTTCCAATGTGTGACCTGCCTTCCTCAAGTGGGGAAAGGCACTACTAACTTTAGGGTGGTCCTGCCCTTAAGTACAGCCAGGAGGCGGGCACCCCGTTTTCCAGCTACAACAGGATGTACCACCCCCTGCTGTCACTCAAATGCAGTACCAAAGGGGAGGGGGAAAACCCCATACCAACTGCTGGAAACCTGATTGTACCAGGGTTTACTGCCAGCCCTAGGGCAGAATAGTAGCCATCAGGTGACCTGGCTACATTAAATATAGAGTTAAATGTTAAAGGTATTAGGAAAGTGGTTACATGGCGGAGTGCTTTCATTTTATTGCCATGGTCATCAATTGTCCAAAGAAATCTATGTGCGTAGAGTTTCCAAATATTCATCATTAGATTTTATTGTTTTGTTTTCACTTAACATTTGCTGCTAAAAAGACGAACAAGACATAGAAACCTTGATATCTCAAAGCGATATAAGTAGGGGATAAACATGACTTTATTAGGGATAACAAAGGCTTGTTTGTCAGATGCTCTGCTGGGTTCCTCTGCAGACTGACGTGGGATTCTTCTGCATGTGGAACATGGCTGTGTCTTGGTCCCTTAGCAGTAGGTGAGTGGGGTGTCCATCCTTGTACATTTCTGGTAGCTGCTGAGGAGAAGTTCTCCTTCCAGGTCCCTGAAGAGGCGAAGATGCAGGAATTCCTCACCTCCCACATCAACCTGAAATTCAGGATGAGAATTGTTGATTTTACGCTCACTCCCGTTCCTCAAATACGCCGCCTGATTGTGAGCGATTCCGAGGCAGCACTAATTGTGCCAGCATAGCAACTTCATGTAGCCCTGCTAATACTACCAGCACTACACACTGAAAGGGATTGTACTATATATATATTGTTATTTATATTGCGCCTGTATTTCAGAGCTGTACAAAGATTAAAATATAAGCACACACAATACAGTAAATGCAAGCAGCATACAAACAATAGGAACATGAACGTGTCCCGCAGAGATTACAACCTTAAACGGTATGTTGGGAGACTTGGACAGTAGGGGAAGGAATTAAAATGGAAGTCAGTGCCCGGCATAAAGTATTGGTGCTCCCGTGTGATATGGGGACATAGTATACAGCTCGGCACCCCAAACCCACCATAGAAAACTTTACACCCTCTACAATTCAATATGCTGTTTTGTTCTCCAATGCAACTACAACACACATCACTGCGAAATGCTCAAAGAACTAGATTGGTCATCACTAGAGTCTAGGCGCAAAGTTCACCTTTCCTGTCTTGCCTTCATATACTTTCTGTGCAAGCTACCCAGCTATCTGAACAAGCTCCTCACCCCTACCACATGCAGCACCTATCACCTGAGATCTGACTCCAAAAGACTGTTCATGGTCCCAAGGTTCAGCAAAGTATCCGGCCGCTCCTCCTTCTCTTACCGTGCACCGCACAACTGGAACAACCTACCGGAGACTCTCACATCCACCACCAGTTTAAGTTCTTTCATAACTAAAGCTGTCTCACATTTTAATCTGGTCTGTAACTGTTACATACGCCTAGAATATATATTATCTCTAACTGTGCATGCAATGCCTTGTATATAATGCATACCCTGCTCACTTATGTAACTGTATTTGTAACCATGTATTATTTGTCATCTTAACTCTGTGCCCAGGACATACATGAAGACGAGAGGTAACTCTCACTGTATTACTTTCTGGTAACACATTCTATAAATAAATAAATATGGGGGGAGTGTGCATGAGTGCAGCCTAATAAAATGCTGAAGTCAGAAGGCGCGGTTAGATTTGACCTGAAAATATGGAGAAAAGATGCTTGGTGTATACTATGGGTAAGTGTTCCACAGAGCAGTGAGAGAAGCCTCCCTGCTACCACTGACCTCTCCTTACAAGAGCACATGCCCTTCCTTATAGGGCTTCCTTTCGCCTGCTAACCCTATTCCTCCTCCTTTTGACAACAGGAGACATTTCTCCAGGCACACTACCGTATCCCACTTACTCTTGCCCTCAGCTGCCTACTCTTGTCTGATATCTGAAAGCACTAACCTGGTGTCCCTCCCCTGGTCACTGCCCTTTTCATGTCCTCTGGAATGCCTGCTCTAACACAATACTAGCTGTGCATGACATCTCTGTGCCCTCTCACTTTCTCTGCTTGAGGTAGCTCTGCCCTATGATGGCCTCGCATCCAGTTCTCCTCTCAGCAATGAGCATTCTTCTCTGCATGTTTCATCTCCTGCCTACACCCGTTTCTGATATCCTCGTCCTTTGAGGCCCACCCCGTTCCCCTTCTCCCCTCTGCATTGCTGCCACCTAACTACCTCTTCCCACTGCATTTTCCTTTCGCATTTGGAATCCTTACCCATTTTCCTCTCCGGATGCCCTTGGACCTGACTAAGTTTTAATAAATGCAGTTACTACTTCTGTGACTGTACATCTCCCAATATACCACTGGCAGAGCAATGTGAATCTACCTAGCTGCCAGGTAGGGTCCGTACAGACCCCACACCCCAAGCTTACCTTAGAAGTAGCTGAGAGGGGAACTCTTGCTTTTGCATTTCTGGTAGCTGGTGAGGTGAAGTTCTCCTTTCAGATCCTTGAAGATGCGAAGATGCAGGAATTCCTCACAACCCACATCAACCTGAAATTCAGGAAGACACATGTTGGATGTATTGTTCCCACTTCCTGAAATACTCAACATGATTGTGAGCTATTCAGAGAAGGCACTAATTGTGACAGCATAGCTCTACTTTCTGTAGCCCTGCTAATACTACCAGCACTACACACCGAAAGGAAAGAGATTGTACTGTATGTATATTTTTTATTTATTTTGCGTCTGAAATGCAGAGCTGTACGAAAGATATTACAATATAAGCAAAGACAACAAGTGCATCAGGCATACAAACAATAGGAAAATGAATGTGTACCCCGCAGAGATTACTCTCTCAGTGGTATGTTAGACTTGGAGACAGTAGAAGGAAGAAAGGGTACAATGGATGTTAGTGCCTGGAAGAAAGTATTGGTGTTCCTGTGTGATAGGGGGGAGTGGTCATGAGTGCAGGCTATAAAAATGCTTAATTCAGAAGGTGTGTGTTTTAGATTTGACTTTAAGGTATGGAGAAAAGGTGCTTGGCCTATACTGCAGGTAAGAGTGCCGCAGATAGAGGGCAGTGAGGGAGGCCTCACTTCTACCACTGACCTCTTCTCACAAGAGGACATGCTCTTACAAAGCTTCCAATGGTATTAAACGTGTTAATTACGTGTTGTGCATTTAATATAGAACACAAGTCAGACACCACTGATATTCCTCAGATCTAATCTAGGTGATAAACGACCTTAAGATTTAGAAGATGCCTAAGAATCAATCTGTTAAGGCAATAGGGGCATTTGCATCCATTAAAACATGAAGTGAATTTCACTGGTGTCGTCCCTCAACCTATATATGTGTCAATTACACATCTTGGTCTGAACTGGTTATTCTAAGAATTTGTGTCAAATGTATCAGACTTAATTATCAAGTTTCTTAGGCCTCGGCCATGTTCCCTGCTGGCGTGCTGAGGCGCGCTGAGGCGCAGGGAAAGCGGCTGCTTTCCCTGGCCTTGCGGTTGCTTACCGCACGCGCTGTCAGCGGGCCGTCAGGGGGCGGGCGTGTCACTGGCCGTGGGCGGGCCAGTGATGTCACGGAGCTGGTTCGCCCTCATTGGGCGAACCGCTCACGTGACCGGCCTGTCGCGCCGGCAAGCGGGGGAATTTTAAATTCCCCTAAGACCTGCGCTTCCGCAAGCGCGCGGAAGCGCAGGTGAACCCCTACTAAAGCCGCTCTAATTGCGGCTGTAGGGGCTCAGTGCTGAGCGGGAGCTCCAGCAAACAAGGAACATGGCCGAGGCCTTACACAGGGCATATGCACCAGAGAAGGGAATTGTTTCTCCATCACACTCCGCATGCTGGCGAAAGCTGATGATTAAACCCTGGACTTGCTAGACCTGTTCATCAAGTCTATAGATTTGCACCATCTTCCCTTTGCCCTGCGGTGATTGTAGGAATGAGAGGTGTGGTAGAAAATGACCAGTTTCAGGCACTCGGTGCGGCTGCCTATCAGCCACCCAGTTTATAAGGCAGGATGTGTCTGCAATTCACACACCAGACTGTTCTATGAAATTAACACAACATACTGTTTCCTAGAATCTCACACAGAAAAGATCACAACATTACTGCAAGAATAGGCTAATTCAACTATAGAGATCAGATGGGAACGTCTCTGCAGCAGAGACTAGCAGATTGGTCTATACAGTAATTTCCAGCTCATTATTTTATTATAGAGACTGCAAAGGTGGTACTGTGTGTTAGACAATACAGAAAATATTGTTTATTGTAGTAAACCAAGATATCTAGGGTATATATGCAAATGTAATTGGCCATTAGAAGAATTGGAGCCCATTCCCCTCAGGTTTTTTCTTCAGAGTGATCCAAAGAAACTCTATAAAGACTAGCAAATCATTCAGGGAGATACTAGCAGAGAATCCCTCTACAGAAACATGCATGGCACCACTATAGAGACCAGCAGAATGAGTGTAATTGACTATTGTAAATACATCCATCGTCTGTAAGATTCATTAGACATGCTAACACATTGTGTAGCAGACAGGAGGCAGGTTTCTCCAGCACTGAATGTATTTTAGAAGCATCAGCAGAACCCATGTCATTTCCCATCGGCCCTCATGTACCTTAATAAAGTAGTTAATTCCAGCCACAACCTGAGTGGCATACTGCTCGGCTTTAAACTTTTCAAAGTTTCTCCCATCCTTCTGCACGACCTGTGGCTTTATCTGTGGAAACAAAATATGTAAGTTGGAGAGCTCAGCACTGCCTAACCTGAGCTTCTGCATGGATCATGTATTTGCATTCTGGGCTCGATACATTGACAACATTCTTTTGATTCGTAGTGGTACAGAATTTATGAAGGATTCATCAATCCGAATGAGCTTAATTTCATGTTGACATTGTCACCATCACTTTATTATCATTCATGCAGAAGGATAAATCAATAGAGGAAGATGGTAAAGGTATAAGGTTAGTTTGCCAACTTAACAGAATTCCAATATTTTTCCCTATAATGGAGCATTTCAATGGTTATTTTTCATGTTGAAGATCAAATTACGAATACCAAACCTAATTATGAAGCTAAACTAGTATAAGGTATGTAGATTCAAATGCACCACAACTTATTAATGATAGTGCTTCATGGATACAGAGAGATGCAGCAATGTGCAGAGATCTTCTAAAATGATATACTTTTTCATGTGCATTTCCAAAGAGACTTGAGGTTTTGGAATCTATTTACACACATTACATATCAATGGTCCAATAAAAGGTATCACAACCTATGCTTAATCTTCTCCAAGACCAATATCGCAAAAATAACTTTGCACTATATTTGGTTGGATAGAGAGATGGCCCAATGCCCCAGATAACCAATACAGTCTTTATAGATTAGAAGCGGTCCCCATCATGCAGTTTTAGAATAAGAATCTAGTTGCATGATAATGATTTTATTTAAATGTGATACAAATCAAATTAGGTTAATTTCCAGCACCGGAGGCTTAATAGTGCAATCAAGCTATGTAATTATATTATCATAACTGCTCACTCATGAATATGAATACATACGTACATACAATCTATCTCATTTTATATTTAACTCGCTCTGGGGCATTCAAAGCAGACTAGACTGCTTTGGGCTCTCCTAGCCACACCATCACTGCCCCCCGGCCTGAATTGATCCATCACAGGTGAGCCCTCACTCCGATTGGCCATTGCACAGGATCCGCGGCGTCATTAGTCTCTGCCCTGTCAGCCTTATGTTTCTATGGAGACTGGAAAACTACGTCAGGGTAGCCGATCTGAGCACCACAGTCATTCCTGGAGTTAACAGAGAAGCTAACTAAGCAGTGCTCTCCGAGGCTTTGCCGGGGACACCCCAGAATGAGGTGGTAAATTCCAACTTTCTCTTGCCAAAGAGCATCTCTGAGGTATTAAGGGACTGGAACCCTACGGAATATGGAAGCTGCTCAGTGTGAGCCTTGTGATGCAGTGTCTCCCCCCCTCTCCCATAACCCCTATTTTGGACAGTGTAAAGCTCTTTGGGTATTCAGTTGTGTATTCAGCCTGTAGACTCCAGTCCAAATAAACTCTTTATTGAACTCCTTTGTTGACTGGAACTTGCGATCCCGGTAAATTGTCCTGGTCTCCCGTGACAAGCACACACAATCCCAGCAAGAAACCCCAAAACCCACCACATAGTATATGTGTATATATATATATATATATATATATATATATATATATATATATATATATATATATATATATATGTGTGTGTCCAAAAGGAGTGCTACTGAGCGTGGCCAAGTGTATACAACAAAAGACAAACAATCCCAAATCTACATCCAATATGCCGAAAATACACAGTGACATACCTATATTTTTTTCTTGAAAAAGAGTGCTTTGGTTAAACCCTTTGGCCAAAGCGTTATAAGCCTGCGAGCCACATCAAGGCATGACCATTAGTAAGTCCTAACACTACCTGATTAAAATTTTCATTTACCTGTATTTGGAGGGAGAATGAAGACATTGGATCTGTCCAAACCCAGCAACATGAAAAAGACCCGCTAACTTAGAAAAGTGGGAAGGGATGAGATTAAAGCCTGGGGGGTGGGGGGAGGGGGGCACTAACCTCCAAACAGCTGAGACCAAATAAAACATACAAGGAAAGGAAAAGTTACACACTTAAATGTGCAAAATAGAGAAACATTTCAAGGTGTAAGGTACATTTTCAGGGGGATTTTACATGTCTGAAAGGTAGGGCAGAGTCTGTTGGTACGTGGTAGGTAATGCCAGAGAGCGGGCAGCACAGGAGAAGTGTTGAAGGTAATAAATGAGATATAAGGGGGTCAGCATCCCAGAGCTTGCAAGTCAGAGCTGGTATTTGGAGCATCTCAGCATAGAGATACTGAAAGCCAAAAGCGTGTATTAAAGGAGTTCCCCAAGAGGTGTGAAGTGAAGATCAGAGGGCCAAGGTCAGAGTCCTGAGGGAACTTGATGGTGGGAGTGAAGAGGAGACACCAGAGAAGGAAACACTGAAGGAGCGGTTGGATAGGTAGGACGTTAACCAGGAGAAAGCTGCAGCATGGAGGCCAATGGAGTGGAGAGTGTGCAGGAGAAGGGGGTGATTATTATTGACCCACCATGTTAAAGACAGCAGAGAGATCCAGGAGAATTAGTAAGGAGAAATTACCCTTAGACATAGCATTGAGTTTTTTTTAATGCTATCAGTGGAATGTAGCGGGCGGAAACACTGAGTCAAGCAGTGAGTCGGAGGAGAGAAGGCGAGTCGCGCAGTTACAAGCTGCTCAAGTAGCTGGGAGGCAAAGGAGAGATACAGATGTAGCAATACTTACTGTCCTCAGCATCACAGACTAACAAGTTAAAGTCTGCGGCACCGGGGACAGTGCCACGATGGCGCTGTGGGGGGTGGAGTCAAAGCCTCTGCGTGGGACCCCCGCAGCGGAAATACTTTGTGTCGCGTGGCAGCAATGAAGACATTAGCAGCAGCATCTGTAGCGCGGTAGTTAGAGAGGCGCTGACCCGAGAGAGGGGTTTCTTTAGAAGGGGCATTATGAGCGCGTGTTTAAAGGAAAACAGAAGTCCAATTCCAGCGCTCCTCCCTCATTGGCTGGCAATTTGGTAGTGACATGTTTACATTTAGATTGTAAGTCTGTAACAGAGGTCATTTAGTCGCATCTTTTGATAAACGCCTGCGAACCCAGTCAAGGTAAACTCCAAATACAGCAGGTACCTACGCTGAATAAATATAACGTCTTATGGTCCTATGGACTAAACTTGGTGCTATATGTGAAAGTGCCCCGAAAGGGTTAAATGAATGAAGCATAAGGCCGAGTCCGTGCTGGGTGCGAGCGGGCGCACGACCGTGCTAGTGGCTTCGCGCTTTCCTCTGGCTTCAGCGATTTGTGCGCTCCAATTACACGCGTCGAAGGGGCGTGTTGTGGGCGTGGCCGTGACGTCACTGGAGCTGGTTCACCCTCATTGGGCGAACCGCTCACGTGACCCGCCGTCGCGAGCGCCGGCGCTTCTGGTCGCGCACTCTCAGGACAGCCTCATAAAGGCACATCATTTGGATGGCGGCACGAGCGCAGTCGCGCTCGCGGTCGTGATGACCATGGACGCGGTCTAATGCTTTGTGATTCAGTACAGTTAAAAACAGTCTTGATCCAGTAACAAAGTTCCCTTATGAAGGCAAACCGTGGGTGAGTCAATTCCCTAATTATAAAGAACATACACATTTCCCTCATTTCTGTCAGCCATAGACTAACCCCCTCCGCATTGGAGTAACGTAGAGGTACTCTTTAGCACTGAACAACATTACCCGTGTGTCACCTACGTGCCCTGCTCCTCTTACCTGGTCACAGATCTGCTGGATTTCGGTGGTCGCTGGCTTTACAGAAGTCATTCCTCCAGGGGCACTCATGGTCGCAACTTGGTGTTCACACAGCAGACAAAGGAGACAGAAGTAACAAAGTGTCACAATTATAACAAAGTATCACAGCACCTGAACATCTCAATTTATGTTTATGGGCTGTACCATGTGCATACAGCAAAGGGGGAGTATTACTGTGGGAGGCTTCCCATGGCACATGCGTTCTTATTAAAATAAAGTCTCAAAAGGTGTGTGTTGTGTGTGTGTTGTGTGTGTGTTGTATGTGTGTTGTGTGTATGTGTGTGTAAAAAAATAAATGAGATGATCAATTATGAATTCTTCCCCCTATACTAAAATTCAGTTCTTATTTATTTTGCATTACTTTAGATGCAGGAATCCCAATTTCAACACTTTCAAAGCTGGGTGTGTATGACAAGATTTTGCAATACCCCTAATTAGCAGCTACCTTCCCTGTTTTTTTTGGAAGGGCAACAGGAAAAACAGCTTATTTGAAACATTAAACCCCTCTCTGCCATGAAACACAAACACATCCCAGTTAAGAGGGCAGAGATTTTCAACCTTTCTTGGTTAAGGAACCCTATAACTGTTTTGTGAAATTCTGCGGAGCCCCAACACTCTCTAATAGCGCGTCTGAGATCAGATGCATTGTAAGGAACCCCAACCCTCTCTAATAGCGCGCCTGAGATCATATGCATTTTAAGGAACCCCAACCCTCTCTAACAGCGCGCCTGAGATCAGATGCATTGTGAAGAACCCCAACCCTCTCTAATAGCGCGTCTGAGATCAGATGCATTGTAAGGAACCCCAACCCTCTCTATTAGCGCATCTGAGATCAGATGCATTGTAAGGAACCCCAACCCTCTCTATTAGCGCATCTGAGATCAGATGCATTGTAAGGAACCCCAACCCTCTCTAATAGCGCATCTGAGATCAGCTGCATTGTAAGGATCCCCAACCTTCTCTAATAGCACGTCTGAGATCAGCTGCATTGTAAGGAACCCCAACCCTCTCTAATAGCGCGCCTGAGATCAGATGCATTGTAAGGAACCCCAACTCTCTCTAATAGCGCGTTTGAGATCTGATGCATTGTGAGGAACCCCAACCCTCTCTAATAGCGCATCTGAGATCAGATGCATTGTAAGGAACCCCAACCCTCTCTAATAGCACGTCTGAGATCAGAGGCATTGTAAGGAACCCCAACCCTCTCTAATAGCGCGTCTGAGATCAGAGGCATTGTAAGGAACCCCAACTCTCTCTAATAGCGCGCCTGAGATCAGATGCATTTTAAGGAACCCCAACCCTCTAATAGCGCACCTGAGATCATATGCATGTTAAGGAACCCCAACCCTCTCTAACAGCGCGCCTGAGATCAGATGCATTGTGAGGAACCCCAACCCTCTCTAATAGCACATCTGAGATGTGATGCATTGTAAGGAACCCCAACTCTCTCTAATAGCGCGTCTGAGATCTGATGCATTGTAAGGAACCCCAACCCTCTCTAATAGCGCGTCTGAAATCTGATGCAATCTCTCAAATATTTTGGCTCCCTCCCCATATCTGTATAACTCCCTTTTCCTCAGCATCTGTGAAGCACCAAGAGTTGAACCTCTTCTTACTTACCTGTGGAACTCACACAGCCAATCACCTTCTTTCTGCTCACCTTTTAAATTAAGCATTTTAATAGCCTAGACACATTTCTACTGCCCCAAAGAAGAAAAAAAAATGCAGCTGGTTGTGACAGATCCAATGCAGATAATTATTCCTGTAATTATACAGGTAAATAAGAATTTTAATCAGTTAGGGGCCTATGCAGAGAGCTGCGAGAAGCCCAATCTCGCCAGTTTTTAGCCAAATATGCCTATAGCAATTTAGTAAATGGCGAGAAACTGTCAAGATGAGTAAAAACCGCCAGTTTTTTTTGTTTTTGTTTTAAAAACTCGCTGCGCGGGTGGCGAGAAGCAATATCTCGCCAGTTTTAAAATCCGGTGTATGCAGGAAGCCCCGATCACCATCTCGCCGCTGATCGTGCCATTAAAATGGAGAGATGTTCTCCAAATAGCTCCACCAACAAAAGTTGGCAAGAAGCTGGAGCTGAGCGGCGAGAGGGGACATAAAAAAAAAATCATCCCTTTTCCTGGCTCGGATTGATGCCGGGGGTCTCCAGAGCTGATCCCAGGAATATCAGCACCGAAGGCCCCCGGCATGCATCCGAGGCAGGAAAAATGCATGTACAGCCCACTTCATTACCTTAGCGGCTAACCGCTTATATATATATAAAACAACAACACCTATAACCCCTAACATACACATATATGCACATCAATGATACTATAGACCGGCGGGGGCCCTCGGGTGTTACCCGCAGGCCTGCAGTACCAATTATGTGCCCCCCCCAAATTAATGAATAAACACATACATACTTTTAAAGAAATAACCCCCCCCCCCCTAACACATAGAAGTATAGTTATGGCCACAATTACTATTATGTGTAACGGGTAAACAGCAAGTTAACCCACCAGGCGCTCAGAAAGCATGGCTGCAGCTGTGAACTGGTGCTTGAATAACAGTTAATGTTGGTAACGAACGCCACAGTCCCCCAGTGTAATCTTCACAAATGTAAATCTCTGCAACTGGCTAACCATAAGCACAATAAAGTTAGAGAAAACATAGAAGTAGATAACTTACAACTGGGGGATGTAGAGAAGTGGCTGGTCTATCCTCCGGTATGGAAATGCTGCATGTCCCTCTGCTAGCAATGTGTCTTGACGACTTGATCCTCTCAGCCCGCCAGCACTTTCTTCTGCCGCCAACCCTACATCCGCTCGATCGCGGTGGGTGGTCACCTGACCGACGGCAGTGCCGGTGTATCCGGGTGCAGCAGGGGGACGCAGGTGCACCAGACGCAGCCCGGCGTGCAGGCAGCAGGCACTGGAATACTGGAAATCCTCCCAGGGGAGGTGTAAACGCCGCACAGCCATGGAGCAAGAACTTCAAAGAAGGCTGATCAGTGATTCATAAAAAACTTTAATGAAACAAAGTGCAAACGGATCCTCTTGACACGTTTCGGCCCGTCAGGCCTTTGTCAAAAGAGTGATCCGTTTGTAACAGCATGATATATATATAGCCAGTGCAAGTTACAACACCTGTGAACAAGCCCCAAACAAATGGGTAACAGGTGTAACCCCTAACACAGCAAATAATAATCATCAAATTAAAAACAGTGCTGTAATAAAATTGACCAATCTTATCATTGGATAGGAAAACATATACAGATAATTAAACATAATATGCTAAACCAAAATCTCTGATGAATTGGTCAAAAAGACTAAAAACATGTAAGTTAAAAGAAAAGAAAATGGGAGGACTTCCGGTGACGTCACAGCCGATGGTCTGCTAGTGGAAGAGCTCCCGGCGCCCTCACCAATACAGACATCAGAATAAGCTTATCCTACACCTCAAAAACCCCGAAAATTGTCCCCACACCGAGAACAAACACTGGAGAGATGGCAGGGAAGCCGCAGAGAAAGAGCCAATGCCCCGTCACCAAGTTCTTCCCTCCGGCGCAACGCCTAGCTGAGATCAACCCCGAGGAGCAAGATGGCGCCGGAGAAGAACCGGAGCACGAGGTGCGCAGCGGCCGACAGAGCCCGACTGATTCAGATCCCCCCGTCTTAAATAAAGATTTTTTTGACGCTTTAATTATTAAAATGAGGAGGGGAGTTCAGGAGGACACGGAAAAGGCCCTCCAAACCATCCGAGCAGAAGTGGAAGCACTGACGGAGCGGACGGAAGATCTGGAAGTAAAGATGGAGGTAGTCTCAAACGAGCAGGCTGAGACCCACGAAGAGGTTCTGAGATGCGGAGATGCGATCCGACACTTACAAGACAAACTAGAGGATATGGAGAACAGGGAACGGAGGCAGAACATCCGCCTCAAAAATATCCCTGAAACTATCACCCACGAAGAACTCCAACCATACTTCCGCAGACTCTTTTTGCAGCTCGTCCCTGATCTATCAGATCATGACCTGCACACAGACCGTGCCCACAGAGCCCTGGCCCAGAAATCATCGGACCCAAACCGGCACAGAGATGTGGTGCTGAGAATGCACGCATACTCTGCTAAAGACCGCATCATGACAGCGGCCAGAGAACTGAGAACTGTGACCATGGATGGGGTACAAATCCAACTCTACAACGACCTTTCCCAAATAACAATAAATAAAAGAAATGCGCTGCGCCCACTTACCTCCTATCTCAGGGACCAGGGGGTAAAGTATCGATGGGGATTCCCCTTCAAACTAGTGGTGCTCCGCAATGGCCGCCACCACACAGTAACAACCCCTGAAGGCGCTAAGGACTTCCTGAAAGCGCTGGGGATCCCTCTCCCACCGCAGAAGAGCAACCGCCCCAGCACTGAGGAGACGTCGGAGATGATCCCCCAAGAAGTCCCCCGAACATCGGAGAGACTAGCGAGTCAGCGTCTCCGGTGAACCCTGATGATCCAGCCAACTGCAAGACCCAAGAAAACCACAAGAGGCCCCCACAGTCATTCCACACTGACCCAGAGGCCCTAAAGACATCAGCAAACATCCAACACAAGAACCCTCAATGAACAAAACACCCCTTTGGCCCCGAGGTCCCCTAGATTACACCCCACGAAACTATCTCCCACTTCCCGACCCCCCCCCAGCCCCTCTTTCACCCCTCACCACCCCCCCTCTTCTCCTCCCTTTCCTCCACCACTCTTCCCCCCCCCCCGCCACTATCTCCCCATAACCCACCCATACCCCCCTTCCCCCCCCCCTAGCCTCCCCCTCCCCGCCCCCCTATACGCTAAATGTCCACTTACCTTCTCCGCCCCCTCCTGTGACCGAGGGGAACCGAGGCTCCATCCGTGGTGTCTCGGACAGCAGCGGGAGGAAACGGCATCCGCGCTGATCCTCACAGGGCGAGTCCCTCTCGCGTCACTCACGCGTCCCGGAGCTGCATCTGCGGAGATCCAGGCACCAGAGACGCGGTCCGGCTGCTGCACACCTCCACAAGCACGCCCGGTCGGCGCTCCCGATGGACAAGAGGTGCACCGGATCCCCAACCTAAAAGTGTCCGTGTATCAAGTCAGCAGAACCAGAGACTTCATCTATGGACACTGCATCAGAGGCATCCTCCCCCCCACCTCCCCTCTCACAAGTGGCAGGTTGTATGAACAGAAATCTCCCCCCTCCCCCCCCCTCTCTCCTTCCCTCCCTATGATAAAAGTGATGTACCCGGATATCCCCCATGGAAACCCTACTACCCCAGTCTTCCGCGACCCCCCCGAGCCACCCCCCCCCCTCTCCCCGTCAAAACGAGGTTGTATACCTTCAAGGTCTTGTCTCAATTGTGCACCTCTACTGAAGCTCTCCCCCAGATTTATATGGCTCCCAACTGAACCCACAATTGTATGGTCCCATTTTGAACCACCCGGTCCCCCCTCCACCCCCTCCCCTCTCCACCCCATATATACACCCCCCCCCCCCCCTGAACTGGACCGGAGTAGCACTAGACACTATAGCTCACCCCACAGCAGTTGACATACTATAAAAAATCTCAGCAAGTTACAACTATACACCCCCTAATAACGCCCCGACTCAAAACTAAGACCCCCTCAGGGGCTAACCCCAAACAATAGAAAAGGCCATACATAATATGTCCCCCTTCCCCCCCTCCCCTTCTACCCCCCCCTCAATATCCAGACTAAATACCATGTTAGATAACCCCCCAAGTGTCCCTCCCGCCCCCCTCCCCGCCGCGGATAGTTCTCCCCCCCCCCTCACCTGCCCCCCCCCCCACCACAAACGAAGACCTGTACTATGTTTAACCAGCTTGTATAGATATATGCCAATATATGAACAACTACTGATTGAATAGAAGAAAATTACATTCTGTAAGGGATTCCTCGGCCTAGGAATGAGATTCCTCCCGAATGCATTGTTTAAATCCCCTGTTAAGTACACGAACAATGTATGCTCCCCCCCCCTGCCCCAGGGCGCCCCCCCCCCACCTAGCCCCCCCCTCTCCCCCCCCCAGAGGAGAAATGTTTTATGTCGAACCAACATGTATTGCTATATACCAATGTTTGAATGTGTATATAATGAGCAGCTGATAATAGCAACGTACAAGGGAAACCTCGGCCTGGGATTGGGACCCCCCCCGAGAGCAAGGTTTAAACTCGCTGCTAAATGTGTGTATACTATATGCTCCCCCCCTCCCCCCCCCCCCCCCAGAGGAGAAATATCTTATGTCAATCCAACCTATACTGCTATATACCACCGTTTGAACGCATATCCAATGAGCAGTTGATATTAGCAAAGTACAAGGGAAACCTTGGCCTGGGAGGAGGACTCCCCCCGAGAGCAATGTTTAATCTAGATGCTAATTATGTGTATACTATATGCTCCCATCCTCCCCCCCCCCCCTCTCCCCAATTCTTCCCCACTCCCCCCCCCCCACCCCGTGTACCCCTGCCCTCTACCCCCCCTCCCTTCCCCCCCCTTTCCCCACCCTATCCCCAGATGCCCCCCCCCCCTCAAACCCGAGATATTGCAAGTATACCCACTTTTGCTTCCTGCATATCACGGCACAATTACAATGTTAATATGGGAATCAGCCTGAGAACGTACCCCCACTAAAGAGTAACGTTGACCTACCAACGCAAGGTACAAACACCAGACGTCCCCCCCCCCTCTCTCCCCCCCCCTCCCCCCCCCTCCCCCTCTCTCCCCCCCCCCCCCACCCCCCTCCCTCCCCCACCCCCCTCCCCCCTCCCTCCCCCCTCCTCCTTCCCCTCCCCCCCTTCCCCCCCCTCCACCTCCCCCCCTTCTCCCCCCTCTTTCCCCCCCTCTCCCCCCCCCCTCCCCCGGAAATCACAAAGAGCACCCAAATAAGAACTTAGCACAAGGGAAGAAAACAATGTTTGCTAACGATGTAAAATATTAGCTTTGGAGCAAACCAAAGAAGAGTAAGGCCTCCATAAGCCCGAGGTGCCCCTCCTTACTTAGGACCCCCCCCCCCCATTAGCAATGGGGTGGGGGCGCTGGACCCTTCTTACTGGCTACGGTCCGTGAGTGACGCCCCGAGAGTCCTCCCAGGGGTCTTTTTGCACCCCATCCCCTTGACACCAGAATGTCAAGAGGAACCTTCTTCGGGCTCCAAGACAGCCCACTCTCTTTCTTGTCCTCCTGTGTCCTCCCCCCCCTCCCCCTCTCCCCTCCCACCCCACCCTCCCCCCGTAGGCCCTCCCCCAACACCCCCCGCGGGGAAACCAGGAACTACCCTCCATATACTCACCCCGACGCTCAAATAAACCCTGACATGGGAATAATTCAGGGACAGGGGCTTATCCCCGAGACCCCCCCCCCCCCCACTAATGGCGTCGATCAAAATTATTTCCTTGAATGTCAAAGGCCTTAACTCGGTCCGCAAACGTAAACTAGCCCTCCAAGAATTTAAAAAAACTAAAGGGGATATAATTTGTATCCAAGAGAGCCATTATAACAACACAGACCCGCCAAACACATTTAAACATACATACCCCCAAGCGTTCTTTGCCTCCTCCCCCAGTAAGAAAAGAGGGGTGGCCATCCTGATTAAAAACAACATACCATTTGCCCCGACGCTGATAACCAAAGACCCTGAGGGACGGTATATACTACTTCAAGGCACGCTCTCAGGCTCTCCCATAGCCATCCTTAATATCTACGCCCCAAACGCCAACCAAACCCAATTCCTCCAGAACCTTCTTAGCACCCTCGACCAACCGACACTCTCCTCTCTTCTCCTTGTCGGAGACGTAAATATGGTACTTAAACCAGACCAGGATAGATCAGGCCAAACTACTGCCCCATACTCCACCCAACTACTGACAAAAGCCCAAAAGTTCCAAGATATCCTCAGAGAGTACTCTCTTACAGACATCTGGCGGGCCCAGCACGTGGGTCAACGAGACTACTCCTTCTACTCAACCCCCCATCAGTCTTACTCGAGGATCGACTATTTTCTAGGCACCAACAATGTACTCCAGGCATCCTCCCACTCCGAAATAGGCCCAATAACGTGGTCCGACCATGCCCCTATCGCACTCACCCTCTCTCTGCCTTTCGTCAAGTCATTAACATATAATTGGAAACTCAACGACTCGCTCCTCAACGACCCACAAGTAGTCAAAACAGTTAAGCAAAAACTGCTCACCTTCTTCCAAATAAACAAAGACTCAGTGCCCTCAGCAGCAACCCTATGGGAGGCCCACAAAGCCACCATCAGAGGGGAACTCATATCAATAGCCTCCTACAAGAAAAAACTTAAACAGAAAGCCCAGAAAGAACTTACTGATAAAATCCTAGCGCTAGAGCGCTCACACAAGCTATCCCTATCAAAAAAGGTGTTCAGAGCACTCGAGAAAGCGAGATCCGACCTAAAATTGCTTCAACTTGACGAGGTAGAGAGAGCCCTGAAATGGACCAAACAGCGGTTTTACGATAGGGGCAACAAAGCGGACAAACTTCTGGCCTCCAAATTAAGAGGCTTGAAGGCAAAGACCCAGATCACAAAGATCAAGACTAAAAGCGGTCTAATCTCTTATAACGAGAAAGAAATCGCAAATGAGTTTGCAGAGTTCTACACAGATCTTTATAACCTTCACCCTACTATCCTACCAGAGGATATCGCCAAAAATACCTCCGACTACCTAACCAAATGCAACCTCCCATCCCTCACACAAGAAGAACTTGAGTTCTTAAATAAGAAAATAACCCCAGAGGAACTAAAAAAAGCAATATCCTCACTTAAAATAGCTAAAACACCCGGACCCGACGGATTTTCCAACGGTTATTATAAAAAATTTGTAGGCCCCCTGTCCCCTCATCTCCTAGAAATGTACAACTCCTTTATGCAGGATCAACAGATCCCAGATACTATGTCAGCAGCCAATCTGGCTATTATACATAAAGAGGGCAGAGACCCACTTCAATGCGGCAGCTACCGCCCAATATCCCTGCTAAACTCTGACCTCAAACTTTTCAGCAAAATTCTCGCAAACAGGCTGAATCCTATTCTCCCAAGACTAATTCATATAGACCAGGTGGGATTTGTGTCAGGAAGACAGGCCTCTGACAACACCCGCAAAATTATTGATATTATAGACCACGTGCACCTCAAACAATCCCAGGCCCTGATACTGAGCCTCGACGCGGAGAAGGCCTTTGACCGCATCAGATGGTCCTACCTCGACCAAACGATGAGCCAATTCGGCTTCTCCGGACCATTTCTTGCTGGCGTCCGCGCTCTCTATACTAATCCGACAGCCCTACTAAAACTTCCGGGAGGCCGCTCCAACCCAATAAAAATACAAAACGGCACCAGACAAGGCTGCCCCCTCTCCCCTTTACTCTTCGCCCTATCCATAGAGCCCCTGGCCGCCCGAATCAGAACTGAACCCACTATTAAAGGTATCCCAATCGGAGACAGGGAATACAAAATATCCCTGTTCGCCGATGACATAATCCTCACCATGTCAGACCCCCTCACCTCCCTATCTAACCTAGAAAAACTCCTCAACGAATTTGGCCAACTCTCAGACTACAAAGTCAATACCGACAAGTCGGAAGCGCTAAGCATCTCCCTGCCGAACCCCGTATGGTTAGCCCTACAACAGAAATTTAAATATAAATGGAATAGTTCCCATATCAAATACCTCGGAATTAAAATAGCAAGCTCATATAATTCACTATACCAAATTAACTACCCCCCCCTCTTCCGCCAGATCTTAAAAGATCTAGAGACCTGGCTAACACATCAAATCTCCTGGTTCGGAATAATAGTATCCACCAAAATGAACATCCTACCCCGTTTGCTCTATTTCTTTCAGACCCTCCCCGTTCCTGTCCCACTAGCAGAACTGAGGAATATCCAGGCCCATATCCTAAGGTTTATTTGGCAACAACGGAAAGCTAGGGTCCCACGGTCAGTACTCTTGGCCTCGAGGACGAGAGGAGGTTTGGGGGCTCCAGACATACTCCGATACTACCATTCAGCCCAACTGAGGCAGGCGGTAGTGTGGAACAGCCCCCCCACCTCCAACTGCTGGCTGGAGATAGAGACACACCACGCGTCTCCGAACCCCCTCCCAACCCTATTATGGTCCCCAACCCACAAAAACAAGAAACCGTTGAGACTTAGTCTCGGAGCTATGAGATGCACGTGGTCGACATGGTTAAAAACCAAAGGGAAATATGGCCTAGCTTCAACCCCCTCTCAATTGACCCCCTTATTCGGGAACCCGGACTTCCCTCCCGGATGCGCCCGATCCCAATTTAGCCAATTTCAAGGCTTAAACATCAGAGTGGTTGCGGATTTGCTGGAAAAAGACGAGGCCATGCCCCTCCCGGAATTAAGAGTTAAATTTTCGTCCCCCGATTTACCCATATTTCAATACCTACAGTTTCGACACTTCCTAAGAACCCAGTCCCCTACCCTTAGGTTTCCGCCGCGCTCCAGATTCGAGACTCTCTGCCTCAAAGGCGAATACCAAAAGGGCCTTATATCGGAGATATATAAAACGCTCGAGGCATCCCAGCCCCCCCCCAATCACCTGTATATGCAGAAATGGAACGAAGACCTAAACACCAACTTGGACCTTGAGGACTGGGAGGATATCTGGGAGGCAGCCACCAAAACATCAATTTGTTCCGTCACAAAAGAAAACATCTATAAAATATTATTCCACTGGTATCTGACCCCGAGTAGACTGAGCCAGATCTACCCAGGCACTTCAGACGAATGCTGGAGAGGTTGTGGTCAAAGGGGGGACATGCCCCATATTTGGTGGACATGCCTGGAGATCCAAAGATTCTGGTCCCGGATCCAGGGCCTCCTGACCGAGACCCTGGATATAGAAATACCCCTGGACCCGTTGACCTACGTGCTGGGAAAACCAATCGACGACCTCCCTGCCCCTGCTGCCAGACTCACAGCGGCAATATTGACAGCCGCGAGATGCTGTGTCGCGGCGGCGTGGAAGAAAATTAAAGCCCCCTCCAGAAGGACAGTGATCTCTAGGATAGACGGAATTATGGGCATGGAAAAACTGACGGCAATGTTGAAGCAAAAAACCCCACAATTTTACTCGGTCTGGGAGCCTTGGACGGGTCTACCAACCCCCACATAAACCTTCCTGCAACACCCCCCACACCCCACCCCCCCCCGACCGACGAACCTCAAAACCCTCCCCCCCCCACATACCCTACCGCCCCCCCCCCTCCCCCCCCTCTCTTTACCCAAAGTCGTTCCCATCTATCCACCCTTCCTTAGTCTCCCCCTCTCTTTTTCACCACTGAAAAACGGAAAAGGGATTATTGTGTGTCACTTACCTCTTCCATGCTATGTACATGTATTGCGCCGTATATACAAGTTGGCCCGTTAGCCAGTTTCTGTACCATGTACCTCTGCGTTATATGACACCAATAAAGGAAAAATATTTAAAAAAAAAAAAAGAAAAGAAAATGCACAAATGTAAATAAAGTTTATAATGAAATACAACATTGATTCTATGAAGTCTACCGGACTAGCAAGATAAAGTTTCACCAAAGATAGTAGAAAGAGCTATCAGTCACAAATCACTTGATATTAAATCTGTGTGTAATAATGCTTTGAATGATAAAACAATAAAGAAACAGCATATGATAAAGCATGTTGGACCATGTGAAAAAAAGAAGTGAAGCAAGAAATTAAGAGGAACAGTGGGGGAAAAGGGGGAGTGAGAAGGGGACAAAGAGAAAGCGTGAAGAAGAAAAAAAAAAAAAAGGGGGAAGAAAAAGGAAAGAAAAAGGAAGAAAAGAAGGGGAAAGAGAGACAGGACCGGGCGGGGGGAAGAAGAAGAGAGGGGAGAGAGAGCGGAAAGAGAAAAACACACATAACTATAAAAAATGCCGATAAGGGGGGAGCAATAGTTGTCCAGTCATCCACTAAATACCGGGACGAGGCTCTAAGATTGTTGAGCAATGAAGAGTTTTATACTACACTCAACACAGACCCAACTAAAAGGTTTTTGGGGGAGCTCCAAGATCTTTTAGAACTTGGTGACACCTTATATGTCTTATCAAACAAAGAGAGGCAATATCTGGCATGTGATTCTCCTATTATTCCCATATTCCACCATCTCCCAAAGATCCATAAGTCACTGGAGAACCCCCCGGGGCGGCCCATTGTCTCCAGTATTGGATCTTTGGGAGATGGTGTTTTACGTTATGTGGACAAATTCCTCCAGCCCATTGTAAAAACCTTACCTTCGTTCATTGAAGACACTACAGCGTTGTTGATTTCATTGGAGGATGTGTCTTGGAAGGAGGGATACCGATGGGTCACCATGGACGTCACATCATTGTACACTATTATTGAACACGAGCACGGCCTAAGGGCCATTAATCACTATTTGCAACTCTCTTCACTTTCTATAGCACAGATCACGTTTATCACTGATTCCATTCTTTTTTTACTCACTCACAATTATTTCCTTTTTGATTCACAATTTTTTCTTCAAAAACAGGGCACAGCTATGGGGACATCTTTTGCACCCTCATATGCTAATCTTTTCATGGGTTTATGGGAATCTATTAATATCTATGGTAGCACTAATTTGTTTCGTTCTAATATCATCTTTTACAAACGTTTTATTGATGATTTGATTTTCATTTGGGAGGGTGATCTTAACAGTCTTCACACGTTCATACAAACCCTGAATAATAATAATATAAATCTTCACTTCACATTTCAAACCGACACTGTTAATATCAATTACCTTGATGTGACTATCCATGGTGATCCCATGACGGGTATACAAACTGATATATATACAAAACCACATGCCAGAAATTCATATCTTCATGCCAAAAGTAGCCATCCTAAGGCATTGATACGTGGGATCCCTAAGGGACAATTCTTGCGTTATAAACGTCTCTGCTCAGACCCAGAAACCTTTTTGAAACATTCCAAGACATTAAGTACTAAATTCTTGTCCAGGGGATACAATAAAGTTGATGTAGATGTGGCCCTTCTGAATGCTAAAACTGTGGACCGTGTTGATCTATTAAAAAAGAAAGCTAAAGATAAACAAACAAACTTTCAGGACACTCCATTGTTTATCACAAAATTCAGTAAACAGGCGTCACAAATCAGACAGATAGTGTCCAAACACTGGAACATACTAAAATTGGATAAAGATCTAGATGTGTTTACAACACATGGTCCCAAATTTGCGTTCAGAAGGGCCAATACATTAGCCTCATCCATTTCGAGAAGCATGTACAAATCTCCAAGCCAACCTCGAATTAGCAACATACCTAAAGGTTTTTTCAGATGTGGATTTTGTAAATGTTGTAAATTTGCTATATCAACAAAAAGAGTACACACACTGTTTCCAAACAGCAAATATAGAATCAACACATTTATTAATTGTCAAACAAGCTACATTGTTTATGTTATCACATGTGGATGTCAACAGAAATATGTGGGAAGAACCATTAGATCTTTATATATTCGTATCTCAGAACATGTTAGATTAATAAATAAAAAAGATTTATTACATCCACTATCAAAACATTTTGTACAATGTCCACTTGGTGGACTTAAGAATTTCTCATTCTTTGGGGTTGAACACGTCCCCTCTTACATTAGAGGAGGCGATAGATTGAACAGATTGAACAAAAAAGAGATGTCATGGATTTTTTCCATGAATACATTACAGCCTCACGGACTCAATGTTGAATGGGAGCTAAAACATTTTCTTGGTGATTAATGAATGCTTATCACTGCATTATGTATATTGTTTTATTGTTTTTCTCTTTCCTCCTTGTTCTTTCCCCCCTATCTTTCTTCTGCCCCCTCTCCTCTTTCCCCCCCCCCTCCCTTCTCTCCCCACCCCCCTTTCTCTGTTTTTCACCCTCTCTTTCCGCTCTCTCTCCCCTCTCTTCTTCTTCCCCCCGCCCGGTCCTGTCTCTCTTTCCCCTTCTTTTCTTCCTTTTTCTTCCCTTTTCTTTCCTTTTTCTTCCCTTTTTTTTCTTTTTCTTTTTCTTCACGCTTTCTCTTTGTCCCCTTCTCACTCCCCCTTTTCCCCCACTGTTCCTCTTAATTTCTTGCTTCACTTCCCTTTTTTCACATGGTCCAACATGCTTTATCATATGCTGTTTCTTTATTGTTTTATCATTCAAAGCATTATTACACACAGATTTAATATCAAGTGATTTGTGACTGATAGCTCTTTCTACTATCTTTGGTGAAACTTTATCTTGCTAGTCCGGTAGACTTCATAGAATCAATGTTGTATTTCATTATAAACTTTATTTACATTTGTGCATTTTCTTTTCTTTTAACTCACATGTTTTTAGTCTTTTTGACCAATTCATCAGAGATTTTGGTTTAGCATATTATGTTTAATTATCTGTATATGTTTTCCTATCCAATGATAAGATTGGTCAATTTTATTACAGCACTGTTTTAATTTGATGATTATTATTTGCTGTGTTAGGGGTTACACCTGTTACCCATTTGTTTGGGGCTTGTTCACAGGTGTTGTAACTTGCACTGGCTATATATATACATCATGCTGTTACAAACGGATCACTCTTTTGACAAAGGCCTGACGGGCCGAAACGCGTCAAGAGGATTCGTTTGCACTTTGTCTCATTAAAGTTTTTTATGAATCACTGATCAGCCTTCTCTGAAGTTCTTACTCCATGGCTGTGCGGCGTTTACACCTCCCCTGGGAGGATTTCCACAATTACTATTATCCACAAAGGGATAACAGTGAATGTGCCCATTTTAAATACATTAACAGCAATAAATACATTAAATACATATAGCACTCAGCCATGTCCAGCTGCAACGATGAAGGCCATCTTCATCTTCATCCTGCCCATGCCCCCTCCGCTGCTGCAAAACAGACACAACAATGAAAACATCCAAAGTAATGTCCCCTAACCCCTTAATCACCATAGCGTTTATTAACCGCTACAGTCATTAAGGGGTTAACCCATGGGAGCGCAAACTTTTTGTGCTGCGCCCCCCTGTCTCTCTGCCCTCGGCTCTCGCGCCCCCCTGCCTTCCTTCAGCCGCGTCAGATGACGCTGCGTGGGCGTGTGACGTCATGTCACATGGTGCCGCGGCGTCTATTGACGCCGCGTTGCCATGGCGACGCAACACAGACGGCTGAATCCCGGTAAGTAAACAGTTGCAGGGGCCTCACGTGATCCCCCGGCATTTAATTTAAATGCCTGGGGGAAGAGCGCGGGGCCTCTGCAACAGCCCGCGCCCCCCCAGCACAATCTCCCGCCCCCCACGCGCCCCCCACTTTGCGCACCGCTGGGTTAACCCACCCTCACTCACCACTCGGGATGCCTACATACCCTCCCACAGTAACCCCCCAGCCCGTGAGGCCTAACAACCCTCACCCACTACCCACAAGGGAGGCCTACCCACATACCGTTGGGGAACACCCCCCCTCCCCCCCCAACACCCCCCTCCCCCCCCAACACCTACAGTACAATAATGTCCAAAATAACTATTATCCAGATAGGGATAATAGATTATTTGGCCATTATTAAAAACATTAACTAGCATATTCTAATAAATTAAGTACTACTGACCTTATCAACAAGAAGTCTCATTCGCCAGCAACATCCTTGTCTTGCCCACAAAAAACATAGCCAATACATTGCAATTACATTTAGATATCAATTAACCCCTTAAATACCATATCGGATAATAACATCAAAGGTAATTAAGGGGTTAAGCCACACCGGCCCGATACCCACCCTTCACCCATGAATTTGTACATTGGCTTCATCATTATATATATATATATATATATATATATATATATATATATATATATATATATATATATATATATATATATATATATATATACACACACACATGATGAACCAATATACAAATAAATGTAGAAGGGTTATCAAAAACATGCAGTACTCAAAATAACAGTTCTCCATTAATACACACTACAATACAAGTAATTTCCTTTCATAATCCTAACTGATATTACAATCAAAAAGATTAAATGCCAATCAAAAACCTCTAATCACAATCAACACATTGCATTAACATTGAATATATGATGCATACAATCTATGCACCATATACATTCTGCTAATGAATGTTAACAATAACATTTCAATCCAAATACAGATAACTCCAAACAAATATACTATTGTAACCAATCCGGTAAACATAAATCAATTACCATTCAATAATGACATCCCTAAACAATTAACATTGCATCCCTAAACAATTTACATTCAATCCCTAACAATTAAACAATTAACTAATTCAAACCTGCAACTGAGCAATGTAGGCTGTGAAAATATATAAGTACTAAGAAGCATAAAAAATTAACAACGAAGGCTACCCCTGACCTCTAAAACAATATACAATAGCAACGATTACATCTATCTAATTTTAAAAGACTTTAAACACACATTTAAGCATACATGCATAGTCAAAATAATTAAAAACACAGCAAATCAAGCTTTTAAAACACTATCATTTCTTACCCTGTATGTATATATCTCTCTAGACATACATACATACATACATACAGTCGCAAGAAATGATATACCACAGATAATTAAATAAACATGTAAAGAACAGAATTAAAAAAAATTAACTAGTTCAATTAAATACATTTCTTTACTTCACATACCATTACTTGCCCCCACCGACTCCTGTTGAACTGGTTACTCACGTACAAAACCACCAGGCACAGGAACCCATAAAATAACAAACCATAAAAAATAAACATTAGCTAAAAATCCAAATCAATCCACGGGTCTTCTACTTGTAATCCATCTTCATCTGTATTCTTCTTTTTTCTATCTTCTTCCGGGGTCTTCTTCCCGTTTTCGGCCACGCCCTGGCCTTCTTCTTCTGTAGGAGGTCCTTCCTCCTCGGTGTCTGGCTTCAAAATGAGACGACATAGCCTTTTAAAGGCCTATGACATTACATATGCGTCATATGGTTCCCACGGCCCTGATTGGGCCGTGAAAACCATGTGTTTTGGCCGATAAAAAAAAACTGATGACGTCACTTAAAGGCAATGAAAGCACAGCCAATCAGAATGGCTTTGCTTCAATTGCCTTTAAGATGATGTCATTTAAAGAAACATGGCCGTCTACACATGGTACGGTAGCCAATCAGAGCGTGGGAACTCCATCCCTACTCTGATTGGCTCTAGTACCATGTGACAGGCTTTCAATGACGTCACATCCTTTCTCCCCCAAGCCTCTGTCACATGGTATACTAGAGCCAATCAGAGTAGGGATGGAGTTCCCACGCTCTGATTGGCTACCGTACCATGTGTGGACGGCCATGTTTCTTTTAATGACGTAATCTTAAAGGCAATTGAAGCAAAGCCATTCTGATTGGCTGTGCTTTCATTGCCTTTAAGTGACGTCATCAGTTTTTTTTTTTATCGGCCAAAACACATGGTTTTCACAGCCCAATCAGGCCGTGGGAACCATATGACGAAAATGTGACGTCATAGGCCTTTAAAAGCCTATGTCGTCTCATTTTGAAGCCAGACGCCGAGGGGGAAGGACCTCCGGAGAAGAAAGAAGACCAGGGCGTGGCCGAAGACGGGAAGAAGACCCCGGAAGGAGGTAGAAGAAAGAAGAATACAGATGAAGATGGATTACAAGTAGAAGACCCGTGGATTGATTTGGATTTTTAGTTTAATGTTTATTTTTTTATGGTTTGTTATTTTATGGGTTCCTGTGCCTGGTGGTTTTGATCGTGAGTAACCAGTTCAACGGGAGTCGGTGGGGACAAGTAATGGTAAGTGAAGTAAAGAAATGTGTTTAATTGAACTAGTTAATTTTTTTAAATTCTTTTCTTTACATGTTTATTTAATTATCTGTGGTATATCATTTCTTGCCACTGTATGTATGTATGTATGTATGTCTAGAGAGATATATACATACAGGGTAAGAAATGATACTGTTTTAAAAGCTTGATTTGATGTGTTTTTAATTATTTTGACTATGCATCTATGCTTCAATGTGTGTTTAAAGTATTTTAAAATTAGATAGATGTAATCGTTGCTATTGTATGTTGTATTAGAGGTCAGGGTTAGCCTTGGTTGTCAATTTTTTATGCTTGTTGGTAGTTATATATTTTCACAGTCTACATTGTTCAGTTGCAGGTTTCATTTCGTATATTGTTTAATTGTTAGGGATGGAATGTAAATTGTTTAGGGATGGAATGCAAATTGTTTAGGGATGTCATTAATGAATGGTAATAGATTTATGTTTACCGGATTGGTTACAATAGTATATTTGTTTGGACTTCTCTGTATTTTGCTTGCAATGTTATTGTAAACATTCATTTGCAGAATGTATATGGTGCTTAGATTATATGCATCATATATACAATGTTAATGCAATGTGTTGATTGTGATTTGAGGTTTTTGATTGGCATTTGATCTTTTTGATTGTAATATCAGTTAGGATTATGAAAGGAAATTACTTGTATTATAGTGTGTATTTATGGAGAACTGTTATTTTGAGTACAGCATATTTTTGATAACCCTTCTACATTTATTTGTATATTGGTTCATCATGTGTGTGTGTATATATATATATATATATATATATATATATATATATATATATATATATATTTATATATTTGCATGATGAAGCCAATGTACTAATTCATGGGTGAAGGGTGGGTATCGGGCCAGTGTGGCTTAACCCCTTAATTACCTGTGATGTTATTATCCGATATGGTATTTAAGGGGTTAATTGATATCTGAATGTAATTGCAATGTAGTGGCTTTGTATTGGCTATGTTTTTTTGTGGGCAAGACAAGGATGTTGCTGGCATCTGAGACTTCTTATTGATAAGGTCAGTAGTACTTAATTTATTAGAATATGCTAGTTAATGTTTTTAATAATGGGCAAATAATCTATTATCCCTATCTGGATAATAGTTATTTTGCACATTATTGTACTGTAGGTGTTGGGGAGGGGTGGAGGGAATGTATTGAATGTATAGGCCAGGTTTATTTTTTTACATCCAGGGTTTGTTCCGTGGTTGTGCATGGGACCTCTGGAGACCACCTGCGGGTCTCCTCGGGTATCTCACGGGTATCAGGCTGGCGGTTCCACGGGTGACACATGCGGGGATGAAGCGGTGGCCTCACATCTGTGGGGGCACCATGGACCCGTAGTCTGCGGGGATGAAGCGGTGGCCTCACATCTGTGGGGGCACCGCCGACCCATAGGTGCGGGGATGAAGATGTGTGGTCCCACTTCTGTGGGGGCACCGCGGACCCGTAGTGAGCACTCGTGAGTTCCCCAGACCCCGTGGGAACCACCCGAGGCCCCACAGACACCTGTGGGTCTGACCCGGGGCTCCCAGACATCCTTGGGCCTACCGTGGGAACCCAATTGTGGACCACGGTGACCCAAGGAGACCACCTGGGGGCCATGGTGCTGGCGGGACCCACCAGCAGGCCTCCAGAACCTGTTTGAAAAGGGCTGCTGGTACCCTGTAGGTCTGTCAGGTGCCCCGCCAGCCCACCGGGGACTCGCGTGGGGCTGCGTTATGAACCCTGTATGTAAAAGGATAAATCTTGTATTTATGGGGGGGCACAGGGGGTGGGTAATGTATTTATTAAATATAATGATGTTTATTGTGGGTCACTGTATTGTTTTTATTGTGGGTACTGGGGGTGGGGGGGGGGTGTTCCCAAACGGTATGTGGGTAGGCCTCCCTTGTGGGTAGTGGGTGAGGGTGGTTAGGCCTCACGGGGTGGGGGGTTAGTGTGGGAGGGTATGCAGGCATCCCGAGTGGTGGGTGAGGGTGGGTTAACCCCTTAATGACTGTAGCGGTTAATAACCGCTATGGTGATTAAGGGGTAAGGGGACATTACTTTGGATGTTTTTATTCTTGTGTCTGTTTTGCAGCAGCGGAGGGCAGGATGAAGATGAGGATGGCCTTCGTTGTGGCAACCGGTAATGGGTTAGTGCTATATGTATTAAATGTATTTATTCTTGTTTTTGTATTTTAAATACACAGGGGGTGTATGTTGTTTATTGCCATGTTTATTGGGGGCAATTGTCCCAAATAAACATGCTATTCTGCCTTAACCCTTCATTGCCTTAGCGGCTATACGCTATGGTAATGAAGCAGCATTTCTGTATTTTAATAATATTGTGCAGGAGCAGGGGGTCCCCTGAGCTGAACCGCATTGATTTGTGGCTCTGAGACCCCCTGCTCACTGTACAATATTATTAAAAATACATTCATGCTGCTTCGTTACCGTAGCACATAGCCGCTAAGGTAAGGAATGATTGTGTATTGATATGTGTGTTTTATTCATACTGTAGATGTGCAGAGGGTCTCCGGATCTGAAGCGCTTTAGTTTTAGGTCTGGGGACCCCCTGCTTCCCGAGATACAGGCCCCTTTAGGGGGTGCCGGTATCCCTCTGCTTTGTTTACATTCCGCGGTCACGTGATCGGGACCTTTAAATGCAGAGGGATACCGGCACCTCATAAAGGGGCCTGTATCTCGGGAAGTAGGGGGTCCCCGGACCTGAAACCAATGCGGTTCAGCTCCGGAGACCCCCTGCACATGTACACTATCAATAAAAATGGTTTTAAAATAATTTTTAATGTGCCGATGTTTGCGCAGAGAGAGCAGCGGATCTCTCTCTGCTGCAAACACATCTCGCCAGGGGACGGCTTCTCTGCAGTTTCTCGCCAGGCAGCCGTCTCGCCACCGCTTAATAGCCATTATTTCAAATGGTGGTGGCGCATTCATTCGCCAGGGATTCGTCCCTCCCTGTATACAGCGAGGTTAACACGCCAAAAACCTGGCGAATTGAAACCCTGGCGAATGCAATTTTTCGGCCCTTTCTGCATAGGCCCCTTAGTGTTAGAACCTGCGATATCTGGTCATGCCTTGAAGTGGCTCGCAGACTTATAATGCTTTGGCCAAAGGGTTAAACTAAATGACCCTTTTAAAGATATATATATATATATATATATATATATATATATATATATATATGTATTTCACTGTGTATTTTTGTCATATTGGATGTAGCTCTGGGCTCCGTTTGTGTTTTGTTTTTTGTAGTATACAGTGCCACGGCCAGTAGCACTCCTTTTGGCACTTATATACATATAGCCATGCATAATAATGGTATATTACTTTCCTCTCTGTTGGCAGTAAGTCCTGGTAAATACAGGTATGCCAGCAGTAGTTATGGAGGTTTTCCCTCACACCATGGTGAGGTGCCCTATGTATGGAGGGGAGTGGCTGTATGCTCTGAGTCTCTGGATAGTGACATCAGGGATGCGTCTGCCTCCTGAAGTATATAAGGCACAACACAGTTAGTTTCAGTGTGTTCCAGCAGCTGTGGAAAGCTGTTGGGAAGTTGTATTGTCCTGCATAAGGGATTGTATGAACACTTTGTGACCCTAGTGACGTAACTAGAGGTCCAGGTTGACCAATCAGCCTGTCTAAAGCCACTCTGTGTCCAGGGACCTGGCACAGATAGGATCTCCCTAGGAGAAGAGGGAATCCCACTCCAATTTGGGAGGGCGTACCTGGCAAAGGGACAGCACGGAGAGATGTGCGGCTAGAGCCGGCAGCTGCATGGGGCAGTCTGCTACATCACCGTCTACAATAAAGATGACCTTGTTAACGATACCCCCACTGTGTGAGTGTGAAGTTACTCCGCAGTGGATGGCACCACCAAGAAGGAGTTCCTCACCAGGACCATCTCCCTGCGGAAGCATAGACCCTGATGAGGTGGAGGCGCGGCACATGATGTAAGTTGAACTCGCACCCACTACCTCAGCTACCTATCCTGTTGGATATCCCCTAATACCATCAAGCGGGAGACTCAGGAGTTCTGTTGCCTACAGGTGCATCACCAAACACACGTAATGGGGGTTGGTTATTAAAGTACCCGGGCCAATGTGAGATTGGGGGGGGGGGGGGAAACCCGTTACATACATATATATTTTGTGGTAGTATTTGGGGGTTATATGAGCTTACTGGGTATCTGTGTGTTTATTAACTTTATCCAGCTGGTCTCAGCTGTTTTGGAGGTTACTAGCCCCTCCTCCCCGGGTTTTAAGCTCGCCCCTCCCCACTTTCCAAATGTACAGGTCTTTTCATGCAGGTGGTTGTGACAGATCCAATGCAGATCATTCTTCCTGTCATTATACAGGTAAAGAAGAGTGCCAGGGTATCAATTGTCCAAAGTATCTATGTGTGTAGAGTTTCCAAATATTCATCATTGGATTCCATTGGTTTGTTTTCACTTTTTATTTGCAACTGAAGAGACAAACAAGACATAAAAGCTTTGATAATACAAGGGCAATATAAGTAGGGGATAAACAAGACTTTATTAGGGATTACAAAGGCTCCATTGTCAGATGCTCTGCTGGGTTCCTCTGCAGACTGATGTAGGATTCTTTTGCATGTGGAACATAGCTGTGTCGTTGTCCTTTAGAAGTAACTCAGAGGGGAACTCAAGGTTTTATTTTTCTGGTAGCTGGTGAGGTGAAGTTTTCCCTGCAGGTCCTCGAAGATGCGTAGATGCAGGAATTCATTACCTCCCACATCAACCTGAAATTCAAGAAGAGAAATGTTGTGAAGAGAGATGTTGTCTGCTCACTCCCCATCCCTCATACACTCAACAAGAGGTCCATTAAAGGTCTATCGTTATGTTATCACCATTTAACGTTTCCCGAAAGGGGATTTGCATGACGATACCCTTGCGTTACTGCCAAAAATAAATATTAAAGGACGCCTGGCTTAATCATATGCAGATCATATGCTAATGTGCCGTTTACCTGACAATGCGGATCCTCACACCTCCGATAATGTTAACGCACAAAAATAACGCAACGATAATTAGGTCACATCAAAACCTGGCGTTACAGTTACATCCAGACCAATATTATCATTGTGTTATTCCTGGGAATAGGGTAAAAGCAATGTACTGAGTATAGGACTTAACCCTTTCCTTTCCAAAAGCTACAAGTTGCATACAAAGATATATATTAGGGATCATATAAATGCCTGAAACTCATTAAGTATATTGGCAGTGTTGATCAAAAAAGATTTGATCAGAAAGGTTTCCCCCTATATACAGCACTCAAATCATATATGGTCTATTGATGGACAAAACAAATGGTCCTGCAGATATGCTGCGGAGAACTGGTAAGTGTCCCAGAATCACCGTGGAAATCAAAAATAATAAAATTTTATTACGTCTACATAGATCATTAAAAACACAGATACATTATTAAAAATCCCCATATTGTGGTGGCTGATATGAATAAATATCGTAGTAATAAGGTAAGTATCATTAATTATTGTCTTGATTTATTCACATCCTCACATCCAAAATTGTAACAGTCAGAGAAAGGCTTGTATATTAAGAGTATTTGTAACACCGTAAGTGTATTCAATGTCAGTACAATAGAGGTATCAGAGGTTGGTGTTTAGAATATAGGGTGATCACTAGTAATGATGCTCTCTGTATATCCCCGCAAAATGCGGACGTGAAACCCCTTCAATACTCCTGGTGTTCACCACCGCTAGTTAGTCCTCATATGTATGAACTGAGAAACAAACACTAAATACACACGGCTTGTTGCAAATAGCAGTATCAAGGAAAATAGTTTAAACACACACAGTCTCTTATGCTGCAACAGTCTCCAATGCAATGGTAAACATTATAGCAGTGAACCGGAATAAAGGCCTCCGCACGATACAAGCCTGCGCGTATTACGAGCAGATCAATTTTGGATGTGAGGATATGAATAAATCAAGACAATAATTAATGATACTTACCTTATTACTACGATATTTATTCATATCAGCCACTACAATATGGGGATTTTTAATAATGTGTCTGTGTTTTTAATGATCTATGTAGACGTAATAAAATTTTATTATTTTTCATTTCCACGGTGATTCTGGGATACTTACCAGTTCTCCGCAGCATATCTGCAGGACCATTTGTTCTGTCCATCAATAGACCATATATGATTTGAGTGCTGTATATAGGGGGAAACCTTTCTGATCAAATCTTTTTTGCTCAACACTGCCAATATCCTATATTTTACCCTCTAAGCACCAATCATTTACTTTGAATAGATATACACAGGTGACTGCGGTCTCGTTTACACATTCACTTATTAACTATAGTAAGTGTTTTAGTGATTAAAGGGAATGTAGGATATGTGTGTGTGACCTAATATGGTATATAACGTATTCATGACTGTATTAAGTATGTGTGTATGATCATTTATATTCATACATACCTCTACAATAATTTTTATTAATGAACTTTTAATAATCTACACTTAAAAGAAATGAAGGAAGGGCACTATAAATAATGGGAAAAGTTTCAGTGTAAAAATGCTAAATTTATCAATATTAGAACAAGATGTGTATTAGCTTTTGGTAATTCACATGACTAACGCGTCTTTGTATGTATGTATGTCTTTATTAATATAGCGCCATTAGTGTACATAGCGCTTCACAGCAGTAATACACGTGACAATCATATAAATAACAAATAATACAAAAAACAGATCGTGGGAATAAGTGCTTCAGACATAAACGTAACATTTCGGAAGAGGACATCCTGCTCCAGGGAGCTTACAATCTAATTGGTGGGGAGAACGTACAGAGACAGTAGAAGGGCAGTCAGGTAAGTGCGTCTGCAGATGACCAGAAGGCCCGGTTCTGCCGGGACAGTCCCGGGTTTTTCATTCCTGTCCCGGTTGCCGGTCCGTCCAGGTAATGTCCCGGTTTTTGGCCCTGGTACCGGTTCTTGTAGCAGGATGCAGTGGCGTGCGATGTGGGGCGCTGCGCGAAGCGGGGGCGCTGTGCCGGGGGCAACGCACGGGCGGTGAGGAGAAGATGCGGTAGCAGGTGAGGATTTGCAGAATGCCGGGGGGTTGGGCTTTTGGAGAATGCCGGCTGGGACGCAGGGGATTGGTAGAAGGATGCCGGGGGCGGGTCTTTGTAGGATGCCGGGCCGCAGGGGATTGGTTGGAGGTCGGAGGATGCCGGGGCGGGGCTTTGCAGGATTCCAGGCTGCAAGGGACTGGTTTGAGGACAGAGCACACTGAGCTGCTTCCTTCTCAGAGCAGATGTGTGTGTGTGTGTATGTGTTTCTGTGTGTGGCTCTGTGTGTGTGTGGCTCTGTGTGTGTGTGTGGCTCTGTGTGTTTGGCTCTGTGTGTGGCTCTGTGTGTGTGTGTGGCTCTGTGTGTGTGGCTGTGTGTGTGTGACTGTGTGTGTGGCTCTGTGTGTGTGTGGCTCTGTGTGTGTGTGGCTCTGTGTGTGTGGCTGTGTGTGTGGCTCTGTGTGTGCGTGGCTCTGTGTGTGCGTGGCTCTGTGTGTGTGTGTGTGACTCTGTGTGTGTGTGTGGCTCTGTGTGTGGCTGTGGCTGTGTGTGTGACTGTGTGTGTGTGTGGCTGTGTGTGTGTGTGTGTGTGGCTCTGTGTGTGTGGCTGTGTGTGTGGCTCTGTGTGTGTGGCTCTGTGTGTGTGGCTCTGTGTGGCTCTGTGTGTGTGTGTGTGTGGCTCTCTGTGTGGCTGTGGCTGTGTGTGTGACTGTGTGTGTGTGTGTGGCTGTGTGTGTGTGTATGTGGCTCTGTGTGTGTGTGTGTGTGTGTGTGTGTGTGTGTGTGTGTGTGTGTGTGTGTGTGTGTGTGTGTGTGTGTGGCTCTGTGTGGCTCTGTGTGTGTGTGGCTCTGTGTGTATGGGTCAGTGGCTCTGTGTGTGGGTGTGTGGGGGTCAGTGGCTCTGTGTGTGGGTCAGTGGCTCTGGGTGTGTGTGGGTCAGTGGCTCTGTGTGGGGGTCAGTGGCTCTGGGTGTGTGTGGGTCAGTGGCTCTGGGTGTGTGTGGGTCAGTGGCTCTGGGTGTGTGTGGGTCAGTGGCTCTGTGTGGGGGTCAGTGGCTCTGTGTGGGGGTCAGTGGCTCTGGGTGTGTGTGGGTCAGTGGCTCTGGGTGTGTGTGGGTCAGTGGCTCTGGGTGTGTGTGGGTCAGTGGCTCTGTGTGTGGGTCAGTGGCTCTGTGTGGGGGTCAGTGGCTCTGGGTGTGTGTGGGTCAGTGGCTCTGGGTGTGTGTGGGTCAGTGGCTCTGTGTGTGGGTCAGTGGCTCTGGGTGTGTGTGGGTCAGTGGCTCTGGGTGTGTGTGGGTCATGACAACGGGACGCATTATGGCGCCAAGGCATCACGTGATGCCACATTGTCATGGCAACATGTCACCGCCTGACGGCCGTGTCTCGTTGTCATGGCAACGGGGTGCGCCACGTGATGTAATTTGTTTTATAAATACATTTTTTAATGTGTCCCGGTTTTTCATTTTGAAAATCTGGTCACCCTAGCAGGGGGCCAAGCTTTATGTATCTGTATAGTATTAGCCACAGTGCTATTCGTATGCTTCTTTAAGCAGGTGTGTCTTAAGGTGGGTCTTACAGGTGGATAGAGAGGGTGCTAGTCAGGTACTGAGGGGAAGGGCATTCCAGAGGTGTGGGGCAGAAGTGCATGTGAAGTGTATTTTTAGCACATCCTTGTAACACGAAAATCCCTGTTCTAGCGCGGCTACTAACGCTCGTTATTTTTGCATATCATTATCTTTGAGGCTACCCATTAAATGGAGGGAATATAACGGACATTGCCTAATTATGTGTAGCATTGGTGCCCCTAGACCACCAGAGACCCCCCCTCCTTTGTGTCAGCGCGGTCGCGGGTGCCGTCGGAGGCAGCGACGGACGCGCAGGCTGTTCACAAAGGTGGGGGCCAGTGCAGGGAGCGCTCGGCATCCCTGGAGCTCCGGCGGCACAACGCGAGGGTGGAGGCCAGTGCAGGGAGCACTGAGAGTCCCGGCGGTGCACTCGGTTAGCGGGTGCCGCCATTGCCGCTACTCGCGCATGCGCAGTGATTGCGCATGCGCAGAAAGTACCGAAGAGCCTTTAGAGAGTCGCGCGAGTGTAGGGAAAGTGCAGGAGAGGTTGCGGCGGCCATTAGGGGTTCGCGCAGGCGCAGGCGCGCACGCGGCCCCAATGTATTTGCAGCCTCCACGGGACTACAACTCCCATGAGGCTTAGGGGCAAGCACACCAGGTGCCTCAGTGTGGCCAATGAGGGCCAAGGATCTCCAGAGGGAGAAAGTGGATACATTGTTTGGGCTGCAGCACGTTTGTCAGTTGGAGCTGGGGAGCTGTGAGGGAAGGAAGGGTGCAGAGAGCATGTGCAGCTCCTGCACAGAGTAAGGTCCCCACATCCCAAGTAAGGCCTCAACTCCCCACCAGGTTAGTGGGTAAGTGCTGAGGGACGGCCCCAGACAGGGATGCTGCCCTTAGTGCGTGTGTGAGTGCTGTCTTGTCAGGATCACGGCTGGCAGGGCTGTGAGGCCTGACAAGAAGGCATAGTGCTAGTGTGCAGCAAGTTGCTGTACGCGTTACGAAGTTTGCAGTGTGTAGTGTAGTGTTAGTGTTAGGGTTCAGTGAGTGTCAGGACTGGGACGAGTTAGGGGAGTGGGGCAGGTTATTACCCCCGCAGGCCCTAGGAGTTTTCCCCAAGTCACCCCAGGTTGCGGTTCATCAGGGACAGGCCCTAGGTTAGGGTTCCTGTCACGTTAGGGTTAGTGAGAAAGAGATAGGGATATAGCGGCGGTTGCTGTTCCCGTGATGCGGTTGGTGTTGCCGTGATTCGGTTGTGTTCCCGTGAAGCGGTTGGACCCACGTTGGGGTTCCTGGAGAATTACCTGGAAAGGATCAGACGGATGCATCGCACGTCTGACCCTTTGAGAAGAGTGTTGCAGGCCCGAGCATCGGAGTGCTCGGAAGGTATTCAATATATATGTGCACCAACAGGCCTAACACATTAATTAGTGACTGCGCAGTCACCCACGTTCTCTACTAGAGTGCGGGACATTGGGTGGGGATTCTCGGGACACTGGGTGGGATCACCTAGTGTTGGGAAGTGTCCTGCGCGACGCAGTAAGTGTCTCCTCTAGAGAGGGACACAGGTTATGATGTTATGATATGTTTTCTTGTATGTTCAGTAAAGTCCCTAGTTAATATATATATCTGTGTGAGTATCGATTATTGTGATTGTCCTGCGAGGAACCACTCCCCCTATGGTGGTAGCCATCGCAGGTGGAGGCGCTGCATCGTTGGAAGTAAGTACCCCTAGTATAAATGCCCCAGGTTCCCCATGGCGGAAGCTCAGCCCCACTGTTCCCCTTTACTCCCCACTCTCTGTGTATTGCTGCCACCTACAGGCCACCAACTGCATCTTCCCACTGCACTTTCCTTCTCCTTGCACCCCATTCATTTCATATGATAGGATATCCCATTCATTGTTGTTGTTGTTGCTAGAAGACTTCTCAACACCATATTGACTAATAGCTTGTTTAATGTACATCATACATATATGATATATAGATATCTTCTTTCTACCCCCTTTATATCTAAAGCCCTCTCCCGCCTTAAACCTTTCTCACTGACTGCCCCACACCTCTGGAATGCCCTTCCCCTCAGTACCCGACTAGCACCCTCTCTATCCACCTTTAAGACCCACCTTAAGACACACTTGCTTAAAGAAGCATATGAATAGCAATGTAGATATTCTGAACACATGATACATAAACCTTGGCCCCCTGCAGACGCACTTACCAGAACTCCCTCCTACTGTCTCTGTACGTTCTCCCTACCTACCAATTAGATTGTAAGCTCCTCGGGGCAGGGACTCCTCTTCCTTAATGTCTAAAGCACTTATTCCCATGATCTGTTATTTATATTATCTGTTATTTATTTGATTACCACATGTATTACTACTGTGAAGCGCTATGTACATTAATGGCGCTATATAAATAAAGACATACAATACAATCGTACAGCCTATTCACCTGAATGGGTACTGGCTGCCTTAGGCGTTTGCATAGCTTTATCATGTAAATGTGGACCTTAGTGTCTTAGTGTCTTAGAATTACTGTCACATCCCATCTTTTCCTGTTGTGTATAGTAAATACCTTTGCAGAATTCCCCCTCTTACCTTACCTAAACAAGCACAGAAATGCATCATTGACCCTTATTATATTTGGATTATATCTGGAGCGAAGTGGCCTTTTTATACCCAAATCCACCATCTTTCTCTCCTAATATGAGAGGTCGTCTTTCCCCTGACAATTATTTTAAGATGGGATCCTCTGTTTCCAAAACAATTGTTTCCTAAAACATCTCCGTTGTCGATTACGGTTCTCTTGTCAAAATCTATTCGTTTAAAATGTTCCGCTATCTTCTCCTGTCGGCCGCCTGGGGTGGCACTTTATGGAGCTGCCATGTGGGACCCAGGTAGGGTCTGGAGGAGAAAAGGAGAGGGGTGCGAGAGAGGGCACAGTGAGAGGGAGGAGTGAGAGAGAGAGAAGAGTGGGAGTGAGAGTGGGAGTGACAGGAGTGAGAAGAAGAAGAGAGTGAGATGAGTGAGAGAGAAGAATGAGAGAACAGTGGGAGTGAGAGCGAGTGAGAGGGAGGAGGGACAGAGAGTGGGAGTGGGAGAAGATGGAGAGAGTAGGGGGAGAGTAAGAGAGAGAGGCGTGTGAGTGTGTGTGAGAGAGAGGGGAAGAGTGAGCAGCACTGTGTATCTTTGTATTTAAAGTTTGTGGTAGAAATCCCTGGATTCCAGCGGCACAGCTTGGTAGATTCAAGAGACCAGCAAGGTGTAAGTTAAAAACAGAACTTTATTGATAGAACATGGTATATGGGGGGTAAAACTCTTACGCGTTTCGGACCTACAAAGTCCTTAATCATAGAGTTGATTCGCGCCGTTTGGTTCCCCAATCTTTAAAGGGTAAGCCCCTCCCCCCTGCGTCATCGCGCTGCGTGATTTTGGCGCGAAAATCGCCAAGCTATCCCCTCATTGGTTAATGCTATCAGCCACTGAGCAGCCTTATGCCGCGAGTGTGTCCCGAGCAGGGGAATGACGCGCATGTTGGTAACTGCGCGCATATCCCCTCCTTCCTGACAGATCGCGACGTCGCTAGGCAACCAGAATAAACAAATACAATGAGTTGCCCGTCTCTGTGTTCTATGAGGATAAATACTGCATCGTGAGGAAATGGGGATGGTGGGGGGGGGGGGGGTGGTGGGGTAAGGGGGAAGAGGGAAAGAAGGGTATGAGGACAGGGACAAATGACTGGGGAAGAACAGGAAAACGGATTAAAATAAAAAAAATGGCATGATGCAACATGCACAGTGATAATTAACAACGTATATAGCAGACAAAAACAGTTAAAACCTTATATAGCAAATCTTTTAGCTGCAATAGAGAACACATAGTCTATGAAAAGGGCAATCCATTTATGCTATTTGTTCCATAATTAATCATTGCAATATATTTATCTCAAAGCATCAAACAATGTGTCCCTATTGTACTACATGTTAAGATATAGTGATCAATCATATCTGTGAGTACCATATTAGTTTCACCATATGGGGGAATTAATATTGACCCCATATATTTTAATTAATGTGATAACCAATAGTATATTAATTGTGGTATATAAACAAACAAAGTAAATTATATATACTGCATGTATACTCTAGATGAGATATTGTAATAGTTGTTATATCAGAATAGGTATGATAAAATCTATTATATGAGTAGACCCCAATTTTTTCATGGAAGTTATTTTGACAATTAAGTATTTCAAGTATTTTGATGCGTGAGGCAAATGAATAATCATAGGTCAATGTGTGAATCCAAAATGAGGACACTATACTGATGTTTTTGTCAATTGAGGAAGTGTTTCAACTCCCAGTCCTGATTCATGCCCCTGGGTGCCATTGTCCCAAGGGCATAAATCCAGAACATCTCTCGACGATTTAATGAAGCCTCCCTGTGTCCCCCTCTAGGATGCATAGATACATTCTCGATGGCGCTGTATGTAAATGTTTTAATGGATCCTAATGGGCATGTATTAAAATGGCGCGCTACGGGGAATCGTTCGTCACGTTTTTTGATGCTACGGATATGTTCTGTGATCCTCACTTTTAATGCTCTAATAGTTCTACCTATGTAGCCACTGCCACATGCACATTTCAGCAGATAAATCACAAAGTTGGTGTTACAAGTCATGAATGTTTCAATATTGTATGTATGACCCGTATAGATATCCCTCAACGACTTTAGGGGTTCCGCATATTTACAAAGGGTACATTGGCCACACTTATAGAATCCCTTTGGTAAATGTGTTGATTTCTTATTCCTAGAGCTAAACATACTAGGGGATACATAGTTGCCGATTGTCTTGGCTTTTTTGAAAACCAGTCTCGGGTTTTGTCTAGTGTAAGGATCTAATTCTGGATCTAGTCTTAGAACTCCCCAATGTTTCTGTAAGATGTATCTTATCTGCTCTGCTTGTTTGGAAAAGGTGGTTATGAAGAGAGGGCCCTGTTCAGTATCGTTGTTATGAAATGGTTTTTTGGGGTTTCTTTTCTTAATCAAGTGTTCCCTATCTGCTTGTAGAGCATGTTCATAGGCACTCTCCAGGTCCCTCTCGCCATAACCACGCTCTCTGAACCTTTGTTTGAGTTCTTGAGCTTGTACCAAAAAGGACTCTTTTGTGGAACATAGCCTCCTTAATCTTAAAAATTGCCCTTTGGGTATCCCCTTTATAAGTGGTCTCGGGTGGGCACTGTTCGATCTGAGCAGAGAATTTTTGGAATTTGTTTTTCTATATATACTGGTCTGAATTTGTTGTCCAGTATCTATATAGAGGTGCAGATCTAAATAATCAATCTGTTTTTTTTAACATTTTTTTAAGATTAAGGAGGCTATGTTCCACAAAAGAGTCCTTTTTGGTACAAGCTCAAGAACTCAAACAAAGGTTCAGAGAGCGTGGTTATGGAGAGAGGGACCTGGAGAGTGCCTATGAACATGCTCTACAAGCAGATAGGGAACACTTGATTAAGAAAAGAAACCCCAAAAAAACCATTTCATAACAACGATACTGAACAGGGCCCTCTCTTCATAACCACCTTTTCCAAACAAGCAGAGCAGATAAGATACATCTTACAGAAACATTGGGGAGTTCTAAGACTAGATCCAGAATTAGATCCTTACACTAGACAAAACCCGAGACTGGTTTTCAAAAAAGCCAAGACAATCGGCAACTATGTATCCCCTAGTATGTTTAGCTCTAGGAATAAGAAATCAACACATTTACCAAAGGGATTCTATAAGTGTGGCCAATGTACCCTTTGTAAATATGCGGAACCCCTAAAGTCGTTGAGGGATATCTATACGGGTCATACATACAATATTGAAACATTCATGACTTGTAACACCAACTTTGTGATTTATCTGCTGAAATGTGCATGTGGCAGTGGCTACATAGGTAGAACTATTAGAGCATTAAAAGTGAGGATCACAGAACATATCCGTAGCATCAAAAAACGTGACGAACGCTTCCCCGTAGCGCGCCATTTTAATACATGCCCATTAGGATCCATTAAAACATTTACATACAGCGCCATCGAGAATGTATCTATGCATCCTAGAGGGGGACACAGGGAGGCTTCATTAAATCGTCGAGAGATGTTCTGGATTTATGCCCTTGGGACAATGGCACCCAGGGGCATGAATCAGGACTGGGAGTTGAAACACTTCCTCAATTGACAAAAACATCAGTATAGTGTCCTCATTTTGGATTCACACATTGACCTATGATTATTCATTTGCCTCACGCATCAAAATACTTGAAATACTTAATTGTCAAAATAACTTCCATGAAAAAATTGGGGTCTACTCATATAATAGATTTTATCATACCTATTCTGATATAACAACTATTACAATATCTCATCTAGAGTATACATGCAGTATATATAATTTACTTTGTTTGTTTATATACCACAATTAATATACTATTGGTTATCACATTAATTAAAATATATGGGGTCAATATTAATTCCCCCATATGGTGAAACTAATATGGTACTCACAGATATGATTGATCACTATATCTTAACATGTAGTACAATAGGGACACATTGTTTGATGCTTTGAGATAAATATATTGCAATGATTAATTATGGAACAAATAGCATAAATGGATTGCCCTTGACATAGACTATGTGTTTTCTATTGCAGCTAAAAGATTTGCTATATAAGGTTTTAACTGTTTTTGTCTGCTATATACGTTGTTAATTATCACTGTGCATGTTGCATCATGCCATTTTTTTATTTTAATCCGTTTTCCTGTTCTTCCCCAGTCATTTGTCCCTGTCCTCATACCCTTCTTTCCCTCTTCCCCCTTACCCCACCACCCCCCCCCCACCATCCCCATTTCCTCACGATGCAGTATTTATCCTCATAGAACACAGAGACGGGCAACTCATTGTATTTGTTTATTCTGGTTGCCTAGCGACGTCGCGATCTGTCAGGAAGGAGGGGATATGCGCGCAGTTACCAACATGCGCGTCATTCCCCTGCTCGGGACACACTCGCGGCATAAGGCTGCTCAGTGGCTGATAGCATTAACCAATGAGGGGATAGCTTGGCGATTTTCGCGCCAAAATCACGCAGCGCGATGACGCAGGGGGGAGGGGCTTACCCTTTAAAGATTGGGGAACCAAACGGCGCGAATCAACTCTATGATTAAGGACTTTGTAGGTCCGAAACGCGTAAGAGTTTTACCCCCCATATACCATGTTCTATCAATAAAGTTCTGTTTTTAACTTACACCTTGCTGGTCTCTTGAATCTACCAAGCTGTGCCGCTGGAATCCAGGGATTTCTACCACAAACTTTGAATATGGAGCGTTGATGCACGCAACCAAGGAAGCAGACCTCAGTGAGTATTGTTTTTCTCCCCAAGGAGACTTGATGACCGGTAACAGCGCTGCAGCTATAGTGACCTGCATGGCACTATTCCACACACCCATGGTATGTTATACCTTTATTACATCTCCTTATCAATACATATGGATCATCTCACTTGATTAGTGGATTTATCAGTGGTTGTGGTATTGCTGCTTACACATAGCACTGGGTCCAATATCTCACTGTATGGTTTAACTGGCTTCATACACATATGGACTGTCATTATACATATGACTGGAGTTTGGAATTGGATTGAGCACTGTTATTGGGACCTATGCCCCAAACCATCGATTATCTTTGTATTTAGATGGATATTATCTTTATCAGTTTTAATGTTTATATTAGACACTCTGACACACACCTGCACTCTGCACTTCCATTATATCACAATGTTTGGGATTATTTAATAAAGACAATTTGTAGAAGTAAAACTACTGCAGTAACGCCCTGTGCATATAGATGGCGCTATATGAATAAAGATATTCACACATACATACATACAAGTATTTACCCACTCAGGTAACATTACTGCCCCCATTATTAATCATTTCATCTTAATATATAAATCTGAAGTTTGTGGGGTTGTAGATGTGGCCAATCAGATTCGTCCGTGGGTCTGCCCGCCCACCCGCGACTCTCATTGGCCAAGAGGTAAGCTCCACTGTGACACACACACAGACACACACAGACATTGGTCCCTGTGTCCGCCCCCACACCACTCTCATTGGCCAAAAGGTACAGTGACATCACTGACACACACCTACTTCACTCTCACACACTGACACTGACACACCATACCCCCAGCGAACCCCTGCAAAGTCCAAGGTAACTTTCATCCATCTCACACTGTCACCCCTGTGTACACACACACACTCACTGTCACCCCTGTGTACACACACACACACACTGTCACCCCTGTGTACACACACACTCACTGTCACCCCTGTCTACACACACACTCACTGTCAACCCTGTCTACACACACACTCACTGTCACCCCTGTCTACACACACACTCACTGTCACCCCTGTGTACACACACACTCACTGTCACCCCTGTCTACACACACACTCACTGTCACCCCTGTCTACACACACACTCACTGTCACCCCTGTCTACACACACACTCACTGTCACCCCTGTCTACACACACACTCACTGTCACCTCTGTCTACACACACACACTCACTGTCACCCCTGTCTACACACACACTCACTGTCACCCCTGTCTACACACACACTCACTGTCACCTCTGTCTACACACACACTCACTGTCACCCCTGTCTACACACACACTCACTGTCACCCCTGTCTACACACACACTCACTGTCACCCCTGTCTACACACACACTCACTGTCACCCCTGTCTACACACACACTCACTGTAACCCCTGTGTACACACACACTCACTGTCACCCCTGTCTACACACACACTCACTGTCACCCCTGTCTACACACACACACTCACTGTCACCCCTGTCTACACACACACTCACTGTCACCCCTGTCTACACACACACTCACTGTCACCCCTGTCTACACACACACTCACTGTCACCCCTGTCTACACACACACTCACTGTCACCCCTGTGTACACACACACTCACTGTCACCCCTGTCTACACACACACTCACTGTCACCCCTGTCTACACACACACTCACTGTCACCCCTGTGTACACACACACTCACTGTCACCCCTGTCTACACACACACTCACTGTCACCCATGTCTACACACACACTCACTATCACCCGTGTACACACACACACTCACACCTGAGACCATGCCTCACACACACTCACTGTCACCCCCGTTCACTCCCGTGTACACACACTCACACCTGAGACCAATAAATACGGAAAATACGCCACCTAATAAAAACGCCTTCAGCTCCACACAGACGCCCGCACGGACCGCACACACGCCTGCCCGACACTCCCTGCACACACGCCTGCCCGACACTCCCTGCACACACGCCTGCCCGACACTCCCTGCACACATGCCTGCCCGACACTCCCTGTCCACACTCCCTGTAGCCACGCACACACCACACTCCCTGTAGCCTCCCTGTAGCTGCGCACATTTTACTGAAGCTGCACCCGCCATAGCCTGCACCCGGCCGACACTCCCTGTGCCACACACGGCCATACCACACTCCCTGGGACTGCGGGGGGGGGGCGGGGCAGGGCCTGCGCCCGAGAAAGGCACCGCACGGGACTGCGGGTTTTAGGGCCTGCGCCCGAGAAAGGCGCCGCACGGGACTGCGGGGGTGGGGAGGGGGGGCGCGGCCTGCGCCCGAGAAAGCCGCCGCTGAGCGCTGCACGGGACTGAGACCTCTGTGTGTGTGTCACTGTTTTTGTGTGTGTGTGTCTCTCACTGTTTGTGTGTGTGACACTGTGTGTGTGTCTCACTGTTTGTATGTGTGACACTGTGTGTGTATTTGTCTCACTGTTTGTAAGTGTGTGTGTGTGTGTCTCTCACTGTTTGTGTGTGTTACACTGTGTGTGTGTGTGTGTGTGTGTGTGTGACACTGTGTGTGTGTGATACTGTGTGTGTGTGTGTGACACACTGTGTCCCACCCCTCCTGTCCACTGTCCCCCCCCCCCTCCTGCCCACTGTCCCCACACCCCCCTTCCTGTCCACAGTCCCCATCCCCCCCTCCTGTCCACTGTCCCCACCGCCCCCCCTCCTGTCCACTGTCCCCACCCCCCCCCCCCCCTCCTGTCCACTGTCGTCCCCCCACCTCCTGTCCAATGTCGTCGTCCCCCTCCTGTCCACTGTCCCTCCCTCTGGGGGGGGGGGGGAACGGAGAAAGAGGGGGAGCACAGAAATGGGGGGAGAGGAGGGAGCGGGAAATTTAACTCTCGGGCAACGCCGGGTATATCAGCTAGTAATGAATATATGCAGTTTCCTCAGTATAATGTGCCAGAACTCCATTACCCTGAGTCCAGCACAGAAATACATCTGATTATATGATGGTTTCCAGGAGACAGCGATGCTTCTGTGAGTTTGAGGTTTCAAAATTATTGCATTCAAGCTGAACCCCCTTCAGTGTACATCTGCATTGCCCCAAAGGCGAACACCTGATGAGATTCCCCAAGAGCTGCTCCCCTCTGCACAGGACCAGCATGCTAAGGGGTAACTTCTGCTTTTGCTTGTACTATGAGGAACGTCAACTCCACCTCTGGAATGTTAATGAACCAGGAGGATGAAGGGCTTTGAATTCACAGCTGCATTCAATCTGAACCCCCTCAGTGTACATCTGCATCGCCTCAAAGGCAGACAGCCTTTGGCGCAGCCGAAGGGCAGCTAAAGGGTGTGATCTGTCTGCTGCTGCAGTTCGCTGATGTTTGGTGATGTTAAAGCTTCTCTATTTCAATCTGAAACTCACCAGGCCTTTTGTCCCTTGTACCCAATTTTCCAACTCTATCTGTCCATGAAATGTTTGTGAATTGACTGTATAACCCTGTTCATTTAATGTAACCTTGTATTGTTATAACTCTGTGCCCAGGACATACGTGAGAACGAGAGGTAACTCTCACTGTATTACTTCCTGGTAAAACATGGTATAAATAAATAATATTATACCACGGTTTTAAATCTGCCGTATAAGTAGTTCTGATCTAAGTGCTATTAGGCACTATCAGAGTCCCTGACAGGTCCACTCTAACTATAAAAATGTGGTGTTCCTGATATCAAACAGTGAAGACCTGCCCTGCTGTGCTGTTATCCCTCCGAGGGGTGCTCCCAACCAGGGGGCAGCAAGGCTAGGGCTTCTCAGTGCACTATAAGACTAGTCACTATACCCGTGGCCATACTACCTGGGTTACTTGTGTACAGGCAGTCCTCGTTTTACAACGCTTCGCTTTACAACGAACGGCTTATCCAACGCTCTTATAACGCTTTGAAAGTTGTTTATGTGTAAATAATATATATATTATATTATACTATATAATATATTATATTATTATATTTTATGTTATATTATATATATAATACAGTATATACACGGTATAATGTATGTGTGTGCTGCGTATCTTATTGCCTGCGTAAAATATTTGGTGTATTTTAGTGTTAAAAATGCCTTCAGGGCAGCAGCGGCTTGGAAGCAAATAAAAGCCCCAACTAGAGGCACAGTTGTTAAAAGGATCAACACAGTTCTGACTATGGAAAGACTGACAGCGACGCTCCATAAAAAACTGCCGCAGTTCCAAAAAACGTGGGAACCGTGGCTGGAGTCCCAACCCCCGGGGCTGGCTTAGGTCCAAGCCATAGGGACCCCCCCCCCTCTCTCCCTTGTCCCCCCTCCCCTCCTTCCCATCCCCGTCTGTTTGCCCCCCCCCCCCTTTTTTTTCTTTCTCTATATGTTAAAATGCTTATTGGAAACTCTGTCCTAAGTTCGGTCGTGTGCACATGACAACTCTGTATCCTCGCTTATATTTTTCCAATAAAAAAAAAAGAGTGAAAAAAATAAAATAAAAATGCCTTCAGGAACGGAACCTTTCATTTAAACAGTGTTCCTAGGGGAAAACGTGTTTCAGTTTAAGACGTTTCGCTATCCGACGCCATTTTGAGTAAACGCATTGTGTCGGATAACCGAGGACTGCCTGTATATGGGGGGAAAAAACCTGTCCTGTTCCTTCAGGTATTAAATACTGGGGAGTAGACAACGTCGAGTGACATTAATACATAACTCCTTTCAGGACTAGTGATATAAAATATGAGTTGTGCAACCGAGATGGTCTAAAAAAACAGTCCTGTTTGCGGATACTGTTCAAATACACGAAGTCACTAGCAGTTATCAGCACTCCCTGTACACCTCGGAGGGGTCTCTACCCCTGAGTGACCAGCGTTATCTTTGGGTTTATTATAGATCAGCCTTTTAGGGATTATCCCATGAATCCATCCACACAGTCACTAACGGCACCTAAGGGGTAATTATAGTCTGGAAGAGGCTACCATCCCAGTTTCCATTGTTTTTTTTTAACTCAATTTTTTTATTGGGTACAATCATGTCAAACAGTACATACAAGGGTGTCATGATCCCATGACAGTGGTGCTTTCAACAATCTGACAGGGACCCAATAACTTTTTCCATTTTCTTGGGAGTGGTGATTGGATGGGAGGGTGGGGGGAGGAGGGGGAGGGGGGAAGACACACATGGGAGGGGGGGGAAGGGGGGGGAACCTAGGAGAGAGAGGGGGGGGGGTGGGTGGCGCGCTCCTACCTCCGCGACTGCCTATGGGTATATTTATTTTGTTAGCCACGGGTCCCAGGTGTTTAGAAATTGGGGTATTTTCTTTTGGAGCAGGGCGGTCAGTTTCTCCATTGACATAACTTCGTTAATTCTGCTAGTGACAGTGGTTCTAGAGGGGGCTTTAGTCTGCTTCCAAGCGGCAGCGATGGAACACCTGGCTGCCGTCAGTATGGCCGTTATAAGTCTGGACATCGGTGGATGGAGATCACCAGTTTCCATTGTTTTGAGATTCATTTTATTTTAATTAAATTCTGTGTTGTCTAAACGTCATTGCTTGTTGGATATTTTTTTCATTTTTTGTTTATACTTAAAGTTAAGTTTTAATTATCTTATCAGTTCACTACATTGACCTGAGTGCTGACTCTCTTTTTCTTGCCTTTGCGAGTATTTCTTTACTGCTGATCTTCCTCTGATTGAATTTACTGTATGTGAAAAAAAGACCTCAATACATTGATGCGTAGGCAGGTTATAAATCTTAAGGCAAAAGGGGCATTTTCATCCATTAAAACCTCAAGTGACTGTCCTTGAAATGTCATCTTCCTCATCCGATATATGTGTCAATTAAACTTCTCGTCTGAACTGAAGTTATTCTAAGAACGGTTGACAAATGTATCAGATCTAATTATCACGTTTCTTACACAGGACATATGTTCCAGAGAATGGAACTGCTCCTCCATGGCACACGGCATGTTGTTTATAGATTATTCGTAATAAATAGATCCTGTACTGGCTAGACCAGTTCCTAAAGTGTAGAGATTTGGTGCATCTTCCCTTTGCCCTGCGGCGATCTTAGGACGAGAGGTGTGGTAGAAGCATAACCAGCTACAGGCACTCAGTGCTGCCTATCACTCATCCAGTTTATAAGGCAGGACGTGTCTGCAATTCACACACTGCCAGATTGTTCTATGAAATTAACATAACAGTCTGCTTCCTAGAGTCTCACACAGAGAAGAAAACAGAACATGATAGGCCAGCAATTTAAAGGAAAATGCTACACTCCCCAGGAATAATATAATAAAACAATACAAATACCGGTGCTCCTGGTCCACGAATCTCTGCTTGGTACCCCCAATAACTTGAAAATAAGGAAAGACCTAGGCACTGCGGATTTCTGCTAGAAAAGTGATTTAATAATAGCCATAAGTTGACGTTTCGGCCTCCAAGGGCCTTTCTCAAAAGCAAGTGGCATAATGTGGATTATGTGGATTATGCCACTTGCTTTTGAGAAAGGCCCTTGGAGGCCAAAACATCAACTTATGGCTACTATTAAATCACTTTTCTAGCAGAAATCCGCACCGCCTAGGTCTTTCCTTATTTTCATGATAGGCCAGCAATAAATTCCTCTACGTAGATCAGCTGTGCACCTCTCTGCAGGGACCAGAAGAGTGTAGAGACCAACAGACTATTTCTCTATAGCTTCCAGCTGGACATTCTCTTATGGAGACTGCAAAAAGAAGATGGCACTGTGTGTTGGCCAATAAAGAACATATTGTTTGTTGTAGTAAACTAACAAATGTAGGGTATATATATGAAACCTTTATTGGCCATTAGAATAATTGGAGCACATGCCCCTCAGGTCCCTTCTTCAGAGTCTCCAAGGGCACTTTATAAAGACTAGCAAATCATTCAGCTAGACACTTTCAGAGAATCCCTCTGCAGAGACATGAATAGCATCCCACTATAGAGGCCAGCAGAATGGGTGTTATTGACTGTATTGTATATACATCATCTATAAGATTAATTAAACAGGCTAGAAAATAGTGTAGTGGACAGGAGGCAGGTTTCTCCAGCACTGAATGTTTTTTTAGAAGGTTCTAAAGGTCTAAAAAAAAAAACATGATTTCCCCTCAACCCTTGTTTACCTTAACAAAGTAGTTAATTCCAGCAACAACCTGAGATGCATACTTCACGGCTTTGAATTTTCCAAAATTTCTCCCGTCCATTTTTATGACCTGTGGTTTTATCTGTGTGGGAACAAAATATTTAAGTTGGAGAGGAAGAGATCTCAGCACTGCCTAACCTGAGCTTCTGCACGGAGCATATACTTGTATTCTGAACTGGGCTTGATACGTTGATGACATTCTTCAGGAATGATAATAGAGGAAGATAGTAAAGTAATAAGGTTAGTTTGTTAACTTAATGATATTTCAATATTTTTCTTTATAATGGAGCATTTCAATGGTTATTTTTCATGTAAAATATCCCCATATTATACACCATTGCCTAGTGTAACATGAAAATTAAAAATACCAAACCAAGTTCATGGTCGTACATTTTAATGATAGTTCTTCTTAGATGCAGTAGTGTGTACAGAGCTTCCAAAATGTTTTGCTTTTGGGTTAGGGTGAGCTTTCAGGAAGCTTTTAAAATTCTGAAAGCTGGGGTTGAGTCTGATTTATGTAGGAGTGCTGCGGTGCGCAAACTGGAGCCGGAGAGGAGGTAAGGGGGACGGGGGGTGGCGCGAGCATGGAGGGAAGCAGGAGGGGGGGGGGTGCGAGCAGGAAAGATTGCGTGGCGCCGTAGTAGTGAATTCAAGAGTGAGGGTGCAGCACGGGAGAAGTCTTGTAGGTGGGAATACAAGGAAATAATAAAGGAGGAGTGGCAGAGGTCATGGGCATAACAGAGAAGGCATGTAAGGGAGTATTTGGGGATGAGATGTAAGGGAAAGAGGGAGCATTACTGAGAGCTTTGTAAATCAGAACCAGGATTGACAATTTTATTCTAGAGGATACAGGAAGCCAGTGAAGGGATTTGCATAGTGAAGCAGCACATGGGGAGCAATGAGTGAGGTAGATGAGTCTAGCAGAAGCATTTAGAATGAATTGGATTGACGACAGGTGGATGAAGGGAATGCCAACTAGGAGAAGGTTGCAGTAGTCAAGGCGGGACAAGATGAGGATTTACTTTGCTGAGTCAATGATTATCCTTAGCCAGCATTCTTGGGGTGTTGATGAGATTGTGTTATTATTGACTATGATGGAGAGTGTGGGTGTAGGGTTGACAGAAGGGGAAAAGATTAATAAGTCTGTTTTGGACATGTTAAGCTTCAGGTAACGGTGGGATAGTTGGTGACACGGGACAAGGGAGAGGGGGAGAGGTCAACGGAGCAAAGGTAAATTTGGGTGTCATCAGCATAAAGATGATACTGAAAACCAAAAGAGTGTATTCGTTCACCAAGAGAAGAGGTGTAGTGTGAGAAGAACAGAGGGCCAAGGACAGAGCCTTGTGGGACCCTAACAGATGGTGGTAGTGAAGAAGAGGAGACATGAGAGAAGGAAACACTGAAGGAGTGGTTGGATAGGTAGGACTTGTACCAGTAAGTGCTGCATCACACAGAGGTCAATGGTGTGGAGAGTGCGGAGGAGAAGGGGGTGATAAACTACAGTTGTGTGAAAAAGAAAGTACACCCTCTTTGAATTCCATGGTTTTACATATCAGGACATAATAACAATCATCTGTTCCTTAGCAGGTCTTAAAATTAGGTAAATACAACCTTAGATGAACAACAACACATGACATATTACACCGCGTCATGATTTATTTAACAAAAATAAAGCCAAAATGGAGAAGCCATGTGTGAAAAACTAAGTACACCTTATGATTCAATAGCTTGTAGAACCACCTTTAGCAGCAATAACTTGAAGTAATCGTTTTCTGTATGACTTTATCAGTCTTTCACATCGTTGTGGAGGAATTTTGGCCCACTCTTCTTTACAACGTTGCTTCAGTTCATTGAGGTTGGTGGGCATTTGTTTATGCACAGCTCTCTTAAGGTCCCGCCACAGCATTTCAATCGGGTTGAGGTCTGGACTTTGACTGTGCCCTTGCAATACCTTCTTTCATTTCTTTTTCAGCCATTCTGTTGTAGATTTGCTGGTGTGCTTGGGATCATTGTCCTGTTGCATGACCCAATTTCGGCCAAGATTTAGCTGTCGGACCGATGGCCTCACATTTGACTCTAGAATACTTTGGTATACAGAGGAGTTCATGGTCGACTCAATGACTACAAGGTTCCCAGGTCCTGTGGCTGCAAAACAAGCCCACATCATCAACCCTCCACCACCGTGCTTGACAGTTGGTATGAGGTGTTTATGCTGATATGCTGTGTTTGGTTTTCGCCAAACGTGGCGCTGTTGTAAGGAATCCACTACTGGCTTTGACTATAACCTTGCAGACCTGTGCAGTTGCAAGCTTCTTCTGGCAATATATGGCACAGGTGCTGCCTCTCATTGCAGCTTCTGCCCGGTGCTCTTTCATTGGAGGAATTCTCACACACCCTCCTCCTGTGATTGGATCTCCGCCCTTTATATTCTAGGCGTCGGCACTGAACCAGTGCCGAGCATAACTATTCCTACCTCTATGTTACTGTCTCTGCCACAAACCACCCCAGGCCTCTCTCATAGCGTTCTTACCTTCCAAGTTCCTGAGTATCCAGAGGCCTGGTCCTGGACGTCTGTGCTGAAGCGTTGTTGCCAGCACTGGCCTGCTGCTATCTCCTTGCAGTGGCCTACCCTGGACGTCTGTGCTGAAGCGTTGATGCCAGCACTGGTAACTGCTGCATTCCCTCCTAGCAGTGGCTACCCTTCCTGTCCTGCGGCCTGCTGCTATTCTCCTGCAGTGGCCTACCCGGGACGTCTGTGCTGAAGCGTTGATGCCAGCACTGGTAACTGCTGCATTCCCTCCTACCAGTGGCTACCCTTCCTTTCCTGCGGCCTGCTGCTATCTCCTTGCAGTGGCCTGCCCTGGACGTCTGTGCTGAAGCGTTGATGCCAGCACTGGCCTGCTGCTATCTCCTTACAGTGGCCTACCCGGGACGTCTGTGCTGAAGCGTTGTTGCCAGCACTGGTACCTGCTGCATTCCCTCCTAGCAGTGGCTACCCTTCCTTTCCTGCGGCCTGCTGCGATCCTCTTGCAGTGGCCTGCCTTGGACTTCTGCGCTGAAGCGTTGGTTCTTCCCGACGCTGCCCTGCGGTGAACTTCGGCCAGCCTGCTGTCTCCTCCTGCTGAGATCGGCGTCATGGGCCGAGGCCGCTCCTCGCGCAGAAGCCACCCCCGCGCTCACGCTCCTAAGCTGAAGCGGGGCACTCCTGACTTCCTGTTGCCGAACTCCTGCTTCATTAACGACGATGCTGCCTTCTCCAATCCTGACCCTGCGATGTACGACTACGAACTGCGCACTCCGGATCAGTCTGCGTGGACTAAGGTCGGTGATTATATAACCCCACCTCAGCCCCGCGGTCCGGTCCCGGTTTGTGGCGAGCATCGGCGTAACAGCTGTGCATTATGGCCAAACATCTCTACTTTGGTCTCGTCTGTCCAAAGGACATTGTTCCAGAAGTCGTGTGGTTTGTTCAGATGCAACTTTGCAAACCTAAGCCGTGCTGCCATGTTCTTTTTAGAGAGAAGAGGCTTTCTCGTGGCAACCCTTCCAAACAAACCACTTGTTCAGTCTTTTATTAATTGTACTGTCATGAACATTTAACATGCTAACTGAGGCCTGTAGAGTCTGAGATGTAACTCTTGGTTTTTTTGCAATTTCTGAGCATTGCCCGGTCTGACCTTGGGGTGAATTTGCTGGGACGTCCACTCCTGGGACGATTGGCAACTGTCTTTAATGTTTTCCACTTTTGAATAATCTTTCTCACTTATAACCCTTCCCAGATTGATGGGCAGCAACAATTGCTTCTCTAAGATCATTGCTGATGTCTTTCCTCCTTGGCATTGTGTTAAAACACACCTGAATGCTCCAGACCAGCAAACTGCTAAAACTTCGGCTTTTATAGAGGTGGTCACACTTGCTGATGATCAGTGAATCAAGAGCATTTGATTAGCAGCACCTGTCTGCTACTTAGCATCTTAATTCCTATGGCAGCAGTAAGGGTGTACTTAGTTTTTCACACATGGCTTCTCCATTTTGGCTATATTTTTGTTAAATAAATAATGACATGGTGTAATATGGCATGTGATGTTGTTCATCTGAGGTTGTATTTACCTAATTTTAAGACCTGCTAAGGAACAGATGATTGTTATTATGTCCTGATATGTAAAACCATGGAATTCAAAGAGGGTGTACTTTCTTTTCCACACAACTGTATGTCAAACGTAGCAAAGAGTTGCAGCAGAATTAGTCATTAGAAATTACCCTTAGACTTAGCAGTGAGTAGATCGTTAGCCACACACGTTTCATAAAGCTATCTCAGCAGAATGTAGAGGGCGGAACCCAGATTTAAAGAGTGAAGCAGTGAATAGGTGAAGACACAGTGAGTCAAGCAGTTATATACAAGCTGCCCAAGTATCTTGGGGGAAAATAGGAGAAGTGAGATAGGGCTGTAGTTAGAGAGAGAGAGAGGTTGGGTCGAGGATTTCTATAGAATGGTCATGATGAGTGCATGTTTAAAGGAAGATGGAAATATGCTGGAGATGAAAGAGAGGTTAAAAAGGTAAAGGGTAGTGCTTAATTTGCCAGACAGTGAGCAAAGAAGATGTGAGGGAATAGGGCCAAGCGGAAAGTCATAGGGTGAGAAGATTAGAGGATGAGAGTTGCATAGAAACCCCCTCCCCGGTCACAGGGAAAATTAGCTGAGGGTGGATTTAATGCTTTCGAGCACGGAGCTGTCTAAATTAGCTTTAGAGTGCGGTAGCTGTCATTAGTAAGGCTGATAAAAGTGTACTGTTGTATAACGAGGTTGCCGGATCTGGGCAGGAAAGGGTAGAGATGGGAGAGAGACAAGTCTGTGGAAACGTAGAGGAGATGTAGAGCATGTAGGTTTCTGTACGAGCATGTGGAAATACAGAGGAAACTGTATGCTCATCTGCATGTCTTAGGCAGGTCTGCATGTTAAAAATGTTTTTTGAAGCAAAAAGTGGCACTCTGTGCTCATTTGCATGTCATTTCCCAGAATCCCTTGCTGCAGTGGAAGTGCTGTGTGCTGGGTGATAATGGTGAAAGGCGGGGTTGCAGACCTGAATTAGACATGCAGATGAGCATACAGTTGTATTTACATTTGCATATTTGCTTTGCTGTGGAGGGTTTTTGTCACTTTTTTTACTCACCATAACTTAACTCAGTATGGTAACCCCCATCCTTTAGCTTCTCTGCATACCCAGTTAACCAACCCCACACTGATGAGACCCATTAAGGTCGAAACAGCTGGCTGTGGGTGGGTTTTCTGGGTATGCACCTTAAACCTGACTGTGCTCAAAGCTGTGACCATGCAGCAAGCTTAAGCCTATAGGGAACCATGTTAAAAATGTGCTCATTTGCATGTCATTTCCCAGAATCCCTTGCTGCAGTGGAAGTGCTGTGTGCTGGGTGATAATGGTGAAAGGCGGGATTGCAGAACTGCCTAAGACATGCAGATGAGCATACAGTTGTACTTACATTTGCATATATATATATATATATATATATATATATATATATATATATATATATATATAAAATAAATAAAAGTATATATACATATAGAGCAATGCGTTGATGGTAAAGGTAATAAATAAAAGTACTGGTACTCAGGGGCACTGCATGACATTACCAGTTTGTCGCCTGCGTGACCGGCTCCTCTTACCTTGTCACAGATATCCTGGATTGCTTGGTCCGCTGGCTCTACAGAACCTATTCCTCCAGTACTCATGGTCGCAACTTAAGCAATGTGCACACAGCAGATAAATGAGACAGAAGTATCAGTGTCACAATTATCACAAAGTATCACAGCACGGAACATCTCAACAATTTATAGTTATGGGCTGTACCATGTGTATAAAGCAAAGGGGGAGTATTAATATGGGAGGCCTTCTATCACACATACGTTCTCTTATTAAAAAAAAAAAGTCTCAAAAGTATTATATATATATATATATATACATATTTATATGTATATATTAAACAAAATGAGACGATGAATTATGAATTCTTCACCATATAATAAAATGGAGTTCTTATTTATTTTGCATTAATTTAGATGCAGGAAACCTCATTTCAACACTTTTAAGCTGGGTGTGGGACAAGATTTTACAATACCCCCAATTAGCAGCTTCCTTCCCTGTTCTTTTTTTGGGGATGGGACACAGGAAAAATGACATGCTTGAATCATCCTGGAATTTACGTGCTTGAATAATCCCTTCTCTGCCACGTGATACAAAGAAATCCCACTTACTACAGATTCACTTTTTGTTATGCGAGTATTGATTAAACTCCCCAATTTTCTTACAATATTCCCCAACTTTCCCATAAGTGACCGGACCTTGTGTGAGAGTTGATGCCGGAGATGCTCTCTGAGTAAGAGATTTGTGGTTGGGGTTTGTTTGGGGACGTTTCATATCTTTTGCTACTTTTTCACCAGCGGGAAACGTCCACAACTTGCCAGATTTGAGATCTGGTGCAAAGACTTCACCGGTCTCCAATACTCCTCATCTTCAACACCGGTCCTTAACTTGGTCTTCTTCATGAACCAAAAGCATTCCAATCGCTGTGCATCGAGACTAGTCTGCCCCTTCCAAATGCACTTACTCACCCCCCTGGTCAGGTATTACAAACCCTTACACCTGCATCTACTCCAAATGTCTCTGCAATTGTACCCCAAATATGTTTTCTACTACACAACCACAGTATTCAGTAGAGGGGTCTCTTTTCAAGGATAGAATAATAGTGACACCCACAGCTATGTGTCTCAAGAGCATCAATGATTGATTTACACAAGTGATGCTCACAACATAAAACATAGAAGAAGAAAACCCTCATGATGCATCAGACAAGTTTATTAACAACAGATCAAAACGTCAGAATCCAAATGGATGTAAAAGTACCGATACCTAAAGGTTTATTACACATGGCACTGCTAGAGGAAGTCATCATGAGAGAGAGGAATGGAGTGTAAGAAGGAACAGAGAGAGAGAGGGAGGGAGCAGGGCCGCCAACAGAGGGAGAGAGACGGAACAACTGCCCTGGGTCCGGCAGCTGTAGGGGGGCCCGGCTGGCTGGCAGGTCCATAGGGCTGCCGAACCTCTGTTGGATGCCCAACTCTCCCTGCTGCGGCCTTCATTTCAGTCCCACCCTGTGCGCCGGAAGTCAGGCCCAACTTCCGTATCTGCTGGTGGGATTGGTGTGGAATCAGAGGCCTTCCCCCAAGGTAAGGGTGTATATTGAGGAAGGGGGAGGGGGGTACTGTATTTATTGGGGAAAGGGGGGCTATTGTATGTATTGGGGAAGGTGGGGTTATTGTATATATTGTGGAAGGAGGTTATAGTATGCATTTAAGGAAGGAAGGGGAGGGGGTTATTATATATATTGGGGAAGGGGGATTAAAATATGTATTGGGGAAGGGGGGTTATTGCATGTATTGGGTATGGGGGGATTATTGTATGTGTAACACCCATATCCCCCCTAAGGGAGATTTGCAGGTCTTATGGTGTTAATGGCTCTGTGGCGCTCACCTGTTGGTTCTCAGGAGGACTGAGTCTCTGCAGTGGTATGGGGAGTAGGACACAGGACATTCTCTTCTGGATGGTGCAGTTTCTCCCCACAGGAACACTCACAGTAATCGCAGTCACAGGCCAGGAACAGTACAACTGGGTTTATTGGTGGACCAGCATACACATTATATTCTTCTCATGCAAGAGAGGTGCATTCCTTGAACCCTTCCTCATTTCCGGGCTCTGACACCTCACAGCTTGCATACCTTTCAATGATCAGAGCTGTGCTGGCAAGACCATTTCCCTTGACTAGTCCCCAAGGAGTTTGAGGCCCCTGGGTAGTCTTAACCTCCTTATCCCCTGATGGGGCAAGGTAGAACCATGCCTCCTCCCTAAGGAGCAGGCTACACTGAGGGAACCTCCTCAATTTGAAAGGGAGCCATCTCTAATACCAGGGGTGTGCCCACCCCTTAGCCCCAGTAACTGGGCAGTACCCCAGGAGTGAGCCCCCCCCCCCCCACCCCTGGCACATGCTCCAACAGGTTCCAGATTAGCACCTGGAAACCGCAACAAAATAACTTCACAGTATTGAGGATCACATGCTGGCCCATGTGTGAGGAGTTTAACCCCAGAACTGCCTGCACGTGTCAGGACATATAATACTGGGGCAGGAAAGTATGGCCAGGGGCATATGGCTACATATGTGTAACGGTGTTTCCCCTGGGCCCTCCTAATCCTGACCCATATGTAGGAAATCCCCCAATTACATGTCTGTGTATTGTGTGGTGCACCTGCTGGTTTACAGGACTCCTGAGTCTCCCGCTGGGTTGGTATGGGGATATCAGCATGACGGGCATCTGAGGTAGTGTGCTTTGAGTCTTACTCACATACGATGCAGCGCCTCCACCCCATCAGGATCTCTGCGGCCGCAGGGCGATGTATCTGATGGGGACCTCCTCTGTGGTACCTCCTTCTGTAGAATTACTCCACACTCACACAGAAGGGTTGTATTGAACAAGGGCATCTTTATTGTCATCTTCATGGACAGACTGCCCCTCATCGCGGTCGTGCTAGCCGCTCATCCTGTTGGAGTACATCCCTCTCAGAAGGTTCCTCCTCTCTCAATAGAGTTGGCTCACCTCTCCCCTAAGGGAGATCACCATCTGTGTCAGGTCCCTGAACACAGTGTGTAGTCAGCTAGCACTAGAATCTGACAGCCTTGAACTGCTGCAGACACTCCTTGAACTTGAACCCTTGATCAACACTAACTTTTGGACAGTGCAGTGTTTTATATAGACTCAGAAACAGACACACCTCTTGTGTCACTAACAGTGGACACAGAGCATGTTGTCACTTCCCTTGTTACATATGACACCTCACCAGGGTGTGAGGGCAAACCTCCATGATTGTGAGCTGTATACCATTTTTATACATGGCTACATTTGTATAGGAGGAAGGAGGTATTGTATATAGATAGGTGGGGTGAGAGAGGAAGGGAGTGTTTTGCAAAGGCCGCTGACTGTGTGTGTGGAGGGGGGGGGGGGGAGGCGTCGGGAGGGGGAGGAGCCCAGTGGGAGCTGTAGTCCCGGCACCTCAGGAAAGCTCTCTGTGGCACTGAGTGTGGGTGTGAGGGGGGAAGAGAGAGGAAAGAAGTGTAAAGGGGAAAAGAGGGATAGGTGTCAGGGGGGAAGAGAGAGGGAGGGAATGTAAGGGGGAAAAAGAGAGAGTGGGGAGTGTAAGGGGGTAACAGAGAGAGGAGGGGAGTGTAAGATGGGAAGAGAGGTTGGAAGAGATAGATGGGGGGAAGAGAGAGAGAGATGAATAAATGGGGTGAGAGAGATAGGAGACAGGTTTGGGGTTCCACAGATTATAATTCTAGGGTTTCTTAACCAAAAAAATGGTGTAAACCTCTGTGTATCACCAAGGAGTAAGGGAATGAACCCAAAACACTGATGCTGCCAAAGTCACGTACATGAAGGGGTTAATTGGGGTAAGATCCACAATCCACTAAAAAATATATAGCAAATCACCATTGGAACATAGTAAGGTCATGGAAGGATAATATGATAGAACTCACCCTGGGTGGGGGGCCCGTTGTGCAGAATGCGACAAGGTGCAAGAGATGAAGTGTCCAGGAACACCCCACTCATGAACCTCCTGAAGCCGCCAGCTGCTGCCCTTACCCTACCCGGTGTCTTGGATATCCTTATTCAGTCGCTGTGAGCTGTTTCATAAGGTGAAGTCACGAATGCCCAGCTGGAGCGTTCTCTCTGGCGTCCTTCTCCCAACAGCGCGGGTAGCAGTGGCGTCTTCACTCTGAAAAAAACGGCGACACGTTCTCCATGTGGACGACAGCTGCTTGCTAGCCAGCACACGCCATTTCCTGCCGAGAGGAGGAGCGATGCATCACTTTTTTATTTACAATTATTAGGCACTGCAATGGGCACAAGCTTTGCACCTTCGTACGCTAATTTATTTTTGGGTTTTTGGGAGTCTCGGTTTATTTTTCACAGTGATAATTCTTTTCGTCAAAATATTGTCTTTTATAAGAGATATATTGACGATCTTATATTGATTTGGAGGGGTGATGAACACACACTTTTTTCTTTTATTGATTATTTAAACACAAACGATTTAAACATAAAACTCACTTTTGAACAAAATCTCAATCACATTCACTATTTGGATTTGGTCCTGTACATTGACAACAATATGCATATACAATCAGACATTTATCGGAAAGAGAACTCCAGGAATACACTCCTAGGCGCAAAAAGCTGTCATCCGCGGTCATTAATTAGGAATATTCCTGGGGCTCAATTTATGAGATTAAAAAGACTGTGCTCTGACAATGAGGTCTTCTTGTCTCGATCAGGAGAGATGTCTAAAAGATTTCTTGCCAGGGGGTATTCTGCCAAAGATATTTCAGCAGCCTTTGATAAGGCAAATGTCACAGATAGAAAAACTCTTATTTGCAAACGAAAGAGATCATTGCCCAGCAGAGGGAGGGCCAATGCTTTGAATTTTGACGAAGGGAAAAGTCCTTATTTTATTACGACATATAGTCAACAATCTAAACAGATTTGTAATATTATTCACAAGCATTGGCATACCCTGTTACTGGACAATGACATACGCTCAATTGTTGAAGGTGGACCGAGGTTCACCTACCGTAAGGCCAAAACATTGGCATTTCATCTGTCACCAAGTATGTACGATAGTAGGTCCGGTTTCCCAAATGTCAGCGGTATTCCAAAAGGATTTTTCAAATGTGGCAACTGTACAATGTGTCAATATGCATTTCCAACAAATAGTATTATGTTTAATAACAACCTGAGTAAATATAAAATCAAGACCTTTCTAAACTATAATATTAGTTATGTTATATATGTTCTTTATTGCAAGTGTGGATCAAGATATGTGGGTCGCACAACAAGACCGCTCAAAGTCAGAACATGTACGCCTTATTAGGAAAGGTGATTTACTCCATCCAGTATCAAGACACTTTACACAATGCCTTAAGGGAGGCATTGGAAATTTCACCTTTTCTGCTATTGAACACATTCATTGTCACCCTAGGGGTGGCAATAGAGAGAACACACTAAATAAACAAGAGATGTATTGGATATACACTCTCAATACTCTCCACCCACATGGAATAAACACCGATTGGGAGTTAAAACATTTCCTTTGAACCAGGGAGTGGAAGAGTAGAGAGAGTGTATGTCCATACGCTATCTATCCCGCATATCGTTATTCCTTTTCCATTATATATGGTTTGCATAAAAATTAATATTATATTATAGAATTACATTATTATATATTAATATCATGTATGATCTTTTATATGTGTTGTCTATAGATAGCATATTTATTGTTTATAACTCATTATCTTCTTTATTACCAAAAAATGATTGGTTTGTGTACCTATTGTCATTAATATTTTTCCACATGAAATTATATTACATATACCTTTTCGACTTCATATCCATATGTGTTTTGTCTAAATGTTACATATTAGTTCATGCTTTACATCACATTCTACAATTTGTTTTTAATCATGTTTGTGCTATATGTCATTGTATATAAGAATTTGACTAATTTGTCTCACGCAGACTCACTGAATGGGTTCTACTCAAATACTGTTAGATCATTAGTTTGATTATGTTCAACAGGTCTTTGATTAAGAACAACCAATTATATTGAGTCCCCACCTATTTAAGGAGTTTGTGTGATAAGGGTTTTTTACTCTTTGATAAAGTCCCGGAGAGGGACGAAACGCGTCAGAGTGCCCCTTCTGTGATGTGCAGCATGTATCATTAAAGCTGATTTTAACTTTATCCTTTCCTGGGCTGGACTTCAATTGCTGTGACCGCCTTCACCCTATTTTTCCTCTGTGTATCACCACTATATGCACTTTTTTCTTAAGTTTATTTAAATTGTATCTGCCCTTCCCTCTCACACAATAGCCTGAGGCTTATATATCCCAGAAATGAACAACATTGTGCCAATTAAGGCATGACTATTTAGGACTGTGTACGTGAATATTAGTTTCGAAATATGCTTTTCCTCATAGTATCAGCTTCATGTTAAACCCTCTGGCACCGTCACGCTCCCAATGTATCTCTCTGTTGTATCCTCTTTCCTGGCTTTTCTTGTCCCGGCGAGGACTCCATCAAATCGCCTGTTTCTCAGAGCTCCGTACACCTCTTGTTTTTATAATGAGCCGCCTGGTTTCAAAGGAAACCCCGGATTGGATGTCAGAGGGTTCCTGGCTAACCATGGAAAGCACAGTGTACAATACAGAGGCTCTACGGAACATAAATAATACCAGAAATTGGACAGAGAAGTTGAAGCAGATATCCAAATACAAATCAAATGGACGGATTTCTGCAGGTTTCTTCATAGAAGACTTTAAATTGATCCATTGTGCTGCTTTTCATACACTTCTCGGCTGCAAGGTTCTGATGGAAAGTGACCTAATGGGACTTTCAGTTTTTGACATTCCTCTTGACATACACAACAATTTTTAGACCTTTTGCCTTGTTACCATGGTAACCTCAGAAGCTGGATATCAAGAAAATCATCATTTTAAACACTCATACAAACATTAAAAAAAAAGATAGCGATGTGCTCAGGGGGAAAGGTAGCGACATTATGTGAGATAAACTCATATAAGCTTCCAAGGGGAGGGGGGTCAATTGCAGAATTAAAATCCTTGGCTGGTGGGACACTTTTGTAAGATCTGGAGCAAGGTGTCACCTTGTCCCCGCCCTCCTGGGATCGCTGGGATGAGTGTAATAGGGAAGCACAGTGCATTCCCTCCGTCTTTATTACCCTGTGTGATGATATATAGCTGCACCCATTGTTGCTTAAGACAATAGACAGACATCCCCGATTACTGGAAAGACACACACAGCGTTTTATGGATGTGACAGATAATTCTGCTTATTTAACCTTGGCTGTGCCTCAGAAGAACGGCACAGGGTGTGTGACAAGAACAAAGTGTTACATGCAGGCGTGAAACTGCGTGTACCATTCCAATGTACCATACATGCCGGGGTGAAACTGCGTGTACCTCTCCAATATACCGTACATGCCGGGGTGAAACTGCATGTACCTCTCCAATATACCGTACATGCCGGGGTGAAACTGCGTGTAACATTCCAATATACCGTACATGCCGGGGTGAAACTGCGTGTACCTCTCCTATATACCGTACATGCCGGGGTGAAACTGCGTGTACCTCTCCAATATACCGTACATGCCGGGGTGAAACTGCGTGTACCTCTCCAATATACCGTACATGCCGGGGTGAAACTGTGTGTACCTCTCCAATATACCGTACATGCCAGGGTGAAACTGTGTGTACCTCTCCAATATACCGTACATGCCAGGGTGAAACTGCGTGTACCATTCCAATATACCGTACATGCCGGGGTGAAACTGCGTGTACCTCTCCAATATACCGTACATGCCGGGGTGAAACTGCGTGTACCTCTCCAATATATCGTACATGCCGGGGTGAAACTGCGTGTAACATTCCAATATACCGTACACGCCGGGGTGAAACTGCGTGTAACATTCCAATATACCGTACATGCCGGGGTGAAACTGCGTGTAACATTCCAATATACCGTACATGCCGGGGTGAAACTGCGTGTACCTCTCCAATATACCGTACATGCCGGGATGAAACTGCGTGTACCATTCCAATATACCATACATGCCGGGGTGAAACTGCGTGTACCTCTCCTATATACCGTACATGCCGGGGTGAAACTGCATGTACCATTCCAATATACCGTACATGCCGGGGTGAAACTGTGTGTACCTCTCCAATATACCGTACATGCCGGGGTGAAACTGCGTGTATCATTCCAATATACCATACATGCCGGGATGAAACTGCGTGTACCATTCCAATATACCATACATGCCGGGGTGAAACTGCGTGTACCTCTCCAATATACCGTACATGCCGGGGTGAAACTGCATGTACCATTCCAATATACCGTACATGCCGGGGTGAAACTGCGTGTATCATTCCAATATACCGTACATGCCGGGGTGAAACTACGTGTACCTCTCCAATATACCGTACATGCCGGGGTGAAACTGCGTGTATCATTCCAATATACCGTACATGCCGGGGTGAAACTACGTGTATCATTCCAATATACCGTACATGCCGGGGTGAAACTGCGTGTACCTCTCCTATATACCGTACATACCGGGGTGAAACTGCATGTACCATTCCAATATACCGTACATGCCGGGGTGAAACTGCGTGTACCATTCCAATATACCGTACATGCCGGGGTGAAACTGCGTGTACCTCTCCTATATACCGTACATGCCGGGGTGAAACTGCGTGTATCATTCCAATATACCGTACATACCGGGGTGAAACTGCATGTACCATTCCAATATACCGTACATGCCGGGGTGAAACTGTGTGTACCTCTCCAATATACTGGACATGCCGGGGTGAAACTGCGTGTACCTCTCCTATATACCGTACATGCCGGGGTGAACCTGCGTGTAACATTCCAATATACCGTACATGCCGGGGTGAAACTGCGTGTAACATTCCAATATACCGTACATGCCGGGGGTGAAACCGTGTGTACCATTCCAATATACTGGACATGCCGGGGTGAAACTGCGTGTACCTCTCCTATATACCGTACATGCCGGGGTGAAACTGCGTGTACCTCTCCAATATACCGTACATGCCGTGGTGAAACTGCGTGTACCTCTCCAATATACCGTACATGCCAGGGTGAAACTGCGTGTACCATTCCAATATACCAGACATGCCGGGGTGAAACTGCGTGTACCTCTCCAATATACCGTACATGCCGGGGTGAAACTGCGTGTACCATTCCAATATACCGTACATGCCGGGGTGAAACTGCGTGTACCTCTCCTATATACCGTACATGCCGGGGTGAAACTGCGTGTACCATTCCAATATACCGTACATGCCGGGGTGAAACTGCGTGTACCTCTCCTATATACCGTACATGCCGGGGTGAAACTGCGTGTACCTCTCCAATATACCGTACATGCCGGGGTGAAACTGCATGTAACATTCCAATATACCGTACATGCCGGGGTGAAACTGCGTGTAACATTCCAATATACCGTACATGCCGGGGTGAAACTGCATGTAACATTCCAATATACCGTACATGCCGGGGTGAAACTGCGTGTAACATTCCAATATACCGTACATGCCGGGGTGAAACTGCATGTACCATTCCAATATACCGTACACGCCGGGGTGAAACTGCGTGTAACATTCCAATATACCGGATATGCCGGGGTGAAACTGCGTGTATCATTCCAATATACCGTACATGCCGGGGTGAAACTACGTGTACCATTCCAATATACCGTACATGCCGGGGTGAAACTGCGTGTATCATTCCAATATACCGTACATGCCGGGGTGAAACTACGTGTACCATTCCAATATACCGTACATGCCGGGGTGAAACTGCGTGTACCTCTCCAATATACCGGACATGCCGGGATGAAACTGCATGTACCATTCCAATATACCGTACATGCCGGGGTGAAACTGTGTGTACCTCTCCAATACACTGGACATGCTGGGGTGAAACTGCGTGTACCTCTCCTATATACCGTACATGCCGGGGTGAACCTGCGTGTAACATTCCAATATACCGTACATGCCGGGGTGAAACTGCGTGTAACATTCCAATATACCGTACATGCCGGGGGTGAAACCGTGTGTACCATTCCAATATACTGGACATGCCGGGGTGAAACTGCGTGTACCTCTCCTATATACCGTACATGCCGGGGTGAAACTGCGTGTACCTCTCCAATATACCGTACATGCCGTGGTGAAACTGCGTGTACCTCTCCAATATACCGTACATGCCAGGGTGAAACTGCGTGTACCATTCCAATATACCGTACATGCCGGGGTGAAACTGTGTGTACCTCTCCAATATACCGTACATGCCGGGGTGAAACTGCGTGTACCTCTCCAATATACCGTACATGCCGGGGTGAAACTGCATGTACCTCTCCAATATACCGTACATGCCGGGGTGAAACTGCGTGTAACATTCCAATATACCGTACATGCCGGGGTGAAACTGCGTGTACCTCTCCTATATACCGTACATGCCGGGGTGAAACTGCGTGTACCTCTCCAATATACCGTACATGCCGGGGTGAAACTGCGTGTACCTCTCCAATATACCGTACATGCCGGGGTGAAACTGTGTGTACCTCTCCAATATACCGTACATGCCAGGGTGAAACTGTGTGTACCTCTCCAATATACCGTACATGCCAGGGTGAAACTGCGTGTACCATTCCAATATACCGTACATGCCGGGGTGAAACTGCGTGTACCTCTCCAATATACCGTACATGCCGGGGTGAAACTGCGTGTACCTCTCCAATATATCGTACATGCCGGGGTGAAACTGCGTGTAACATTCCAATATACCGTACACGCCGGGGTGAAACTGCGTGTAACATTCCAATATACCGTACATGCCGGGGTGAAACTGCGTGTAACATTCCAATATACCGTACATGCCGGGGTGAAACTGCGTGTACCTCTCCAATATACCGTACATGCCGGGATGAAACTGCGTGTACCATTCCAATATACCATACATGCCGGGGTGAAACTGCGTGTACCTCTCCTATATACCGTACATGCCGGGGTGAAACTGCATGTACCATTCCAATATACCGTACATGCCGGGGTGAAACTGTGTGTACCTCTCCAATATACCGTACATGCCGGGGTGAAACTGCGTGTATCATTCCAATATACCATACATGCCGGGATGAAACTGCGTGTACCATTCCAATATACCATACATGCCGGGGTGAAACTGCGTGTACCTCTCCAATATACCGTACATGCCGGGGTGAAACTGCATGTACCATTCCAATATACCGTACATGCCGGGGTGAAACTGCGTGTATCATTCCAATATACCGTACATGCCGGGGTGAAACTACGTGTACCTCTCCAATATACCGTACATGCCGGGGTGAAACTGCGTGTATCATTCCAATATACCGTACATGCCGGGGTGAAACTACGTGTATCATTCCAATATACCGTACATGCCGGGGTGAAACTGCGTGTACCTCTCCTATATACCGTACATACCGGGGTGAAACTGCATGTACCATTCCAATATACCGTACATGCCGGGGTGAAACTGCGTGTACCATTCCAATATACCGTACATGCCGGGGTGAAACTGCGTGTACCTCTCCTATATACCGTACATGCCGGGGTGAAACTGCGTGTATCATTCCAATATACCGTACATACCGGGGTGAAACTGCATGTACCATTCCAATATACCGTACATGCCGGGGTGAAACTGTGTGTACCTCTCCAATATACTGGACATGCCGGGGTGAAACTGCGTGTACCTCTCCTATATACCGTACATGCCGGGGTGAACCTGCGTGTAACATTCCAATATACCGTACATGCCGGGGTGAAACTGCGTGTAACATTCCAATATACCGTACATGCCGGGGGTGAAACCGTGTGTACCATTCCAATATACTGGACATGCCGGGGTGAAACTGCGTGTACCTCTCCTATATACCGTACATGCCGGGGTGAAACTGCGTGTACCTCTCCAATATACCGTACATGCCGTGGTGAAACTGCGTGTACCTCTCCAATATACCGTACATGCCAGGGTGAAACTGCGTGTACCATTCCAATATACCAGACATGCCGGGGTGAAACTGCGTGTACCTCTCCAATATACCGTACATGCCGGGGTGAAACTGCGTGTACCATTCCAATATACCGTACATGCCGGGGTGAAACTGCGTGTACCTCTCCTATATACCGTACATGCCGGGGTGAAACTGCGTGTACCATTCCAATATACCGTACATGCCGGGGTGAAACTGCGTGTACCTCTCCTATATACCGTACATGCCGGGGTGAAACTGCGTGTACCTCTCCAATATACCGTACATGCCGGGGTGAAACTGCATGTAACATTCCAATATACCGTACATGCCGGGGTGAAACTGCGTGTAACATTCCAATATACCGTACATGCCGGGGTGAAACTGCATGTAACATTCCAATATACCGTACATGCCGGGGTGAAACTGCGTGTAACATTCCAATATACCGTACATGCCGGGGTGAAACTGCATGTACCATTCCAATATACCGTACACGCCGGGGTGAAACTGCGTGTAACATTCCAATATACCGGATATGCCGGGGTGAAACTGCGTGTATCATTCCAATATACCGTACATGCCGGGGTGAAACTACGTGTACCATTCCAATATACCGTACATGCCGGGGTGAAACTGCGTGTACCTCTCCAATATACCGGACATGCCGGGATGAAACTGCATGTACCATTCCAATATACCGTACATGCCGGGGTGAAACTGTGTGTACCTCTCCAATACACTGGACATGCTGGGGTGAAACTGCGTGTACCTCTCCTATATACCGTACATGCCGGGGTGAACCTGCGTGTAACATTCCAATATACCGTACATGCCGGGGTGAAACTGCGTGTAACATTCCAATATACCGTACATGCCGGGGGTGAAACCGTGTGTACCATTCCAATATACTGGACATGCCGGGGTGAAACTGCGTGTACCTCTCCTATATACCGTACATGCCGGGGTGAAACTGCGTGTACCTCTCCAATATACCGTACATGCCGTGGTGAAACTGCGTGTACCTCTCCAATATACCGTACATGCCAGGGTGAAACTGCGTGTACCATTCCAATATACCAGACATGCCGGGGTGAAACTGCGTGTACCTCTCCAATATACCGTACATGCCGGGGTGAAACTGCGTTTACCATTCCAATATACCGTACATGCCGGGGTGAAACTGCGTGTACCTCTCCAATATACCGTACATGCCGGGGTGAAACTGCGTGTAACATTCCAATATACCGTACATGCCGGGGTGAAACTGCGTGTAACATTCCAATATACCGTACATGCCGGGGTGAAACTGCATGTACCATTCCAATATACCGTATACGCCAGGGTGAAACTGCGTGTAACATTCCAATATACCGGATATGCCGGGGTGAAACTGCGTGTATCATTCCAATATACCGTACATGCCGGGGTGAAACTACGTGTACCATTCCAATATACCGTACATGCCGGGGTGAAACTGCGTGTATCATTCCAATATACCGTACATGCCGGGGTGAAACTACGTGTACCATTCCAATATACCGTACATGCCGGGGTGAAACTGTGTGTACCTCTCCAATATACCGGACATGCCGGGATGAAACTGCGTGTACCATTCCAATATACCATACATGCCGGGATGAAACTGCGTGTACCTCTCCAATATACCGTACATGCCGGGGTGAAACTGCATACCTCTCCAATATACCATACATGCCGGGGTGAAACTGCGTGTACCTCTCCAATATACCGTACATGCCGGGGTGAAACTGCGTGTACCTCTCCAATATACCATACATGCCGGGGTGAAACTGCGTGTACCTCTCCAATATACCGTACGTGCCGGGGTGAAACTGCATGTACCATTCCAATATACCGTACATGCCGGGGTGAAACTGCGTGTACCTCTCCAATATACCGTACATGCCGGGATGAAACTGCGTGTACCATTCCAATATACCATACATGCCGGGGTGAAACTGCGTGTACCTCTCCAATATACCATACATGCCGGGGTGAAACTGCGTGTACCTCTCCAATATACCATACATGCTAGGGTGAAACTGCGTGTACCTCTCCAATATACCATACATGCCGGGGTGAAACTGCGTGTACCTCTCCAATATACCGTACATGCCGGGGTGAAACTGCATGTACCATTCCAATATACCGTACATGCCAGGGTGAAACTGCGTGTATCATTCCAATATACCGTACATGCCGGGGTGAAACTGTGTGTACCATTCCAATATACCGTACATGCCGGGGTGAAACTGCGTGTACCTCTCCAATATACTGTACATGCCGGGGTGAAACTGCGTGTACCTCTCCTATATACCGTACATACCGGGGTGAAACTGCATGTACCATTCATTTATACCGTACATGCCGGGGTGAAACTGCGTGTACCTCTCCAATATACCGTACATGCCGTGGTGAAACTGCGTGTACCTCTCCAATATACCGTACATGCCAGAGTGAAACTGCGTGTACCATTCCAATATACCAGACATGCCGGGGTGAAACTGCGTGTACCTCTCCAATATACCGTACATGCCGGGGTGAAACTGCGTGTACCTCTCCTATATACCGTACATGCCGGGGTGAAACTGCGTGTACCTCTCCAATATACCGTACATGCCGGGGTGAAATTGCGTGTAACATTCCAATATACCGTACATGCCGGGGTGAAACTGCGTGTAACATTCCAATATACCTTACATGCCGGGGTGAAACTGCATGTACCATTCCAATATACCGTACACGCCGGGGTGAAACTGCGTGTAACATTCCAATATACCGGATATGCCGGGGTGAAACTGCGTGTATCATTCCAATATACCGTACATGCCGGGGTGAAACTACGTGTACCATTCCAATATACCGTACATGCCGGGGTGAAACTGCGTGTATCATTCCAATATACCGTACATGCCAGGGTGAAACTGCGTGTACCATTCCAATATACCATACATGCCGGGGTGAAACTGCGTGTACCTCTCCAATATACCATACATGCCGGGGTGAAACTGCGTGTACCTCTCCAATATACCATACATGCCGGGGTGAAACTGCGTGTACCTCTCCAATATACCATACATGCCGGGGTGAAACTGCGTGTACCTCTCCAATATACCGTACATGCCGGGGTGAAACTGCGTGTATCATTCCAATATACCGTACATGCCAGGGTGAAACTGCGTGTACCATTCCAATATACCATACATGCCGGGGTGAAACTGCGTGTACCTCTCCAATATACCATACATGCCGGGGTGAAACTGCGTGTACCTCTCCAATATACCATACATGCCGGGGTGAAACTGCGTGTACCTCTCCAATATACCGTACATGCCGGGGTGAAACTGCGTGTACCTCTCCTATATACCGTACATGCCGGGGTGAAACTGCGTGTACCTCTCCAATATACCGTACATGCCGGGGTGAAACTGCATGTAACATTCCAATATACCGTACATGCCGGGGTGAAACTGCGTGTAACATTCCAATATACCGTACATGCCGGGGTGAAACTGCATGTAACATTCCAATATACCGTACATGCCGGGGTGAAACTGCGTGTAACATTCCAATATACCGTACATGCCGGGGTGAAACTGCATGTACCATTCCAATATACCGTACACGCCGGGGTGAAACTGCGTGTAACATTCCAATATACCGGATATGCCGGGGTGAAACTGCGTGTATCATTCCAATATACCGTACATGCCGGGGTGAAACTACGTGTACCATTCCAATATACCGTACATGCCGGGGTGAAACTGCGTGTACCTCTCCAATATACCGGACATGCCGGGATGAAACTGCATGTACCATTCCAATATACCGTACATGCCGGGGTGAAACTGTGTGTACCTCTCCAATACACTGGACATGCTGGGGTGAAACTGCGTGTACCTCTCCTATATACCGTACATGCCGGGGTGAACCTGCGTGTAACATTCCAATATACCGTACATGCCGGGGTGAAACTGCGTGTAACATTCCAATATACCGTACATGCCGGGGGTGAAACCGTGTGTACCATTCCAATATACTGGACATGCCGGGGTGAAACTGCGTGTACCTCTCCTATATACCGTACATGCCGGGGTGAAACTGCGTGTACCTCTCCAATATACCGTACATGCCGTGGTGAAACTGCGTGTACCTCTCCAATATACCGTACATGCCAGGGTGAAACTGCGTGTACCATTCCAATATACCAGACATGCCGGGGTGAAACTGCGTGTACCTCTCCAATATACCGTACATGCCGGGGTGAAACTGCGTTTACCATTCCAATATACCGTACATGCCGGGGTGAAACTGCGTGTACCTCTCCAATATACCGTACATGCCGGGGTGAAACTGCGTGTAACATTCCAATATACCGTACATGCCGGGGTGAAACTGCGTGTAACATTCCAATATACCGTACATGCCGGGGTGAAACTGCAGGTACCATTCCAATATACCGTATACGCCAGGGTGAAACTGCGTGTAACATTCCAATATACCGGATATGCCGGGGTGAAACTGCGTGTATCATTCCAATATACCGTACATGCCGGGGTGAAACTACGTGTACCATTCCAATATACCGTACATGCCGGGGTGAAACTGCGTGTATCATTCCAATATACCGTACATGCCGGGGTGAAACTACGTGTACCATTCCAATATACCGTACATGCCGGGGTGAAACTGTGTGTACCTCTCCAATATACCGGACATGCCGGGATGAAACTGCGTGTACCATTCCAATATACCATACATGCCGGGATGAAACTGCGTGTACCTCTCCAATATACCGTACATGCCGGGGTGAAACTGCATACCTCTCCAATATACCATACATGCCGGGGTGAAACTGCGTGTACCTCTCCAATATACCGTACATGCCGGGGTGAAACTGCGTGTACCTCTCCAATATACCATACATGCCGGGGTGAAACTGCGTGTACCTCTCCAATATACCGTACGTGCCGGGGTGAAACTGCATGTACCATTCCAATATACCGTACATGCCGGGGTGAAACTGCGTGTACCTCTCCAATATACCGTACATGCCGGGATGAAACTGCGTGTACCATTCCAATATACCATACATGCCGGGGTGAAACTGCGTGTACCTCTCCAATATACCATACATGCCGGGGTGAAACTGCGTGTACCTCTCCAATATACCATACATGCTAGGGTGAAACTGCGTGTACCTCTCCAATATACCATACATGCCGGGGTGAAACTGCGTGTACCTCTCCAATATACCGTACATGCCGGGGTGAAACTGCATGTACCATTCCAATATACCGTACATGCCAGGGTGAAACTGCGTGTATCATTCCAATATACCGTACATGCCGGGGTGAAACTGTGTGTACCATTCCAATATACCGTACATGCCGGGGTGAAACTGCGTGTACCTCTCCAATATACTGTACATGCCGGGGTGAAACTGCGTGTACCTCTCCTATATACCGTACATACCGGGGTGAAACTGCATGTACCATTCATTTATACCGTACATGCCGGGGTGAAACTGCGTGTACCTCTCCAATATACCGTACATGCCGTGGTGAAACTGCGTGTACCTCTCCAATATACCGTACATGCCAGAGTGAAACTGCGTGTACCATTCCAATATACCAGACATGCCGGGGTGAAACTGCGTGTACCTCTCCAATATACCGTACATGCCGGGGTGAAACTGCGTGTACCTCTCCTATATACCGTACATGCCGGGGTGAAACTGCGTGTACCTCTCCAATATACCGTACATGCCGGGGTGAAATTGCGTGTAACATTCCAATATACCGTACATGCCGGGGTGAAACTGCGTGTAACATTCCAATATACCTTACATGCCGGGGTGAAACTGCATGTACCATTCCAATATACCGTACACGCCGGGGTGAAACTGCGTGTAACATTCCAATATACCGGATATGCCGGGGTGAAACTGCGTGTATCATTCCAATATACCGTACATGCCGGGGTGAAACTACGTGTACCATTCCAATATACCGTACATGCCGGGGTGAAACTGCGTGTATCATTCCAATATACCGTACATGCCAGGGTGAAACTGCGTGTACCATTCCAATATACCATACATGCCGGGGTGAAACTGCGTGTACCTCTCCAATATACCATACATGCCGGGGTGAAACTGCGTGTACCTCTCCAATATACCATACATGCCGGGGTGAAACTGCGTGTACCTCTCCAATATACCATACATGCCGGGGTGAAACTGCGTGTACCTCTCCAATATACCGTACATGCCGGGGTGAAACTGCATGTACCATTCCAATATACCGTACATGCCGGGGTGAAACTGCGTGTACCTCTCCAATATACCGTACATGCCGGGGTGAAACTGCGTGTATCATTCCAATATACCGTACATGCCGGGGTGAAACTGTGTGTACCATTCCAATATACCGTACATGCCGGGGTGAAACTGCGTGTACCTCTCCAATATACTGTACATGCCGGGGTGAAACTGTGTGTACCTCTCCTATATACCGTACATACCGGGGTGAAACTGCATGTACCATTCCAATATACCGTACATGCCGGGGTGAAACTGTGTGTACCTCTCCAATATACCGTACATGCCGGGGTGAAACTGCGTGTACCTCTCCAATATAATGGATATGCCGGGGTGAAACTGCGTGTAACATTCCAATATACCGTACATGCCGGGGTGAAACTGCGTGTACCTCTCCAATATACCGTACATGCCGGGGTGAAACTGCGTGTATCATTCCAATAAACTGGACATGCCGGGGTGAAACTGCGTGTACCTCTCCAATATACCGTACATGCCGGGGTGAAACTGCGTGTACCATTCCAATATACTGGACATGCCGGGGTGAAACTGTGTGTACCATTCCAAAATACCGTACATGCCGGGGTGAAACTGCGTGTACCTCTCCTATATACCGTACATGCCGGGGTGAAACTGCGTGTACCATTCCAATATACTGGACATGCCGGGGTGAAACTGCGTGTACCATTCCAATATACTGGACATGCCGGGGTGAAACTGTGTGTACTTCTCCAATATACCGTACATGCCGGGGTGAAACTGCATGTAACATTCCAATATACCGTACATGCCGGGGTGAAACTGCGTGTACCATTCCAATATACCGTACATGCCGGGGTGAAACTGCGTGTACCTCTCCAATATACCGTACATGCCGGGGTGAAACTGCGTGTACAATTCCAATATAGCGGACATGCCGGGGTGAAACTGCGTGGACCATTCCAATATACCGTACATGCCGGGGTGAAACTGCGTGTAACATTCCAATATACCGTACATGCCGGGGTGAAACTGCATGTACCATTCCAATATACCGTACATGCCGGGGTGAAACTGCGTGTATCATTCCAATATACCGTACATACCGGGGTGAAACTGCGTGTACCTCTCCAATATACCGTACATGCCGGGGTGAAACTGCGTGTACCTCTCCAATATACCGTACATGCCGGGGTGAAACTGTGTGTACCTCTCCAATATACCGTATGCCGGGGTGAAACTACGTGTACCATTCCAATATACCGTACATGCCGGGGTGAAACTGCGTGTACCATTCCAATATACCATACATGCCGGGGTGAAACTGCGTGTACCTCTCCAATATACCGTACATGCCGGGGTGAAACTGCATGTACCATTCCAATATACCGTACATGCCGGGGTGAAACTGCGTGTACCTCTCCAATATACCGTACATGCCGGGGTGAAACTGCGTGTATCATTCCAATATACCGTACATGCCGGGGTGAAACTGTGTGTACCATTCCAATATACCGTACATGCCGGGGTGAAACTGCGTGTACCTCTCCAATATACTGTACATGCCGGGGTGAAACTGTGTGTACCTCTCCTATATACCGTACATACCGGGGTGAAACTGCATGTACCATTCCAATATACCGTACATGCCGGGGTGAAACTGTGTGTACCTCTCCAATATACCGTACATGCCGGGGTGAAACTGCGTGTACCTCTCCAATATAATGGATATGCCGGGGTGAAACTGCGTGTAACATTCCAATATACCGTACATGCCGGGGTGAAACTGCGTGTACCTCTCCAATATACCGTACATGCCGGGGTGAAACTGCGTGTATCATTCCAATAAACTGGACATGCCGGGGTGAAACTGCGTGTACCTCTCCAATATACCGTACATGCCGGGGTGAAACTGCGTGTACCATTCCAATATACTGGACATGCCGGGGTGAAACTGTGTGTACCATTCCAAAATACCGTACATGCCGGGGTGAAACTGCGTGTACCTCTCCTATATACCGTACATGCCGGGGTGAAACTGCGTGTACCATTCCAATATACTGGACATGCCGGGGTGAAACTGCGTGTACCATTCCAATATACTGGACATGCCGGGGTGAAACTGTGTGTACTTCTCCAATATACCGTACATGCCGGGGTGAAACTGCATGTAACATTCCAATATACCGTACATGCCGGGGTGAAACTGCGTGTACCTCTCCAATATACCGTACATGCCGGGGTGAAACTGCGCGTACCTCCCCAATATACCGTACATGCCGGGGTGAAACTGCGTGTACCATTCCAATATACCGTACATGCCGGGGTGAAACTGCGTGTACCTCTCCAATATACCGTACATGCCGGGGTGAAACTGCGTGTACAATTCCAATATAGCGGACATGCCGGGGTGAAACTGCGTGTACCATTCCAATATACCGTACATGCCGGGGTGAAACTGCGTGTAACATTCCAATATACCGTACATGCCGGGGTGAAACTGCATGTACCATTCCAATATACCGTACATGCCGGGGTGAAACTGCGTGTATCATTCCAATATACCGTACATACCGGGGTGAAACTGCGTGTACCTCTCCAATATACCGTACATGCCGGGGTGAAACTGCGTGTACCTCTCCAATATACCGTACATGCCGGGGTGAAACTGTGTGTACCTCTCCAATATACCGTATGCCGGGGTGAAACTACGTGTACCATTCCAATATACCGTACATGCCGGGGTGAAACTGCGTGTATCATTCCAATATACCGTACATACCGGGGTGAAACTGCGTGTACCTCTCCAATATACCGTACATGCCGGGGTGAAACTGCGTGTACCTCTCCAATATACCGTATGCCGGGGTGAAACTACGTGTACCATTCCAATATACCGTACATGCCGGGGTGAAACTGCGTGTATCATTCCAATATACCGTACATACCGGGGTGAAACTGCGTGTACCTCTCCAATATACCGTACATGCCGGGGTGAAACTGCGTGTACCTCTCCAATATACCGTATGCCGGGGTGAAACTACGTGTACCATTCCAATATACCGTACATGCCGGGGTGAAACTGCGTGTATCATTCCAATATACCGTACATGCCGGGGTGAAACTGTGTGTACCTCTCCAATATACCGTACACGCCGGGGAGAAACTGCGTGTACCTCTCCAATATACCGTACATGCCGGGGTGAAACTACGTGTACCATTCCAATATACCGTACATGCCGGGGTGAAACTGCGTGTACCTTTCCAATATACCGTACATGCCGGGGTGAAACTGTGTGTACCTCTCCAATATACCGTACACGCCGGGGAGAAACTGCGTGTAGCTCTCCAATATACCGTACATGCCGGGGTGAAACTGCGTGTAACATTCCAATATACCGTACATGCCGGGGTGAAACTACGTGTAACATTCCAATATACCGTACATGCCGGGGTGAAACTGCGTGTATCATTCCAATATACCGTACATGCCGGGGTGAAACTGTGTGTTCCTCTCCAATATACCGTACATGCCGGGGTGAAACTACGTGTACCATTCCAATATACCGTACATGCCGGGGTGAAACTGCGTGTACCTCTCCAATATACCGTACATGCCGGGGTGAAACTGCGTGTACCATTCCAATATACCATACATGCCGGGGTGAAACTGCGTGTACCTCTCCAATATACCATACATGCTAGGGTGAAACTGCGTGTACCTCTCCAATATACCATACATGCCGGGGTGAAACTGCGTGTACCTCTCCAATATACCGTACATGCCGGGGTGAAACTGCATGTACCATTCCAATATACCGTACATGCCGGGGTGAAACTGCGTGTATCATTCCAATATACCGTACATGCCGGGGTGAAACTGTGTGTACCATTCCAATATACCGTACATGCCGGGGTGAAACTGCGTGTACCTCTCCAATATACTGTACATGCCGGGGTGAAACTGCGTGTACCTCTCCTATATACCGTACATACCGGGGTGAAACTGCATGTACCATTCCAATATACCGTACATGCCGGGGTGAAACTGTGTGTACCTCTCCAATATACCGTACATGCCGGGGTGAAACTGCGTGTACCTCTCCAATATACCGGATATGCCGGGGTGAAACTGCGTGTAACATTCCAATATACCGTACATGCCAGGGTGAAACTGCGTGTACCTCTCCAATATACCGTACATGCCGGGGTGAAACTGCGTGTATCATTCCAATATACTGGACATGCCGGGGTGAAACTGCGTGTACCTCTCCAATATACCGTACATGCCGGGGTGAAACTGCGTTTACCATTCCAATATACTGGACATGCCGGGGTGAAACTGTGTGTACCATTCCAATATACCGTACATGCCGGGGTGAAACTGCGTGTACCTCTCCTATATACCGTACATGCCGGGGTGAAACTGCGTGTACCATTCCAATATACTAGACATGCCGGGGTGAAACTGCGTGTACCATTCCAATATTCTGGACATGCCGGGGTGAAACTGTGTGTACTTCTCCAATATACCGTACATGCCGGGGTGAAACTGCATGTAACATTCCAATATACCGTACATGCCGGGGTGAAACTGCGTGTACCTCTCCAATATACCGTACATGCCGGGGTGAAACTGCGTGTACCTCCCCAATATACCGTACATGCCGGGGTGAAACTGCGTGTACCATTCCAATATACCGTACATGCCGGGGTGAAACTGCGTGTACCTCTCCAATATACCGGACATGCTGGGGTGAAACTGCATGTACCATTCCAATATACCGTACATGCCGGGGTGAAACTGCGTGTACCTCTCCAATATACCGTACATGCCGGGGTGAAACTGCGTGTACAATTCCAATATAGCGGACATGCCGGGGTGAAACTGCGTGTACCATTCCAATATACCGTACATGCCGGGGTGAAACTGCGTGTAACATTCCAATATACCGTACATGCCGGGGTGAAACTGCGTGTACCATTCCAATATACCGTACATGCCGGGGTGAAACTGCGTGTATCATTCCAATATACCGTACATACCGGGGTGAAACTGCGTGTATCTCTCCAATATACCGTACATGCCGGGGTGAAACTGCATGTACCATTCCAATATACCGTACATGCCGGGGTGAAACTGCGTGTACCTCTCCAATATACCGTACATGCCGGGGTGAAACTGCGTGTATCATTCCAATATACCGTACATGCCGGGGTGAAACTGTGTGTACCATTCCAATATACCGTACATGCCGGGGTGAAACTGCGTGTACCTCTCCAATATACTGTACATGCCGGGGTGAAACTGTGTGTACCTCTCCTATATACCGTACATACCGGGGTGAAACTGCATGTACCATTCCAATATACCGTACATGCCGGGGTGAAACTGTGTGTACCTCTCCAATATACCGTACATGCCGGGGTGAAACTGCGTGTACCTCTCCAATATAATGGATATGCCGGGGTGAAACTGCGTGTAACATTCCAATATACCGTACATGCCGGGGTGAAACTGCGTGTACCTCTCCAATATACCGTACATGCCGGGGTGAAACTGCGTGTATCATTCCAATAAACTGGACATGCCGGGGTGAAACTGCGTGTACCTCTCCAATATACCGTACATGCCGGGGTGAAACTGCGTGTACCATTCCAATATACTGGACATGCCGGGGTGAAACTGTGTGTACCATTCCAAAATACCGTACATGCCGGGGTGAAACTGCGTTTACCTCTCCTATATACCGTACATGCCGGGGTGAAACTGCGTGTACCATTCCAATATACTGGACATGCCGGGGTGAAACTGCGTGTACCATTCCAATATACTGGACATGCCGGGGTGAAACTGTGTGTACTTCTCCAATATACCGTACATGCCGGGGTGAAACTGCATGTAACATTCCAATATACCGTACATGCCGGGGTGAAACTGCGTGTACCTCTCCAATATACCGTACATGCCGGGGTGAAACTGCGCGTACCTCCCCAATATACCGTACATGCCGGGGTGAAACTGCGTGTACCATTCCAATATACCGTACATGCCGGGGTGAAACTGCGTGTACCTCTCCAATATACCGTACATGCCGGGGTGAAACTGCGTGTACAATTCCAATATAGCGGACATGCCGGGGTGAAACTGCGTGTACCATTCCAATATACCGTACATGCCGGGGTGAAACTGCGTGTAACATTCCAATATACCGTACATGCCGGGGTGAAACTGCATGTACCATTCCAATATACCGTACATGCCGGTTGTGAAACTGCGTGTATCATTCCAATATACCGTACATACCGGGGTGAAACTGCGTGTACCTCTCCAATATACCGTACATGCCGGGGTGAAACTGCGTGTACCTCTCCAATATACCTTACACGCCGGGGAGAAACTGCGTGTACCTCTCCAATATACCGTACATGCCGGGGTGAAACTACGTGTACCATTCCAATATACCGTACATGCCGGGGTGAAACTGCGTGTACCTTTCCAATATACCGTACATGCCGGGGTGAAACTGTGTGTACCTCTCCAATATACCGTACACGCCGGGGAGAAACTGCGTGTACCTCTCCAATATACCGTACATGCCGGGGTGAAACTGCGTGTAACATTCCAATATACCGTACATGCCGGGGTGAAACTACGTGTAACATTCCAATATACCGTACATGCCGGGGTGAAACTGCGTGTATCATTCCAATATACCGTACATGCCGGGGTGAAACTGCGTGTACCTCTCCAATATACCGTACATGCCGGGGTGAAACTGCGTGTACCATTCCAATATACCATACATGCCGGGGTGAAACTGCGTGTACCTCTCCAATATACCATACATGCTAGGGTGAAACTGCGTGTACCTCTCCAATATACCATACATGCCGGGGTGAAACTGCGTGTACCTCTCCAATATACCGTACATGCCGGGGTGAAACTGCATGTACCATTCCAATATACCGTACATGCCGGGGTGAAACTGCGTGTATCATTCCAATATACCGTACATGCCGGGGTGAAACTGTGTGTACCATTCCAATATACCGTACATGCCGGGGTGAAACTGCGTGTACCTCTCCAATATACTGTACATGCCGGGGTGAAACTGCGTGTACCTCTCCTATATACCGTACATACCGGGGTGAAACTGCATGTACCATTCCAATATACCGTACATGCCGGGGTGAAACTGTGTGTACCTCTCCAATATACCGTACATGCCGGGGTGAAACTGTGTACCTCTCCAATATACCGGATATGCCGGGGTGAAACTGCGTGTAACATTCCAATATACCGTACATGCCAGGGTGAAACTGCGTGTACCTCTCCAATATACCGTACATGCCGGGGTGAAACTGCGTGTATCATTCCAATATACTGGACATGCCGGGGTGAAACTGCGTGTACCTCTCCAATATACCGTACATGCCGGGGTGAAACTGCGTTTACCATTCCAATATACTGGACATGCCGGGGTGAAACTGTGTGTACCATTCCAATATACCGTACATGCCGGGGTGAAACTGCGTGTACCTCTCCTATATACCGTACATGCCGGGGTGAAACTGCGTGTACCATTCCAATATACTAGACATGCCGGGGTGAAACTGCGTGTACCATTCCAATATTCTGGACATGCCGGGGTGAAACTGTGTGTACTTCTCCAATATACCGTACATGCCGGGGTGAAACTGCATGTAACATTCCAATATACCGTACATGCCGGGGTGAAACTGCGTGTACCTCTCCAATATACCGTACATGCCGGGGTGAAACTGCGTGTACCTCCCCAATATACCGTACATGCCGGGGTGAAACTGCGTGTACCATTCCAATATACCGTACATGCCGGGGTGAAACTGCGTTTACCTCTCCAATATACCGGACATGCTGGGGTGAAACTGCATGTACCATTCCAATATACCGTACATGCCGGGGTGAAACTGCGTGTACCTCTCCAATATACCGTACATGCCGGGGTGAAACTGCGTGTACAATTCCAATATAGCGGACATGCCGGGGTGAAACTGCGTGTACCATTCCAATATACCGTACATGCCGGGGTGAAACTGCGTGTAACATTCCAATATACCGTACATGCCGGGGTGAAACTGCGTGTACCATTCCAATATACCGTACATGCCGGGGTGAAACTGCGTGTATCATTCCAATATACCGTACATACCGGGGTGAAACTGCGTGTACCTCTCCAATATACCGTACATGCCGGGGTGAAACTGCGTGTACCTCTCCAATATACCGTACATGCCGGGGTGAAACTGTGTGTACCTCTCCAATATACCGTATGCCGGGGTGAAACTACGTGTACCATTCCAATATACCGTACATGCCGGGGTGAAACTGCGTGTATCATTCCAATAAACCGTACATACCGGGGTGAAACTGCGTGTACCTCTCCAATATACCGTACATGCCGGGGTGAAACTGCGTGTACCTCTCCAATATACCGTATGCCGGGGTGAAACTACGTGTACCATTCCAATATACCGTACATGCCGGGGTGAAACTGCGTGTATCATTCCAATATACCGTACATACCGGGGTGAAACTGCGTGTACCTCTCCAATATACCGTACATGCCGGGGTGAAACTGCGTGTACCTCTCCAATATACCGTATGCCGGGGTGAAACTACGTGTACCATTCCAATATACCGTACATGCCGGGGTGAAACTGCGTGTATCATTCCAATATACCGTACATGCCGGGGTGAAACTGTGTGTACCTCTCCAATATACCGTACACGCCGGGGAGAAACTGCGTGTACCTCTCCAATATACCGTTCATGCCGGGGTGAAACTACGTGTACCATTCCAATATACCGTACATGCCGGGGTGAAACTGCGTGTACCTTTCCAATATACCGTACATGCCGGGGTGAAACTGTGTGTACCTCTCCAATATACCGTACACGCCGGGGAGAAACTGCGTGTACCTCTCCAATATACCGTACATGCCGGGGTGAAACTGCGTGTAACATTCCAATATACCGTACATGCCGGGATGAAACTACGTGTACCATTCCAATATACCGTACATGCCGGGGTGAAACTGCGTGTATCATTCCAATATACCGTACATGCCGGGGTGAAACTGTGTGTTCCTCTCCAATATACCGTACATGCCGGGGTGAAACTGCGTGTACCTCTCCAATATACCGTACATGCCGGGGTGAAACTGCGTGTACCTCTCCAATATACCGTACATGCCGGGGTGAAAGTAAGTGTACCTCTCCAATATACCGTACATGCCGGGGTGAAACTGCGTGTACCTCTCCAATATACCGTACATGCCGGGGTGAAACTGCGTGTACCTCTCCAATATACCGTACATGCCGGGGTGAAACTGTGTGTACCTCTCCAATATACCGTACATGCCGGGGTGAAACTGCGTGTACCATTCCAATATACCGTACATGCCGGGGTGAAACTGTGTGTACCTCTCCAATATACCGTACATGCCGGGGTGAAACTGCGTGTACCTCTCCAATATACCGTACATGCCGGGGTGAAACTGCGTGTACCTCTCCTATATACCGTACATGCCGGGGTGAAACTGCGTGTACCTCTCCAATATACCGTACATGCCGGGGTGAAACTGCGTGTACCTCTCCAATATACCGTACATGCCGGGGTGAAACTGCATGTACCATTCCAATATACCGTACATGCCGGGGTGAAACTGTGTGTACCTCTCCAATATACCGTACATGCCAGGGTGAAACTGCGTGTACCTCTCCAATATACCGTACATGCCGGGGTGAAACTGCGTGTACCTCTCCAATATACTGTACATGCCGGGGTGAAACTGTGTGTTCCTCTCCAATATACCGTACATGCCGGGGTGAAACTGCGTGTACCTCTCCAATATACCGTACATGCCGGGGTGAAACTGCGTGTACCATTTCAATATACCATACATGCCGGGGTGAAACTGCGTGTACCTCTCCAATATACCGTACATCCCGGGGTGAAACTGCGTGTACCTCTCCAATATACCGTACATGCCGGGGTGAAACTGCGTGTTCCTCTCCAATATACCGTACATGCCGGGGTGAAACTGTGTGTACCTCTCCAATATACCGTACATGCCGGGGTGAAACTGCGTGTACCTCTACTATATACCGTACATGCCAGGGTGAAACTGCGTGTACCTCTCCAATATACCGTACATGACGGGGTGAAACCGTGTGTACCTCTCCAATATACCGTACATGCCGGGGTGAAACCGTGTGTAACTCTCCTATATACCGGACATGCCTGGGTGAAACTGCATGTACCTCTCCAATGTACCGTACATGCCGGGGTGAAACTGCGTGTACCTCTCCAATATACCGTACATGCCGGGGTGAAACTGCGTGTATCATTCCTATATACCGTACATGCCGGGGTGAAACTGTGTGTACCATTCCAATATACCGTACATGCCGGGGTGAAACTGCGTGTACCTCTCCAATATACCGTACATGCCGGGGTGAAACTGCGTGTATCATTCCTATATACCGTACATGCCGGGGTGAAACTGCGTGTACCTCTCCAATATACCGTACATGCCGGGGTGAAACTGTGTGTACCTCTCCAATATACCGTACATGCCGGGGTGAAACTGTGTGTACCTCTCCAATATACCGTACATGTCGGGGTGAAACTGCGTGTACCTCTCCTATATACCGTACATGCCGGGGTCAAACTGCGTGTACCTCTCCAATATACCGTACATGCCGGGGTGAAACTGCGTGTACCATTCCAATATACCGTACATGCCGAGGTGAAACCGTGTGTACCTCTCCAATATACCGTACATGCCGGGGTGAAACTGCGTGTACCTCTCCTATATACCGTACATGCCGGGGTGAAACTGCGTGTACCTCTCCAATATACCGTACATGCCGGGGTGAAACTGCGTGTACCTCTCCAATATACCGTACATGCCGGGGTGAAACTGCATGTACCTCTCCAATATACCGTACATGCCGGGGTGAAACTGCGTGTACCTCTCCAATATACCGTACATGCCGGGGTGAAACTGCGTGTACCTCTCCAATATACCGTACATGCTGGGGGTGAAACTGCGTGTACCTCTCCAATATACCGTACATGCCGGGGTGAAACTGCGTTTACCTCTCCAATATACCGTACATGCCGGGGTGAAACTGCGTGTACCTCTCCAATATACCGTACATGCCGGGGTGAAACTGCGTGTACCTCTCCAATACACCGTACATGCCGGGGTGAAACTGCGTGTACCTCTCCAATATACCGTACATGCCGGGGTGAAACTGTGTGTACCTCTCCAATATATCGTACATGCCGGGGTGAAACTGCGTGTACCTCTCCAATATACCGTACATGCCGAGGTGAAACTGCGTGTACCTCTCCAATATACCGTACATGCCGGGGTGAAACTACGTGTATCATTCCAATATACCGTACATGCCGGGGTGAAACTACGTGTACCATTCCAATATACCGTACATGCCGGGGTGAAACTGTGTGTACCTCTCCAATATACCGGACATGCCGGGATGAAACTGCGTGTACCATTCCAATATACCATACATGCCGGGATGAAACTGCGTGTACCTCTCCAATATACCATACATGCCGGGGTGAAACTGCGTGTACCTCTCCAATATACCGTACATGCCGGGGTGAAACCGTGTGTACCTCTCCAATATACCGTACATGCCGGGGTGAAACCGTGTGTAACTCTCCTATATACCGGACCTGCCAGGGTGAAACTGCGTGTACCTCTCCAATATACCGTACATGCCGGGGTGAAACTGTGTGTACCTCTCCAATATACCGTACATGCGGGGGTGAAACTGTGTGTACCTCTCCAATATACCGTACATGCCGGGGTGAAACTGTGTGTACCTCTCCAATATACCGTACATGACGGGGTGAAACTGCGTGTACCTCTCCTATATACCGTACATGCCGGGGTGAAACTGCGTGTACCTCTCCAATATACCGTACATGCCGGGGTGAAACTGCGTGTACCATTCCAATATACCGTACATGCCGAGGTGAGACCGTGTGTACCTCTCCAATATACCGTACATGCCGGGGTGAAACTGCGTGTACCTCTCCTATATACCGTACATGCCGGGGTGAAACTGTGTGTACCTCTCCAATATACCGTACATGCCGGGGTGAAACTGCGTGTACCTCTCCAATATACTGTACATGCCGGGGTGAAACTGTGTGTACCTCTCCAATATACCGTAAATGCCAGGGTGAAACTGCGTGTACCTCTCCAATATACCGTACATGCCGGGGTGAAACTGCGTGTACCATTCCAATATACCGTACATGCCGGGGTGAAACTGCGTGTACCTCTCCAATATACCGTACATGCCGGGGTGAAACTGCGTGTACCTCTCCAATATACCGTACATGCCGGGGTGAAACTGCGTGTACCTCTCCAATATACCGTACATGCCGGGGTGAAACAATGTGTACCTCTCCAATATACCGTACATGCCGGGGTGAAACTGCGTGTACCTCTCCTATATACCGTACATGCCAGGGTGAAACTGCGTGTACCTCTCCAATATACCGTACATGCCGGGGTGAAACCGTGTGTACCACTCCAATATACCGTACATGCCGGGGTGAAACCGTGTGTAACTCTCCTATATACCGGACATGCCGGGGTGAAACTGCATGATCCTCTCCAATATACCGTACATGCCGGGGTGAAACTGCGTGTACCTCTCCAATATACCGTACATGCCGGGGTGAAACTGCATGTACCTCTCCAATATACCGTACATGCCGGGGTGAAACTGTGTGTACCATTCCTATATACCATACATGCCGGGGAGAAACTGCGTGTACCTCTCCAATATACCGTACATGCCTGGGTGAAACTGCGTGTACCTCTCCAATATACCGTACATGCCGGGATGAAACTGTGTGTTCCTCTCCAATATACCGTACATGCCGGGGTGAAACTGTGTGTACCTCTTCAATATACCGTACATGCCGGGGTGAAACTGTGTGTACCATTCCTATATACCGTACATGCCGGGGGTGAAACTGCGTGTACCATTCCAATATACCGTACATGCCGGGGTGAAACTGCGTGTACCATTCCTATATACCGTACATGCCGGGGTGAAACTGCGTGTACCTCTCCAATATACCGTACATGCCGGGGTGAAACTGCGTGTACCATTCCAATATACCGTACATGCCGGGGTGAAACTGCGTGTACCTCTCCAATATACCGTACATGCCGGGGTGAAACTGCGTGTACCTCTCCAATATACCGTACATGCCGGGGTGAAACTGCGTGTACCTCTCCAATATACCGTACATGCCGGGGTGAAACAATGTGTACCTCTCCAATATACCGTACATGCCGGGGTGAAACTGCGTGTACCTTTCCTATATACCGTACATGCCAGGGTGAAACTGCGTGTACCTCTCCAATATACCGTACATGCCGGGGTGAAACCGTGTGTACCACTCCAATATACCGTACATGCCGGGGTGAAACCGTGTGTAACTCTCCTATATACCGGACATGCCGGGGTGAAACTGCATGATCCTCTCCAATATACCGTACATGCCGGGGTGAAACTGCGTGTACCTCTCCAATATACCGTACATGCCGGGGTGAAACTGCGTGTATCATTCCTATATACCGTACATGCCGGGGTGAAACTGTGTGTACCATTCCAATATACCGTACATGCCGGGGTGAAACTGCGTGTACCTCTCCAATATACCGTACATGCCGGGGTGAAACTGCGTGTATCATTCCTATATACCGTACATGCCGGGGTGAAACTGCGTGTACCATTCCAATATACCGTACATGCCGGGGTGAAACTGCGTGTACCTCTCCAATATACCGTACATGCCGGGGTGAAACTGCGTGTACCTCTCCAATATACCGTACATGCCGGGGTGAAACTGCGTGTACCTCTCCAATATACCGTACATGCCGGGGTGAAACAATGTGTACCTCTCCAATATACCGTACATGCCGGGGTGAAACTGCGTGTACCTCTCCTATATACCGTACATGCCAGGGTGAAACTGCGTGTACCTCTCCAATATACCGTACATGCCGGGGTGAAACCGTGTGTACCACTCCAATATACCGTACATGCCGGGGTGAAACCGTGTGTAACTCTCCTATATACCGGACATGCCGGGGTGAAACTGCATGATCCTCTCCAATATACCGTACATGCCGGGGTGAAACTGCGTGTACCTCTCCAATATACCGTACATGCCGGGGTGAAACTGCATGTACCTCTCCAATATACCGTACATGCCGGGGTGAAACTGTGTGTACCATTCCTATATACCATACATGCCGGGGAGAAACTGCGTGTACCTCTCCAATATACCGTACATGCCTGGGTGAAACTGCGTGTACCTCTCCAATATACCGTACATGCCGGGATGAAACTGTGTGTTCCTCTCCAATATACCGTACATGCCGGGGTGAAACTGTGTGTACCTCTTCAATATACCGTACATGCCGGGGTGAAACTGTGTGTACCATTCCTATATACCGTACATGCCGGGGGTGAAACTGCGTGTACCATTCCAATATACCGTACATGCCGGGGTGAAACTGCGTGTACCATTCCTATATACCGTACATGCCGGGGTGAAACTGCGTGTACCTCTCCAATATACCGTACATGCCGGGGTGAAACTGCGTGTACCATTCCAATATACCGTACATGCCGGGGTGAAACTGCGTGTACCTCTCCAATATACCGTACATGCCGGGGTGAAACTGCGTGTACCTCTCCAATATACCGTACATGCCGGGGTGAAACTGCGTGTACCTCTCCAATATACCGTACATGCCGGGGTGAAACAATGTGTACCTCTCCAATATACCGTACATGCCGGGGTGAAACTGCGTGTACCTCTCCTATATACCGTACATGCCAGGGTGAAACTGCGTGTACCTCTCCAATATACCGTACATGCTGGGGTGAAACCGTGTGTACCACTCCAATATACCGTACATGCCGGGGTGAAACCGTGTGTAACTCTCCTATATACCGGACATGCCGGGGTGAAACTGCATGATCCTCTCCAATATACCGTACATGCCGGGGTGAAACTGCGTGTACCTCTCCAATATACCGTACATGCCGGGGTGAAACTGCGTGTATCATTCCTATATACCGTACATGCCGGGGTGAAACTGTGTGTACCATTCCAATATACCGTACATGCCGGGGTGAAACTGCGTGTACCTCTCCAATATACCGTACATGCCGGGGTGAAACTGCATGTACCTCTCCAATATACCGTACATGCCGGGGTGAAACTGTGTGTACCATTCCTATATACCATACATGCCGGGGAGAAACTGCGTGTACCTCTCCAATATACCGTACATGCCTGGGTGAAACTGCGTGTACCTCTCCAATATACCGTACATGCCGGGGTGAAACTGTGTGTACCATTCCTATATACCGTACATGCCGGGGGTGAAACTGCGTGTACCATTCCAATATACCGTACATGCCGGGGTGAAACTGCGTGTACCATTCCTATATACCGTACATGCCGGGGTGAAACTGCGTGTACCATTCCAATATACCGTACATGCCGAGGTGAAACTGCGTGTACCATTCCAATATACCGTACATGCCGGGGTGAAACTGCGTGTACCTCTCCAATATACCGTACATGCCGGGGTGAAACTGCGTGTACCTCTCCAATATACCGTACATGCCGGGGTGAAACCGTGTGTACCTCTCCAATATACCGTACATGCCGGGGTGAAACCGTGTGTAACTCTCCTATATACCGGACATGCCGGGGTGAAACTGCATGTACCTCTCCAATATACCGTACATGCCGGGGTGAAACTGCGTGTACCTCTCCAATATACCGTACATGCCGGGGTGAATCTGCGTGTATCATTCCTATATACCGTACATGCCGGGGTGAAACTGCGTGTACCTCTCCAATATACCGTACATGCCGGGGTGAAACTGCGTGTATCATTCCTATATACCGTACATGCCGGGGTGAAACTGTGTGTACCATTCCAATATACCGTACATGCCGGGGTGAAACTGCGTGTACCTCTCCAATATACCGTACATGCCGGGGTGAAACTGCGTGTACCTCTCCAATATACCGTACATGCCTGGGTGAAACTGCGTGTACCTCTCCAATATACCGTACATGCCGGGATGAAACTGTGTGTACCTCTCCAATATACCGTACATGCCGGGGTGAAACTGTGTGTACCTCTTCAATATACCGTACATGCCGGGGTGAAACTGTGTGTACCATTCCTATATAACGTACATGCCGGGGGTGAAACTGCGTGTACCATTCCAATATACCGTACATGCCGGGTTGAAACTGCGTGTACCATTCCAATATACCGTACATGCCGGGGTGAAACTGCGTGTACCATTCCAATATACCGTACATGCCGAGGTGAAACTGCGTGTACCATTCCAATATACCGTACATGCCGGGGTGAAACCGTGTGTACCTCTCCAATATACCGTACATGCCGGGGTGAAACTGTGTGTACCTCTTCAATATACCGTACATGCCGGGGTGAAACTGTGTGTACCATTCCTATATACCGTACATGCCGGGGGTGAAACTGCGTGTACCATTCCAATATACCGTACATGCCGGGGTGAAACTGCGTGTACCATTCCTATATACCATACATGCCGGGGTGAAACTGCGTGTACCTCTCCAATATACCGTACATGCCGGGGTGAAACTGCGTGTACCTCTCCAATATACCGTACATGCCGGGGTGAAACCGTGTGTACCTCTCCAATATACCGTACATGCCGGGGTGAAACCGTGTGTAACTCTCCTATATACCGGACATGCCGGGGTGAAACTGCATGTACCTCTCCAATATACCGTACATGCCGGGGTGAAACTGCGTGTACCTCTCCAATATACCGTACATGCCGGGGTGAATCTGCGTGTATCATTCCTATATACCGTACATGCCGGGGTGAAACTGTGTGTACCATTCCAATATACCGTACATGCCGGGGTGAAACTGCGTGTACCTCTCCAATATACCGTACATGCCGGGGTGAAACTGCATGTACCTCTCCAATATACCGTACATGCCGGGGTGAAACTGTGTGTACCATTCCTATATACCATACATGCCGGGGTGAAACTGCGTGTACCTCTCCAATATACCGTACATGCCTGGGTGAAACTGCGTGTACCTCTCCAATATACCGTACATGCCGGGATGAAACTGTGTGTACCTCTTCAATATACCGTACATGCCGGGGTGAAACTGTGTGTACCATTCCTATATACCGTACATGCCGGGGGTGAAACTGCGTGTACCATTCCAATATACCGTACATGCCGGGGTGAAACTGCGTGTACCATTCCAATATACCGTACATGCCGGGGTGAAACTGCGTGTACCATTCCAATATACCGTACATGCCGAGGTGAAACTGTGTGTACCTCTCCAATATACCGTACATGCCAGGGTGAAACTGCGTATACCTCTCCAATATACCGTACATGCCGGGGTGAAACTGTGTGTACCTCTCCAATATACCGTACATGCCGGGGTGAAACTGCGTGTACCTCTCCTATATACCGTACATGCCGGTGTGAAACTGCGTGTACCTCTCCAATATACCGTACATGCCGGGGTGAAACTGCGTGTACCATTCCAATATACCGTACATGCCGAGGTGAAACCGTGTGTACCATTCCAATATACCGTACATGCCGGGGTGAAACTGCGTGTACCTCTCCTATATACCGTACATGCCGGGGTGAAACTGCGTTTACCTCTCCAATATACCGTACATGCCGGGGTGAAACTGCGTGTACCTCTCCAATATACCGTACATGCCGGGGTGAAACTGCGTGTACCTCTCCAATATACCGTACATGCCGGGGTGAAACTGCGTGTACCTCTCCAATATACCGTACATGCCGGGGTGAAACTGTGTGTACCTCTCCAATATACCGTACATGCTGGGGGTGAAACTGCGTGTACATCTCCAATATACCGTACATGCCGGGGTGAAACTGCGTGTACCTCTCCAATATACCGTACATGCCGGGGTGAAACTATGTGTACCTCTCCAATATACCGTACATGCCGGGGTGAAACTGCGTGTACCTCTCCAATATACCGTACATGCCGAGGTGAAACTGCGTGTACCTCTCCAATATACCGTACATGCCGGGGTGAAACTGCGTGTACCTCTCCTATATACCGTACATGCCAGGGTGAAACTGCGTGTACCTCTCCAATATACCGTACATGCCGGGGTGAAACCGTGTGTACCTCTCCAATATACCGTACATGCCGGGGTGAAACCGTGTGTACCTCTCCAATATACCGTACATGCCGGGGTGAAACTGCGTGTACCTCTCCAATATACCGTACATGCCGGGGTGAAACTGCGTGTATCATTCCTATATACCGTACATGCCGGGGTGAAACTGTGTGTACCTCTCCTATATACCGTACATGCCAGGGTGAAACTGCGTGTACCTCTCCAATATACCGTACATGCCGGGGTGAAACCGTGTGTACCTCTCCAATATACCGTACATGCCGGGGTGAAACCGTGTGTACCTCTCCAATATACCGTACATGCCGGGTTGAAACTGCGTGTACCTCTCCAATATACCGTACATGCCGGGGTGAAACTGCGTGTATCATTCCTATATACCGTACATGCCGGGGTGAAACTGTGTGTACCTCTCCAATATACCGTACATGCCGGGGTGAAACTGTGTGTACCATTCCTATATACCGTACATGCCGGGGGTGAAACTGCGTGTACCATTCCAATATACCGTACATGCCGGGGTGAAACTGCGTGTACCTCTCCAATATACCGTACATGCCGGGGTGAAACTGCGTGTACCTCTCCTATATACCGTACATGCCGGGGTGAAACCGTGTGTACCACTCCAATATACCGTACATGCCGGGATGAAACTGCGTGTACCATTCCAATATACCATACATGCCGGGGTGAAACTGCGTGTACCTCTCCAATATACCATACATGCCGGGGTGAAACTGCGTGTACCTCTCCAATATACCATACATGCCGGGGTGAAACTGCGTGTACCTCTCCAATATACCATACATGCCGGGGTGAAACTGCGTGTACCTCTCCAATATACCGTACATGCCGGGGTGAAACTGCATGTACCTCTCCAATATACCGTACATGCCGGGGTGAAACTGCGTGTACCTCTCCAATATACCGTACATGCCGGGGTGAAACTGTGTGTACCTCTCCAATATACCGTACATGCTGGGGGTGAAACTGCGTGTACCTCTCCAATATACCGTACATGCCGGGGTGAAACTGCGTGTACCATTCCAATATACCGTACATGCCGGGGTGAAACTGCGTGTACCTCTCCAATATACCGTACATACCGGGGTGAAACTGCGTGTACCTCTCCAATATACCGTACATGCCGGGGTGAAACTGCGTGTACCTCTCCAATATACCGTACATGCCGGGGTGAAACTGTGTGTACCTCTCCAATATACCGTACATGCCGGGGTGAAACTGCGTGTACCTCTCCTATATACCGTACATGCCAGGGTGAAACTGCGTGTACCTCTCCAATATACCGTACATGCCGGGGTGAAACCGTGTGTACCTCTCCAATATACCGTACATGCCGGGGTGAAACCGTGTGTAACTCTCCTATATACCGGACCTGCCAGGGTGAAACTGCGTGTACCTCTCCAATATACCGTACATGCCGGGGTGAAACTGTGTGTACCTCTCCAATATACCGTACATGCGGGGGTGAAACTGTGTGTACCTCTCCAATATACCGTACATGCCGGGGTGAAACTGTGTGTACCTCTCCAATATACCGTACATGCCGGGGTGAAACTGCGTGTACCTCTCCTATATACCGTACATGCCGGGGTGAAACTGCGTGTACCTCTCCAATATACCGTACATGCCGGGGTGAAACTGCGTGTACCATTCCAATATACCGTACATGCCGAGGTGAAACCGTGTGTACCTCTCCAATATACCGTACATGCCGGGGTGAAACTGCGTGTACCTCTCCTATATACCGTACATGCCGGGGTGAAACTGTGTGTACCTCTCCAATATACCGTACATGCCGGGGTGAAACTGCGTGTACCTCTCCAATATACTGTACATGCCGGGGTGAAACTGTGTGTACCTCTCCAATATACCGTACATGCCAGGGTGAAACTGCGTGTACCTCTCCAATATACCGTACATGCCGGGGTGAAACTGCGTGTACCATTCCAATATACCGTACATGCCGGGGTGAAACTGCGTGTACTTCTCCAATATACCGTACATGCCGGGGTGAAACTGCGTGTACCTCTCCAATATACCGTACATGCCGGGGTGAAACAATGTGTACCTCTCCAATATACCGTACATGCCGGGGTGAAACTGCGTGTACCTCTCCAATATACCGTACATGCCGGGGTGAAACTGCGTGTACCTCTCCAATATACCGTACATGCCGGGGTGAAACAATGTGTACCTCTCCAATATACCGTACATGCCGGGGTGAAACTGCGTGTACCTCTCCTATATACCGTACATGCCAGGGTGAAACTGCGTGTACCTCTCCAATATACCGTACATGCCGGGGTGAAACCGTGTGTACCACTCCAATATACCGTACATGCCGGGGTGAAACCGTGTGTAACTCTCCTATATACCGGACATGCCGGGGTGAAACTGCATGTACCTCTCCAATATACCGTACATGCCGGGGTGAAACTGCGTGTACCTCTCCAATATACCGTACATGCCGGGGTGAAACTGCGTGTATCATTCCTATATACCGTACATGCCGGGGTGAAACTGTGTGTACCATTCCAATATACCGTACATGCCGGGGTGAAACTGCGTGTACCTCTCCAATATACCGTACATGCCGGGGTGAAACTGCATGTACCTCTCCAATATACCGTACATGCCGGGGTGAAACTGTGTGTACCATTCCTATATACCATACATGCCGGGGTGAAACTGCGTGTACCTCTCCAATATACCGTACATGCCGGGGTGAAACTGCATGTACCTCTCCAATATACCGTACATGCCGGGGTGAAACTGTGTGTACCATTCCTATATACCATACATGCCGGGGTGAAACTGCGTGTACCTCTCCAATATACCGTACATGCCTGGGTGAAACTGCGTGTACCTCTCCAATATACCGTACATGCCGGGGTGAAACTGTGTGTACCTCTCCAATATACCGTACATGCCTGGGTGAAACTGCGTGTACCTCTCCAATATACCGTACATGCCGGGGTGAAACTGCGTGTACCTCTCCAATATACCGTACATGCCGGGGTGAAACTGCGTGTACCTCTCCTATATACCGTACATGCCAGGGTGAAACTGCGTGTACCTCTCCAATATACCGTACATGCCGGGGTGAAACCGTGTGTACCTCTCCAATATACCGTACATGCCGGGGTGAAACCGTGTGTAACTCTCCTATATACCGGACCTGCCAGGGTGAAACTGCGTGTACCTCTCCAATATACCGTACATGCCGGGGTGAAACTGTGTGTACCTCTCCAATATACCGTACATGCGGGGGTGAAACTGTGTGTACCTCTCCAATATACCGTACATGCCGGGGTGAAACTGTGTGTACCTCTCCAATATACCGTACATGCCGGGGTGAAACTGCGTGTACCTCTCCTATATACCGTACATGCCGGGGTGAAACTGCGTGTATCTCTCCAATATACCGTACATGCCGGGGTGAAACTGCGTGTACCATTCCAATATACCGTACATGCCGAGGTGAAACCGTGTGTACCTCTCCAATATACCGTACATGCCGGGGTAAAACTGCGTGTACCTCTCCTATATACCGTACATGCCGGGGTGAAACTGTGTGTACCTCTCCAATATACCGTACATGCCGGGGTGAAACTGCGTGTACCTCTCCAATATACTGTACATGCCGGGGTGAAACTGTGTGTACCTCTCCAATATACCGTACATGCCAGGGTGAAACTGCGTGTACCTCTCCAATATACCGTACATGCCGGGGTGAAACTGCGTGTGCCATTCCAATATACCGTACATGCCGGGGTGAAACTGCGTGTACCTCTCCAATATACCGTACATGCCGGGGTGAAACTGCGTGTACCTCTCCAATATACCGTACATGCCGGGGTGAAACTGCGTGTACCTCTCCAATATACCGTACATGCCGGGGTGAAACAATGTGTACCTCTCCAATATACCGTATATGCCGGGGTGAAACTGCGTGTACCTCTCCTATATACCGTACATGCCAGGGTGAAACTGCGTGTACCTCTCCAATATACCGTACATGCCGGGGTGAAACCGTGTGTACCACTCCAATATACCGTACATGCCGGGGTGAAACCGTGTGTAACTCTCCTATATACCGGACATGCCGGGGTGAAACTGCATGTACCTCTCCAATATACCGTACATGCCGGGGTGAAACTGCGTGTACCTCTCCAATATACCGTACATGCCGGGGTGAAACTGCGTGTATCATTCCTATATACCGTACATGCCGGGGTGAAACTGTGTGTACCATTCCAATATACCGTACATGCCGGGGTGAAACTGCGTGTACCTCTCCAATATACCGTACATGCCGGGGTGAAACTGCATGTACCTCTCCAATATACCGTACATGCCGGGGGGAAACTGTGTGTACCATTCCTATATACCATACATGCCGGGGTGAAACTGCGTGTACCTCTCCAATATGCCGTACATGCCTGGGTGAAACTGCGTGTACCTCTCCAATATACCGTACATGCCGGGGTGAAACTGCGTGTACCATTCCAATATACCGTACATGCCGAGGTGAAACCGTGTGTACCTCTCCAATATACCGTACATGCCGGGGTGAAACTGCGTGTACCTCTCCTATATACCGTACATGCCGGGGTGAAACTGTGTGTACCTCTCCAATATACTGTACATGCCGGGGTGAAACTGTGTGTACCTCTCCAATATACCGTACATGCCGGGGTGAAACTGCGTGTACCATTCCAATATACCGTACATGCCGGGGTGAAACTGCGTGTACCTCTCCAATATACCGTACATGCCGGGGTGAAACTGCGTGTACCTCTCCTATATACCGTACATGCCGGGGTGAAACTGCGTGTACCTCTCCAATATACTGTACATGCCGGGGTGAAACTGTGTGTACCTCTCCAATATACCGTACATGCCGGGGTGAAACTGCGTGTACCATTCCAATATACCGTACATGCCGGGGTGAAACTGCGTGTACCTCTCCAATATACCGTACATGCCGGGGTGAAACTGCGTGTACCTCTCCAATATACCGTACATGCCGGGGTGAAACTGCGTGTACCTCTCCAATATACCGTACATGCCGGGGTGAAACAATGTGTACCTCTCCAATATACCGTACATGCCGGGGTGAAACTGCGTGTACCTCTCCTATATACCGTACATGCCAGGGTGAAACTGCGTGTACCTCTCCAATATACCGTACATGCCGGGGTGAAACCGTGTGTACCACTCCAATATACCGTACATGCCGGGGTGAAACCGTGTGTAACTCTCCTATATACCGGACATGCCGGGGTGAAACTGCATGTACCTCTCCAATATACCGTACATGCCGGGGTGAAACTGCGTGTACCTCTCCAATATACCGTACATGCCGGGGTGAAACTGCGTGTATCATTCCTATATACCGTACATGCCGGGGTGAAACTGTGTGTACCATTCCAATATACCGTACATGCCGGGGTGAAACTGCGTGTACCTCTCCAATATACCGTACATGCCGGGGTGAAACTGCATGTACCTCTCGAATATACCGTACATGCCGGGGTGAAACTGTGTGTACCATTCCTATATACCATACATGCCGGGGTGAAACTGCGTGTACCTCTCCAATATACCGTACATGCCTGGGTGAAACTGCGTGTACCTCTCCAATATACCGTACATGCCGGGATGAAACTGTGTGTACCTCTCCAATATACCGTACATGCCGGGGTGAAACTGTGTGTACCTCTTCAATATACCGTACATGCCGGGGTGAAACTGTGTGTACCATTCCTATATACCGTACATGCCGGGGGTGAAACTGCGTGTACCATTCCAATATACCGTACATGCCGGGGTGAAACTGCGTGTACCATTCCTATATACCGTACATGCCGGGGTGAAACTGCGTGTACCATTCCAATATACCGTACATGCCGAGGTGAAACTGCGTGTACCATTCCAATATACCGTACATGCCGGGGTGAAACTGCGTGTACCTCTCCAATATACCGTACATGCCGGGGTGAAACTGTGTGTACCTCTCCAATATACCGTACATGCCGGGGTGAAACTGCGTGTACCTCTCCTATATACCGTACATGCCAGGGTGAAACTGCGTGTACCTCTCCAATATACCGTACATGCCGGGGTGAAACCGTGTGTACCTCTCCAATATACCGTACATGCCGGGGTGAAACCGTGTGTAACTCTCCTATATACCGGACCTGCCAGGGTGAAACTGCGTGTACCTCTCCAATATACCGTACATGCCGGGGTGAAACTGTGTGTACCTCTCCAATATACCGTACATGCGGGGGTGAAACTGTGTGTACCTCTCCAATATACCGTACATGCCGGGGTGAAACTGTGTGTACCTCTCCAATATACCGTACATGCCGGGGTGAAACTGCGTGTACCTCTCCTATATACCGTACATGCCGGGGTGAAACTGCGTGTACCTCTCCAATATACCGTACATGCCGGGGTGAAACTGCGTGTACCATTCCAATATACCGTACATGCCGAGGTGAAACCGTGTGTACCTCTCCAATATACCGTACATGCCGGGGTGAAACTGCGTGTACCTCTCCAATATACCGTACATGCCGGGGTGAAACTGTGTGTACCTCTCCAATATACCGTACATGCCGGGGTGAAACTGCGTGTACCTCTCCAATATACTGTACATGCCGGGGTGAAACTGTGTGTACCTCTCCAATATACCGTACATGCCAGGGTGAAACTGCGTGTACCTCTCCAATATACCGTACATGCCGGGGTGAAACTGCGTGTACCATTCCAATATACCGTACATGCCGGGGTGAAACTGCGTGTACCTCTCCAATATACCGTACATGCCGGGGTGAAACTGCGTGTACCTCTCCAATATACCGTACATGCCGGGGTGAAACTGCGTGTACCTCTCCAATATACCGTACATGCCGGGGTGAAACAATGTGTACCTCTCCAATATACCGTACATGCCGGGGTGAAACTGCGTGTACCTCTCCTATATACCGTACATGCCAGGGTGAAACTGCGTGTTCCTCTCCAATATACCGTACATGCCGGGGTGAAACCGTGTGTACCACTCCAATATACCGTACATGCCGGAGTGAAACCGTGTGTAACTCTCCTATATACCGGACATGCCGGGGTGAAACTGCATGTACCTCTCCAATATACCGTACATGCCGGGGTGAAACTGCGTGTACCTCTCCAATATACCGTACATGCCGGGGTGAAACTGCGTGTATCATTCCTATATACCGTACATGCCGGGGTGAAACTGTGTGTACCATTCCAATATACCGTACATGCCGGGGTGAAACTGCGTGTACCTCTCCAATATACCGTACATGCCGGGGTGAAACTGCGTGTACCTCTCCAATATACCGTACATGCCTGGGTGAAACTGCGTGTACCTCTCCAATATACCGTACATGCCGGGATGAAACTGTGTGTACCTCTCCAATATACCGTACATGCCGGGGTGAAACTGTGTGTACCTCTTCAATATACCGTACATGCCGGGGTGAAACTGTGTGTACCATTCCTATATACCGTACATGCCGGGGGTGAAACTGCGTGTACCATTCCAATATACCGTACATGCCGGGGTGAAACTGCGTGTACCATTCCTATATACCGTACATGCCGGGGTGAAACTGCGTGTACCATTCCAATATACCGTACATGCCGAGGTGAAACTGCGTGTACCATTCCAATATACCGTACATGCCGGGGTGAAACTGCGTGTACCTCTCCAATATACCGTACATGCCGGGGTGAAACTGCGTGTACCTCTCCAATATACCGTACATGCCGGGGTGAAACCGTGTGTACCTCTCCAATATACCGTACATGCCGGGGTGAAACCGTGTGTAACTCTCCTATATACCGGACATGCCGGGGTGAAACTGCATGTACCTCTCCAATATACCGTACATGCCGGGGTGAAACTGCGTGTACCTCTCCAATATACCGTACATGCCGGGGTGAAACTGCGTGTATCATTCCTATATACCGTACATGCCGGGGTGAAACTGTGTGTACCATTCCAATATACCGTACATGCCGGGGTGAAACTGCGTGTACCTCTCCAATATACCGTACATGCCGGGGTGAAACTGCATGTACCTCTCCAATATACCGTACATGCCGGGGTGAAACTGTGTGTACCATTCCTATATACCATACATGCCGGGGTGAAACTGCGTGTACCTCTCCAATATACCGTACATGCCTGGGTGAAACTGCGTATACCTCTCCAATATACCGTACATGCCGGGATGAAACTGTGTGTACCTCTCCAATATACCGTACATGCCGGGGTGAAACTGTGTGTACCTCTTCAATATACCGTACATGCCGGGGTGAAACTGTGTGTACCATTCCTATATACCGTACATGCCGGGGGTGAAACTGCGTGTACCATTCCAATATACCGTACATGCCGGGGTGAAACTGCGTGTACCATTCCTATGTACCGTACATGCCGGGGTGAAACTGCGTGTACCATTCCAATATACCGTACATGCCGAGGTGAAACTGCGTGTACCATTCCAATATACCGTACATGCCGGGGTGAAACTGCGTGTACCTCTCCAATATACCGTACATGCCGGGGTGAAACTGCGTGTACCTCTCCAATATACCGTACATGCCGGGGTGAAACTGTGTGTACCTCTCCAATATACCGTACATGCCGGGGTGAAACTGCGTGTACCTCTCCTATATACCGTACATGCCGGGGTGAAACTGCGTGTACCTCTCCAATATACCGTACATGCCGGGGTGAAACTGCGTGTACCATTCCAATATACCGTACATGCCGAGGTGAAACCGTGTGTACCTCTCCAATATACCGTACATGCCGGGGTGAAACTGCGTGTACCTCTCCTATATACCGTACATGCCGGGGTGAAACTGCGTGTACCTCTCCAATATACCGTACATGCCGGGGTGAAACTGCGTGTACCTCTCCAATATACCGTACATGCCGGGGTGAAACTGCATGTACCTCTCCAATATACCGTACATGCCGGGGTGAAACTGCGTGTACCTCTCCAATATACCGTACATGCCGGGGTGAAACTGTGTGTACCTCTCCAATATACCGTACATGCTGGGGGTGAAACTGCGTGTACATCTCCAATATACCGTACATGCCAGGGTGAAACTGCGTGTACCTCTCCAATATACCGTACATGCCGGGGTGAAACTGCGTGTACCTCTCCAATATACCGTACATGCCGGGGTGAAACTGCGTGTACCTCTCCAATATACCGTACATGCCGGGGTGAAACTGTGTGTACCTCTCCAATATACCGTACATGCCGGGGTGAAACTGCGTGTACCTCTCCAATATACCGTACATGCCGAGGTGAAACTGCGTGTACCTCTCCAATATACCATACATGCCGGGGTGAAACTGCGTGTACCTCTCCTATATACCGTACATGCCAGGGTGAAACTGCGTGTACCTCTCCAATATACCGTACATGCCGGGGTGAAACCGTGTGTACCTCTCCAATATACCGTACATGCCGGGGTGAAACCGTGTGTACCTCTCCAATATACCGTACATGCCGGGGTGAAACTGCGTGTACCTCTCCAATATACCGTACATGCCGGGGTGAAACTGCGTGTATCATTCCCATATACCGTACATGCCGGGGTGAAACTGTGTGTACCTCTCCTATATACCGTACATGCCGGGGTGAAACTGCGTGTACCTCTCCAATATACCGTACATGCCGGGGTGAAACCGTGTGTACCTCTCCAATATACCGTACATGCCGGGGTGAAACCGTGTGTACCTCTCCAATATACCGTACATGCCGGGGTGAAACTGCGTGTACCTCTCCAATATACCGTACATGCCGGGGTGAAACTGCGTGTATCATTCCTATATACCGTACATGCCGGGGTGAAACTGTGTGTACCTCTCCAATATACCGTACATGCCGGGGTGAAACTGTGTGTACCATTCCTATATACCGTACATGCCGGGGGTGAAACTGCGTGTACCATTCCAATATACCGTACATGCCGGGGTGAAACTGCGTGTACCATTCCAATATACCGTACATGCCGGGGTGAAACTGCGTGTACCTCTCCAATATACCGTACATGCCGGGGTGAAACTGCGTGTACCTCTCCTATATACCGTACATGCCGGGGTGAAACTGCATGTACCATTCCAATATACCGTACATGCCGGGGTGAAACTGCGTGTACCTCTCCAATATACCGTACATGCCGGGGTGAAACTGCGTGTACCTCTCCTATATACCGTACATGCAAGGGTGAAACTGCGTGTACCATTCCTATATACCGTACATGCCGGGGGTGAAACTGCATGTACCTCTCCAATATACTGTACATGCCAGGGTGAAACTGCGTGTACCTCTCCTATATACCGTACATGCCGGGGTGAAACTGCGTGTACCATTCCTATATACCGTACATGCCGGGGTGAAACTGCGTGTACCATTCCTATATACCGTACATGCCGGGGGTGAAACTGCATGTACCTCTCCAATATACTGTACATGCCAGGGTGAAACTGCGTGTACCTCTCCTATATACCGTACATGCCGGGGTGAAACTGCGTGTACCTCTCCTATATACCGTACATGCCGGGGTCCCCTGACACTTTGTGCTGTTTTATCTTTGGCAATACATTAATTTTATCAACTATGATCAGCCTCATCTTCTAGCTTTTGCAGTGGCCAATCTTTTTTGGCAATCACTTTGTTCTTGTCACACACCCTGTGGCGTTCTTCTCAGGCGGGGTGAAATAAGCAGAATTCTCTGACACATCCATAAAACGCTGTGTGTGTCTTTCCAGTAATCAGGAATGTGTGTCTATTGTCTTAAGCAACAATGGGTGCAGCTATATATCATCACACAGGGTAATAAAGACGGAGGGAATGCACTGTGCTTCCCTATTACACTCATCCCAGCGATCCCAGGAGGGCGGCGACAAGGTGACACCTGGCTGCAGGTCTTACAAAAGTGTCCCACCAGCCAAGAATTTTAATTCTGCAATTGACCCCTCTCGCCGTGGAAGCTTATATGAGTTTAACTCACATAATGTCGCTACCTTTCCCCCTGAGCACGTCGCTATCTTTTTTTAATGTTTTTATTAGTGTTTAAAATGATGATTTTCTTGATATCCAGCTTCTGAGGTTACCATGGTAACAAGTCAAAATGTCTAAAAATTGTTGTGTATGTCAAGAGGAATGTCAAAAACTGAACGTCCCATTAGGTCACTTTCCATCAAAACCTTGCAGCCGAGAAGTGTATGAAAAGCAGCACAATGGATCAATTTAAAGTGTTCTATGAAGAAACCTGCAGAAATCCGTCCATTTTAATTGTATTTGGATATCTGCTTCAACTTCTTTGTCCAATTTCTGGTATTATTTATGTTCCGTGGAACCTCTGTATTGTACACTGTGCTTTCCATGGTTAGTAAATGAATACCAGGTAACCAGAGGTTAACTATCCAGGCGCTTCTACGAGTCATGAGATAGCTGCATCCTGATAATAAGCAAATAAACACAATAATGGCTGTTCTCCATAGTAAACCGATGAATAGAAGTCTTCTCCAAGTAAACAAATAGCTCTCCTCAGAGCACCAATATACCGTACATGCCGGGGTGAAACTGCGTGTACCTCTCCAAGTTACTCACGGTTACAGGAGCAATCACAAGCCAGTGATAGAAATGTACAGCAACACAGGCGATCAGTAGACCGCCAGGAAACTTCTCTGTGCCATTCTGGGTGTATCCCCCCGCAGTCCAGTGATAACAGGTGATGTAGCTATCCGGCGTGCAGCCGATGAGATCAGCAACGAAGAGACACTCCTCCCGTGGGAGGCAGGAACGGCGCACAGCCGGTAGAACAAACCGCAAGCAGGCAGTGGTGGTGTGAAGAAACGTTTATTCCAACATCAATGTCACGGTAGCTTCTGACAGGCTGTAATTTACACCAAAATATATATATAAATATATATATAACTGGGTTTGAACTGGGACGAGACTTAGATATGATAAAATATAATTTATTCCGTGATAAAGGTGAACACAACAGATTATACAAATAACAGGCAAGACATAGACACTTACTTAAAGATTAGGACAGAAAGCCATCAGGATACAGACTGGGCCATTTCTTCCATATTTCAGCTGACATCACAGCAAGACTGGCAGCTCATGAAGACTGCATGAAGACACAGGCATGAAAACTTTGCATGCAGACATAAAGACAATGAAAGACTTGAAGACCAAGGGGATAGCCTGGGTGGGATGTATATAGGATTTTGAAGCCTATTGCCAACATACCCACCCAATCCCCCTCGTGGGAAAGTAAACATTCCCCAATCACCTACTTGCCCACAGTTTGGAGAGTGGGCACTAGGGATTTCCTGTTCACACAGAGCATGTGCGACAACACCACCCTGGCTACTTAGCATAGGTGCACTCCCCTCTCTCCTGGCCCCTCTCAGGCTGGAAGGGGGAAACTCAGGGTGTGAGTCGGCACAAATGGTCACCAGGATGTCCTATTCAGCATCCATCTGGCCAGTTCACACCCCCCTTACTCTGGGTCTTTTGATATGCAACTTCCAGAGGGACTTACAGCTGTGGGCCTAGCAGGCTAGCTTTGAAGCTGGCATAGGCAAGTGACCCAGCTCATAGGTGTCAAAACATTTGGTTCTGGTATGCATAACATTTGTTCCTTAATGCATTACAAAGGCGGGCAGAAACAATAGCATCCTGCCTGTACATTTTAAAACTGCAACAGAAAGGCACTTTATCAAAAATATATGTTTCCCTTATGACAAAGTTATATTTTTAATAGGTGTGTTCTTGGGGGGTTACCCTGAGGCTGCACACCAACAATCAGGGTGCTGGCTCGCTCCGTTCCTAAATTAGCAGTCTTAATGGAACGGCTCCTGTTATTCAGCACTGCAGGTAGTGACTAGCCTGCAAAAATAGGGACAGCAATGCATATAATATTAACCCCTTAAGCCCCAGTGTGTGTGTTGCAGACACTGGCCCAGAAACAATACATTTTTTTACAGGGGAATCAGCATTTGGATATTGAAGCGAGGTAAAAACACATTACTGGACCTCAGTCCAGTTAACCCCTTGCTTCCCAGGTGAGAGTAGAGGGTGGCCAATTGGGGTGTAACCCCTTTAATCCCGGGCCGTCACACCTCCCCTGCTCAAGGGGTGCCTGGTACCCCAGCTGCCTCCCCCGGGCACTGGGATAACACTGGCACTCTTGAACCACTCAATAAGTCCTGAGGGGTTGGCCTGGCAAAATTGTCCTCCGGCATTGTCCTGGCCCCAGTGGATTGTAAAGTCTAGATCCTGCGGAGCAGGGCTCCACCGTGGCCGCCGGGCATTCTCCTTTGCCTCCCTCTGCCCCCCACCCAGTGCCTGGTGAACCCAGTCCATGGTGAAGGGGCCCCATTGCAGACCAGGCTGCACACTGCCCAGAGACCGGCATGTCTCTGCACCAACAGGAGACCAGCTATCAAGCACAGACCGTCGCTTTCCTGTCAACCAAGTCTGGGACAGAGCTATGTCACTATCCTGTAGGGACCCTACCTGCCCTGGCTCTGTGCCAACCTGTAGCTGCTCTATCATACTCCTGACTCTCCTCCCTGGCTGCCTATCTACCCACAGACCCTCCTCTGGGAACCCTGGGGAATCTGTCAGGGGGGTCACTCCTGGCCAGTCAGAACCAGGGACCTTCTGCCTACCTAGCCCATCCCTAGCTTCTGCCAGCTGCCTGACACCCCACTGACTTATCTCCCCCTGCTCCACGGTGTCTCTCTGCCTAGCCTCCCCTAGGCCCAGCACCTTAGCCCCTGCTGATGACTCCTGCTGCTTATCTCCCTGCAGCCCACCTGCACTCCTCTCCCCCCTGGGCAATCCTAACCCAGACCCTGGAACTACCTGAGTGCACCTACCTCCCTGACCTTGTCTCCCCCTTACCAGGGATGAGCTCAGGGGCACCTCTCCAGATGCCACCGTCTTAGCTCTTGGCTGGCAGTTATCCCTGGGGTGGCACAAACTGGCCACTGCCCATGATACCCCCAGCCCATAGCTAGGCTGCAACAGGGGGTTGCTGATCTGAGAAACCCCCTGAGGCTCTGCCAGGGTAATGGGGGACTCTAGCTGCCATACCTGCTTCTGCACCTCCCCGGCTACCACTAGCCCTTCTTCTCCCACTGAGATCTGATGCTGGCTACCTACCTGCAGCCTCCCCTCACTCCGCTTCTCCCTAGCTAATCCTAACCTGGATCCTAGGGACACCTGAGTGAGGCCATCTCCCTGACACTGTCTCCCCATTACCGGGGATGAGCTCAGGGTTGCTGGTGAAGAGGCACCCACCTTAGCTCCTGGCTGGCAGGTAATCTGGGGGTGGTATAACTGTGCCACAACCCCTGGTACCTCCAGCCCATAGCAAGGCTGCAACAGTGGAGCTCTTAACTGAGAGTCCCCTTGCTGCTCCGCCAGGGTAATGGGAAAGCCTGGCTGCCCTACAAGCTGCCCTTCCTTCTCCTCCCCTGGTACCCCTATCTCCTGCCACCCCCCGGTCACCCCTATAGTGAAACAACAGGGTACAGTCATAGGGAACAATAAGTCAGGGTCAGTCTGTGACTTGATCTGGCTTACCTCGCTGGTCCCCGCAGAGACCGCCGCCTTCGTTGGTCCCAATTGCAGGGGGACTGGAGTGGCCGCCGCTGGCCCCATCTGGGCTGGGCAGCCACGGGCCGCTGCCACAACAGCGCCAGGGTTGGGTACAGGTACAACGGTGCAGGACAAGGGTCCCAGGTCTTTGTGGAGGAACACAGCTCCATTCAAACTTGGTAAAATAACCCCCTCCTGCAAATCCTGTCCCTCCCCCCAAATAAAATTGCCGCCGGCAGGATGCCGGAGTGGCGGCTTCTTCTCCGCCGCCGCCGGTTCTGCGCCGGGATCAGGTGGATGGCCGCCGCTCTCCGCCGCTGTTGCTGATGCAGCCCGTCCAGGCTCTCCAGGAGACGTCCCAAGGAGGGTTGTCGCCCCGGCTGGGCGGGAGCCATCAGAGGATACCGCTAACTGGGTCATCTTTTCCGCAGCTTGTCAGCGCTGGCCCTGAGGGGCTTCTTCGCCCGACCGCGCACGGTCAGGGCAGTGGGCATTATTGTGGCCCATTTGTTGGCAGTGCCGCAGCGGCTGCCGGTGCTTCTCCGGCACCGGTGGACTAATCCCAGAAAGGGGCAACGGAGTCCAGAGTGGAGTTGCTTGAGCGCTGGGCTCATTCCAGAGCTCCTCCGCCACCAGTGGACTAACCCCAGCAAGGAGCAACGGAGTCCAGAGCATGAAAACATTGCATGCAGACATGAAGACAATGAAAGACTTGAAGACCATGGGGATAGCCTGGGTGGGATGTATATAGGATTTTGAAGCCTATTGCCAACATACCCACCCAATCCCCCTCGTGGGAAAGTAAACATTCCCCAATCACCTACTTGCCCACAGTTTGGAGAGTGGGCACTAGGGATTTCCTGTTCACACAGAGCATGTGCGACAACACCACCTTGGCTACTTAGCATAGGTGCACTCCCCTCTCTACCTGGCCCCTCTCAGGCTGGAAAGGGGAAACTCAGGGTGTGAGTTGGCACAAATGGTCACCAGGATGTCCTATTTAGCATCCATCTGGCCAATTCACCCCCCCCCTTACTCTGGGTCTTTTGATATGCAACTTCCAGAGGGACTTACAGCTGTGGGCCTAGCAGGCTAGCTTTGAAGCTTGCATAGGCAAGTGACCCAGCTCATAGGTGTCAAAACATTTGGTTCTGGTATGCATAATATTTGTTCCTTAATGCATTACAAAGGCGGGCAGAAACAATAGCATCCTGCCTGTACATTTTAAAACTGCAACAGAAAGGCACTTTATCAAAAATATATGTTTCCCTTATGACAAAGTTATATTTTTAATAGGTGTGTTCTTGGGGGGTTACCCTGAGGCTGCACACCAACAATCAGGGTGCTGGCTCACTCCGTTCCTAAATTAGCAGTCTTAATGGAACGGCTCCTGTTATTCAGCACTGCAGGTAGTGACTAGCCTGCAAAAATAGGGACAGCAATGCATATAATATTAACCCCTTAAGCCCCAGTGTGTGTGTTGCAGACACTGGCCCAGAAACAATACATTTTTTTACAGGGGAATCAGCATTTGGATATTGAAGCGAGGTAAAAACACATTACTGGACCTCAGTCCAGTTAACCCCTTGCTTCCCAGGTGAGAGTAGAGGGTGGCCAATTGGGGTGTAACCCCTTTAATCCCGGGCCAAATCCTCTCGACCGTCACAATCAAGGTAAAAGTCTGGCGGATCCTCAGACGCGTTTCAGCCCAGGGGCCTTTGTCAAAGAGTGATCCGCCAGCACACACACAGCCCTAATATGAGATGTCGTAACTCAGAGCACCTGGAAGACCAAGTAGTGGTTAACAGGTGTATCTGATGACAAATCATGTAGGGGACATGTCACTAAGTTAAAAGAGCAGTAACAGATTCATAACTTTAGACAAATGGACACTAATAAAAGTATACATTTATAACACAATTAAATTCTGGAAATGATGAAAAAATTAAAAACAATGGCTAAACCAGACATATGAAATATCTTGCAGAATTATGAATAGTAAGTCTCACATAAATCAATGTAATACATATTAGCAGCAACAATGGACGAAGAGTGATATAGCCAGAAATATAATATATGATAGTATATATTAATGAATATATGGGCCATATTTAATCATTATATTAAATAGCACATAAGACCAAAATATATAACTCAATAAGTATCACAAAAAAAATCACAAAAAACATATTCTATAAATAACAATGAAAGAATTGCAAACCCCAAATGAAAAGTAACAATAGAAGTGAGGAATGGGAAATAGGTGAAGCAGAAAAGGGGGGGGGGGAGAGTGGAAGGGGGGGGGAGAAGGAGGGGGGAGAAGGAGGGGGGGAGGAGGAGTGAACGGAGAGGAAGGGAGTGGGGGGGGGGGGGGAAAGGGAAGGGGGGAAGAAGAGAAGGGGTGGGGGAGGGGGGAAGGGAAGAAAATGAAAAACCGGAGGAGATAATAAAACCTAAATCATTAAAGAAAATGTTGCAATTCCCAATCAATATTTAAGCCGGTTTGTTCTACCGGCTGTGTTTATTTGCTTATTATCAGGATGCAGCTATCTCATGACTCTTAGAAGCGCCTGGATAGTTAACCTCTGGTTTCCTGGTATTCATTTGCATGACATTTACAGGCTGCACAGAGTCTTTCAAAGACTCAAAGAAGACTTTTTATTTTTTATCTTTTTCCAATTGATACTTTACTAAGAGTCTGTATACTGCAGCAAGCTAGATGGTGGTGTGTTTCGTTTTTAAATAAGAAATCTGTCATTATTATTTTTTTGTATTTTTTAATTTTTTCTATTTTTCAATCCATTAAATACATTTTCTTAGCTGTTGTGTATTGATACATTTGCTGCTAAAATGGACGAGGAGGAAGATACAGAGACTGTAATTAAGACCACATATGTTCAGGACTGTGAAAACAATTCGGAAAGAGTAAAAAAAGCCCAAAAGGTTTTTGATGAAGTAATTGAAAATATTACATGTTTATTTATTTATAAAATATTTTACCAGGAAGTAATACATTGAGAGTTACCTCTCGTTTTCAAGTATGTCCTGGGCACAGAGTAAAACAAATAATACATGGTTACAAATACAGTTACATAAATGAACAAGGTATACATTTATATACAAGACATTGCATGCACAGTTAAAGAAAATATATATTATGAGCGTATGAAACAGTTACAGACCAGATTAAAGTGTGAGACAGCCTTAGATTTGAAAGAACTTAAGCTGGTGGTGGATATGAGAGTCTCTGGTAGGTTGTTCCAGTTTTGGGGTGCACGGAAGGAGAAGGAGGAACGTCCGGATACTTTGTTGAGTCTTGGGACCATGAATAGTCTTTTGGAGTCTGATCTCAGGTGATAGGTACTGCATGTGGTAGGGGTGAGGAGCTTGTTCAGGTAGCTGGGTAGCTTGCCCAGAAAGTATTTGAGGGTGAGACAGGAAAGGTGAACTTTGCGCCTAGACTCTAGTGATGACCAATCTAGTTCTTTGAGCATTTCGCAGTGATGTGTGTTGTAGTTGCATTGGAGAACAAAACGACAAATTGAATTGTAGAGGGTGTCAAGTTTGCTAAGGTGGGTTTGAGGAGCCGAGCCATATACTATGTCTCCATAGTCAATAATTGGCATTAGCATCTGCTGTGCAATACGCTTTCTGACCAGGAGACTTAGGGAGGATTTGTTCCTGTAAAGTACCCCTAGTTTGGCATAGGTCTTGGTTGTCAGGGTATCAATGTGCATCCCGAATGTTAAGTGGGAGTCAAACCATAAGCCCAGGTATTTAAAACTAGTGACAGGTGTTAGGGTGGTTTTAGCGTTGGTTCTAATCAGGAGCTCAGTCACTGGAAGCTTTACAAATTTAGTCTTGGTCCCAAATACCATTGTTACAGTCTTGTCAGTGTTTAAAAACAGTTTGTTTTGGGAAATCCAGTTTTCGAGTCTCAAAAAGTCAGACTGAAGTATGTGTTGAAGGTCAGAGAGGCTATGGCTGTGTGCATACAGGATTGTGTCATCTGCATACATGTGTATTGAGGCTTCCTTACAAGCTGTGGGAAGATCATTAATGAACACTGAGAAGAGTAGGGGCCCCAGAACAGAGCCTTGCGGGACACCACAGGTGATATCCAGGGGGTTGGAGTTAGAGCCTGAGATGGACACATGTTGGGATCTTCCTGATAGGTAGGACTGAAACCAGTTTAAAGCATGTTTCCCTATTCCAGAGCTCTGGAGTTTGTTAAGCAGGATAGCATGATCAACTGTGTCAAAAGCCTTTGCAAAATCTAGGAATACTGCACCAGTGAGTTGTCCCCGTTCCATTCCACACTGGATTTCATTGCAAACTTTTAGCAGGGTAGTTACGGTGGAGTGTTTGGGACGAAACCCAGACTGGAATTGGCTAGGGAAATTTGTCTTGGTGTAGAACTCGCTTAATTGGGAGTGGACACATTTTTCCATAACTTTGGATAGAATTGGGAGAAGTGAGATTGGCCTGTAGTTTGAGACAGTGTTTTTGTCCCCACTTTTGAAGATTGGGACAACTCTGGCATTTTTCCAGGTCTTAGGGATATGGCCTGCAGACAGGATAGAGTTGACTATGGACGCAATTGGTTTGGCAATGGCTGGGGCACCAAGTCGTAGGAACCTAGATTGTAGTAAGTCGGGTCCACATTGGCTGCTTAGTTTTAGTTTGAGGAGCGCTTGTGTAATCTCCTCTTCAGATACTGGGCTAAATTGAAAATTGTGGGCAGTGTTGGGAGGGGGTGGGACTATAGGGGTACTCCCAGGATGAGATTCAGGTTTGGGGTTTGTGCTGCGTTTCGCTAATAAGTTAGTGGCACACCCCACAAAGTAATCATTGAATGCATTTGCAATGTCAGTGGGGTTTGTCAGAGTAATATCCCCCTTAGTGATATTACTTGGTTGTTGATGGTTAGGAGGCTGGAATATATTGTTGATAACCTTCCAGAAATTAGCTGGGTTTGATGTATTCTGGAGGAGATTGTCAGAGTAATATTGTGCTTTTGCATGCCTTGTTTGCCTTGTGCACACGTTCCGCAGGCATCTGTAGTGATTGAGATCCTTGGTAGTGCCAGTTACTTTGTAGCTTTTCCACAAGGCATCCCTGAACTGGTAGAGTGCTATAAGGTCAGGTGTAACCCATGGAAGGTGGGCCCCCCGTACCCTTATTTTGCGTAGTGGAGCATGGGTATCGCAGAGTTTTAAGAACTCGGATTGGAAATAGTCAAGCGCAGAATCAGGGTCGGGAATTAAATCGATTCTGTGCCATGGGCAGTTGGTAAGGTCATCCAGAAACTGTTGTGGGTTAAAGTTTTTAAATGTTCTAGTGAGGAGAACTTTGGGGCTTGAATGGGGCGGTTTAATTTTCCTTACACAGTACACTATTGCATGGTCACTGAAAATGTCAGGAAGGATGCCAGAAGATTGGATTCTGCTGGGGTTTGAGGAGAGAATCCAGTCTAGCAAGGAATGGTTATGCGACTTCAGGTTTATTCGTGTGGGTTGGGAAATGAGTTGCGATAGGTTAAGTGACTTGAGTTGTATCTGGATTTTGTGGTTTTTAGGGTCAAGCCAATTGAAGTTGAAATCCCCAAGAACTAGCAGCTCACTCTTCTCATTCAGAGAGGAAATGGAGGCAAGAAATTGGGTGATATCAGTCAGGGATTGTAGAAGGGCTTTAGGGGGGCGGTAGATGCCAGCAAGCAAGATGGGCTTAGAAAAGGGGAGGCAGATTTTGCCAACTAGAGTTTCAAAAGAGGGTGGACTTGGTGGGCAATGTAGCAGTGTAAATTGTAAGGTGTCTGCAATATAAAATAACACCCCTCCTCCTCTCTTTGACCTATCTCTCCTAAAAATGGAGTATCCCTGAATGGCGATATTTGCATCAGGGGTTTTAGAGGATAGCCATGTTTCTGTAAGAACGATGGCTTTGGGTTTATGCATAAGGCACCATGCCCTTAGTTCGTCTAGTTTGGGCAGCAGGCTCCGGATGTTTATATGGGCGACAGATAGCCCTTTTTGGAATTTAAAGGTGGAATTCTCAGGGGCATGGGACAGAGCTGAAATGGGAGGACCTGGGTTAGTTTCAATATCACCTGCTAGAGAGAGTAATAGTATGAGAAGAAATTTGGGTAGTTGTTTACAAGTTGTAAATTTGTGGTGTTTTCCATTAGAGTGAGCAGTGGTTGGTGTGCTGGTTTTTAGAGTTCTCCACCAACATTCAGTAGATAGTGCAAGGCTTTTGAGTAGTCCAGGGTGTATGGTGATGTTGGGTGCGGGCCAGGATGGAGGAGTTTGTAGTGGATAGAGGGAGTAACATCTCCATGAGGCCAGGAGAAAGAAAAAAGTTAGAAGACATAGCAGGTTCATGATGCCAGAGGTAGGCAGTGCTGCAAGGAGCTGTTGTGAGCAGAGTGTGTGCAGACTAAACAGCAGGGGTGAACCTGTACCTTGTCATGTGTTTTGCTGCATTGCAATGCTAGGGTCAATTCAGGGTTTCAGTGTTTTGTGCAGTCAGTTTTGGGAGAGGCTGCAGTGAGAGAAGTTGTAAAGGGGTGGGGGGTTAAACTATGCAGGCTAACAAGCATGGGATCATAGTGTGATCTGAATAGCTTACCGTTTGTTGTCTTGAGTAAAAGAGTTTGCAGAAAGAAGCAGTCCCCAGTCACCTCTAGTCAAACTGTAGTCTAACTGTATCACTTAAAAACCTCACTTTAAATGCCTCACTGCCTAATGCAGTTCCTGCCCAATGCAGCTGAGCTGTTAGTATTATACACAAAAAAAGGTCACATGACCCTCCCCCTCCCCTATCAGTCACCTTGTTCCATTTGTTCAATTAACAGCACAGAGTTAAGAGGAAAAAAATAAATAAAACTTTTTACATTCAAACATACTAACTTATATATCAATTCAACAAGGCCAGATGCAGTCTTATACACAGGGTTTCAACATCAGGAACATACTTATATATCAATTCAACAAGGCCAGATGCAGTCTTATACACAGGGTTTCAACATCAATGTCACAGCCCCTCGGATTTAATTGACCATTTTGTTAGATTAGAACGTCTACTAACACAGGATATTAGACTTTTTTGGGATATAACTACTTTAGAGAATTATATAAGAGTTTAACGTATCCCTAGGGGTCTGCGCATGAAAAAGAAGCCTTCATTTGGATTCATCAATAAGGAATTTGAACTCCATTGGAGAAAAATACTTGATGAGAGTTCAAAAAAACTTATGGAACTTATAATACACACGAAAATCAACGATAAGGCAATCTTAGCTAAAGAGATTAATACTCTCAAAACCGAGCTTAATACATTTTGTAATATGGAACAATTCCCACATAACGATAAAATCCTGTTACAAAACATTGAAAAAATGGAGAAGGGGGTAATCCTGAAAAAACAAGAAAATTTTTCAAGAGATAGAGTGGATTATGAAAGGAACCAGGTCTACTTTTGGGAGAGACCTGTTTCCAATCGGGACTTTAACAGAACTAGAAACCACTCCCACTCCACACCTAACAAATGGGCACATGATGGACACAACATTGAACACAGGCCAAATACAAAATCTATTCTCAAATCGCCGCATTCAGTCCGAAGGTCTAGCTTTGATACTGATTCATCTGACACCACAGATAGACCATCTGTGTCCTTTTATAAACATGGACATCAAGACAACAAAGATTCTGAACGTGGCTTTTTTAATAAGAGCTATTTAACAAGTACCCGTGATGACCCATCTAGACCCCCCCGCTAATATAACCAACACACAGGCAAAAAACGGAAGAGGTGCAGAAGGGGGAAGAAAAACAGGGAAAATCACTGGCTCCGACAGCAAGAGAAATAAATACTTTTAGACACATCTAAAAGTAATGTCATTAATATCTCAGTCACTCTTCTAACTCCGCAACAAACATTGCTGTTGAACAAAGGCTTCAATTTTGCTCCACATGAGAACTTTAATCTTTTCCCCCACTATTATTGACCTCCAAAAGTACACCAGGAAGTTAGCACTTAAAAAACTGTTTAATAAAAAGGATAATACCAATGTGTGTACAGATATTGATCCATGTGTTGAACCGATTAATCTTGATGTGTGTTCTTTTAAGGAAGATGTCTTCAAGCTTGAAATGAAATCGCTATATCTTGAGAGTTGCCTAGATGTCCCATTGACATTCCAGTTGCTGTTAGGTGGCTACATGTTGGATTGTAGAGAGAGTCTACACTTTCCATTCATGGATTTATGATTTGCAAAGTGAGCACACACTGGTTTGAAATACTGATCTTTTTGTCTGTACCTAGCATATTATGATCCATTTCACATTTCACCTTCACCATCTGGGACCTGTCTGACACCTGAGACAGGTATTAAACAGCCCCTCACTGATATCAGCGTACACCTAATTAACCACTAATAGGGATTACTGTATACCGGCTCCCTGGGACAGTTTGATCCAATTAACCTCAAATTGTCGCCTTACTTAGTTACCCGGAATATTGTATATATTCATCATAGGGTATCATATATGTGTGTCATTTGTTGAATTTTAACACCCTTAATTGGCGCATTGTTGTACAGTTCTGGGATATATAAGCCTCAGGCTATTGTGTGAGAGGGAAGGGCAGATACAGTTTCACTAAACCTAAGATAAAGGTACATATAGTAGTGATACACATAGAGTTTTACACCAGTCGGGATTTAACATTTGTTTGGTTAAGAAACCCTAGAATTATATTGTGAAATTCTGGGGAACCCCAAACCTCTCTCCCCCCATCTGTCTCTCACCCTATCCTTTCATCTCTCTCCTCTCCCTGTCTCTCTCTTCCAACATTTCTTCCCCTCTTACACTCCCCTCCTCTCTCTGTTACCCCCTTACATTCCCTCCCTCTCTCTTCCCCCTGACACTTATCCCTCTCTTCCCCTTTATACTTCTTCCCTCTCTCTTCCCCCTACACCCACTCTCAATGCCACAGAGAGTTTACTGAGGCTCCGAACTACAGCTCCCACTGGGCTCCCACCCCACACTGTTGGTGGCAACAGAGGTTTGGCAGGTGTATGGACCTGCCACCCAGCCAGGCCCCCCTACAGCTGACGGACCCGGGACAGCTGTTCCGACTGTCTCCCCCTGTCGGCGGCCCTGCTCCCTCTTTCTCTCTATCTCTCACGGTTCCCCCCTTACACTCCATTCCCTCCTCTAGCAGTGCCATGTGTAATAAACCTTTAGGTATCGGTACTTTTACATCCATTTGGATTCTGACGTTTTGATCTGTTGTTAATAAACTTGTCTGATGCATCATGAGGGTTTTCTTCTTTCTTCTATGTTTTATGTTGTGAGCATCACTTGTGTAAATCAATCATTGATGCTCTTGAGACACATAGCTGTGGGTGTCACTATTATTCTATCCTTGAAAAGAGACCCCTCTACTGAATACTGTGGTTGTGTAGTAGAAAACATATTTGGGGTACAATTGCAGAGACATTTGGAGTAGATGCAGGTGTAAGGGTTTGTAATACCTGACCAGGGGGGTGTTTAAGTGCGTTTGGAAGGGGCAGACTAGCCTCGATGCACAGCTATTGGAATGCTTTTGGTTCATGAAGAAGACCAAGTTAAGGACCGGTGTTGAAGATGAGGAGCATTGGAGACCGGTGAAGACTTTGCACCAGATCTCAAATCTGGCAAGCTGTGGACGTTCCCTGCTGGTGAAAAAGCAGCAAAGATATGAAACGTCCCCAAACAAATCCCAACCACAAATCTCTTACTCAGAGAGCATCTCCGGCATCAACTCTCACAGAAAGGCCGGTCACTTATGGGAAAGTTGGGGTATATTGTAAGAAAATTGGGGAGTTTAATCAATACTCGCATAACAAAAAGTGAATCTGTAGTAAGTGGGATTTCTTTGTATCGCGTGGCAGAGAAGGGATTAATTATTCAAGCATGTAATTTTTCCTGTTGCCCTTCCCCCAAAAAAGAACAGGGAAGGTAGCTGCTAATTAGGGGTATTGCAAAATCTTGTCCCACACCCAACTTAAAAGTGTTGAAATTAGGTTTCCTGCATCTAAATTAATGCAAACCAAATAAGAACTGCATTTTATTATATGGTGAAGAATTAATAATTCATCATCTCATTTTGTTTTTTATATATATATATTTATAATACTTTTGAGACTCTTTTTAATAAGAGAACGTATGTGTCATAGAAGGCCTCCCACATTAATACTCCCCCTTTGCCTTGTTCACATGGTACAGCCCATAACTATAAATGGTTGAGATGTTCCGTGCTGTGATACTTTGTGATAATTGTGACACTGATACTTCTGTCTCATTTATCTGCTGTGTGCACATTGCTTAAGTTGCGACCATGAGTACTGGAGGAATTGGTTCTGTAGAGCCAGCGGACCAAGCAATCCAGGATATCTGTGACAAGGTAAGAGGAGCCGGTCACGCAGGCGACAAACTGGTAATGTTATGCAGTGCTCCTGAGTACCAGTACTTTTATTTATTACCTTTACCAGCTACACATATTTTCTCTCTCTCTCTCTCTCAAATCAAATCAGCTTTATTGGCACGACGAAAGAACATTTCAATATTGCCAAAGCGTGAATAATAGGGGGTGGGGGACAATAATTACACGAATACTAGGGGGTAGGGTATATAATGATTGCACGGTATATGGGTAAAAGTTTCACATAGTCTCTCTCTCTCTCTCTCTCTCTCTCTCTCTCTCTCTCTCTCTCTCTCTCTCTCTCTATATATATATATATATATATATATATCTCTATCTCTATGAATAGACGATACCGTTCTGTGACTAACAAAATCCTTTATGTGTGCGAGCTTTTGGGATACACTGATCTCTTCTTCCGGCGGTGTTACGCTGATCTCTTCTTCCGGCGATGTTACACCGATCTCTTCTTCCGGCGGTGTTACACCGATCTCTTCTTCCGGCGGTGTTACGCTGATCTCTTCTTCCGGCGGTGTTACACTGATCTCTTCTTCCAGCGATGTTACACTGATCTCTTCTTCCGGCGGTGTTACACTGATCTCTTCTTCCGGCGGTGTTACACTGATCTCTTCTTCCGGCGGTGTTACACTGATCTCTTCTTCCGGCGGTGTTACACTGATCTCTTCTTCCGGCGGTGTTACACTGATCTCTTCTTCCGGCGGTGTTACACTGATCTCTTCTTCTTCCGGCGGTGTTACACTGATCTCTTCTTCCGGCGGTGTTACACTGATCTCTTCTTCCGGCGGTGTTACACTGATCTCTTCTTCCGACGGTGTTACACTGATCTCTTCTTCCGGCGGTGTTACACTGATCTCTTCTTCCGGCGGTGTTACACTGATCTCTTCTTCCGGCGGTGTTCCACTGATCTCTTCTTTGGCGGTGTTACAATGGATAAAGCAAGAAAGGGTTTACTTAAAAACAGTGCATCCTGGAATGTATCTGTGATATATATACACACACACACTCTGAAATGCATTGCAGGCTTCTCTGGCACCAAAGGGGTTACTTAAAAGTCCCTCTTGCAGAACAATTAGAATAAGCCCCATTAGTGGCATGTAACTGGCGTTGACCATTTGCATGAAAGGTTTGGTCTTTTCTATGGGATAAAGCACAGTACCGTTTCATTCATATGGCTCTTTGGCCACTGCTGACAGTAATGTATGTGGCTTGACTACAGTTTTAGAAGGGTGATGATTATTGATGGGCAAATGTATCAAAATTTGGTCAACAACTTCATGGACAAACTTTTCTATTTCTCACAATCCAACGCAAAATAACCTTTTCTTATTCCCCAAACCCCCCGAAGCACGCAATTCTGTCCAAGTCTCTATTTCGCTGCCTTTTCATAATAAAGATTTTTGTATTTTTTTTTAAGTCCATCGTTGTTGAATTTTAATCAAATTTTTGCAACTTCTTTCCAAATTGGAGAACTTGAGAAGAAATGCTATTTTCTTTGCATATATTTAAACTTAGGTCAAAAGTTCGCCTATCTCTAATAATGATGTTAGAACAGAGAACCAGAACTTTTTTTTTTATTTACAAACCTTAACTATTTAAAGAAAATTCTCTCAGCCTCTCATACGATGACCATCCCCTGGGCCCTATTCCCTCACATCTTCTTTTCTCCCTCTCTGGCACACTAAGCCCAACCCTAACTCACCTTTTTAACCTTTCTCTCACACTCAGCATATTTCCATCTTTTTTTTAACATGCACACATCATGACCATTCTAAAGAAACCCTCTCTTGACCAGCTTCTCTCTTTCTCTAACTACATCCCTATCTCACTTCTCCCCTTTGCCTCCAAGATACTTGGGCAGCTCGTATATTACTGCATGACTCACTGTGTCTTCACCTATTCACTGCTTGACTCTTTAAATCTGGTTTCCACCCTCTACATTCTGCTGAGATAGCTTTATAAAATGTGTGCGGCGAACGATCTAGTCACTGCTAAATCTAAGGGTTTTTTCTAATGACTAATTCTCCTGGAACTCTCTACTGCCATTGAAATCGTTGATTACCCCCTTCTCCTCCCCACTCTCCACACCATTGGCCTCTGTGTGACGCAGCACTCTCCTGGTAGACGTCCTACCTATCCAACCTCTCTTTCAGTGTTTCCTTCTCTCATGTCTCCTCTTCTTCACTACCACTTTCTGTTAGGGTCCCGCAAGGCTCTGTCCTTGGCCCTCTGCTCTTCACACTCTACACCTCTCCTTTTGGGGAACGAATACACTTATTTGGCTTTCAGTATCATCTGTATGCTGATGACACCCACATTTACCTTTCCTCTCCTGACCTCGCCTCCTCTTCCTTGACCCATGTCACCAAATGACCCACCTGATGCTTAACATATCCAAAACAGAATTTTTAATCTTTCCTTTTCTGTCACCCTTACACCCACACTCTCCCACATTGTCAATAATAACACATTCAAATCAATACCCCAAGGCTGCTGTCTAAGGACAATCTTTGATTCTCCTCGCCACGGGAGACCAGGTTATTTACACCTTTTTACCACGATCATTCATCGAGCAAAACAAGGTAGAGAAATAAATTGTAATTTATTCGGCATAAATTCGCATACACACAATGAAACATAAAATACAGACGAAAATACACATTTTCTGGGGGCCTGGGGTCGAAAACTAGACTCTCCTAGGTGCAGGGAACTCTATGGGAGAGTTTTACCCTGACCGCGAGTAAGCGTAAATCTCCTAGAACTCAAATCGGTGTAAAATCCCTGCCGCGACCGCTACGTTCGATTCTGAGAACTTGGGCGCAAAATGATGGACTTAGTCTCAGGCTTGAAATCGAAGCCGGTTGCCTTGGTATTCCGATCAAAGCATCTTTGAAAAGCCCAACCTCGCTCTTTCGGCTCTGACGCAAGGGGAACACATCATCTGATTGCCTCACGGCTTCTTATAGTATTCCCTGCTTTAGTAATAAAATAAAAGCAGACCGGACAGCCAATCAGCGCGTGGGAACTTTCTTAAGCAGCCAATCAGAGCCAAGCTGGGTAGAAAAGCCGGGTTAGCAGGACATTTCAAATAGCTAAGGGACATAAACAAGCCTGCGACATCTCCCCCCAGCTATCCCAATGCCACCCGCTGGGCAGGCACCCCTGGGTCTGGCAGAACAAGTGGCAACCCGGAGGACTGTCCTTGATCTCCAGACCCAGTACTCCACCTTTCCCTCTAACCAAACGCTGTTCGCACCTCTGGGCATTCTCTGGCTGCTTTGAACTCCGACGTCAAGCAGACATACCGGCGCCTATGGGTTTACACTGGCCTCCTGTTTGGACATGGGTTCCGAATATTTAAACATATTAAAACAGTATTTTAATACACTCGGAGTCTCTGAGTACAGGGAACAGAAAGGGGAAAATATACTCTTTTATTTCTGTTTACAAGATGTTCCCACATGCTTTCCCTTTGGCTCAGGATTGACCTCAGAGTCCCCCCCAACCTAATGTACGGTTCGGTACCCACAAACCATATATTGTTTGTGGGTCACATTGGCACTAGCTGGGGTACCCCACCCCCCTTAACCTAGGGATTCCCTCAGCTCCAGCAATACATTTTTATCACTGTGCCTCATTCTCCTTTCCGAGTTGTGCTGAAGCAGGATGCCCTAGTGGTGAGTCGCGCTAACGTTTTCAAGGGGAGGTATTACAGTATTGTTTGTGGGTCACTTTGGCACTAGCTGGGGTACCCCCCTTAACCTAGGGATTCCCTCAGCTACAGGAATAATTTTTTATCCCTGTGACTCATTCTCCTTTCCGAGTTGTGCTGAAGCAGGATGCCCTAGTGGTGTGGTGCTTACGTTTTCAAGGGGAGGTACTGCCGGGATAATGTGCCTACATGTATCCGAGAATCAGGTATGATCCCCGGGTACATTTATTGGGGAATCGGTAACTCTGGACCCCAACCTCCTAGGCACATTCGGACAACGGTTTCACTGCAAAAAAAAACTTGAAACTCATACTCTAGCAATCCCTGCTCAATTGCACGCCCGGAAAGGGAAAAACACAAAAAAGGGTTTTATTACAGACAGTATAATACAATGTTACTGGGTCCAAGAGCTAACTCTCTTAGACCCTTATACACGGAGCAGGGGTAACCAATCAGGCTTTAACTTTATTATATAGCCTTGTTAACCCCTCCCGTCACACTCCTTCATTCTTCCCATTCAATCCCTCACTAAGTCCCGCCTTCGCCACCTCCAAAATACTGCCAGAATACACTCACAGTGCAACTGAATTCCTCATCCCTTCCCACCTTGACTACTGCAACCTTCTCCTTGTTGGCATTCCCTTCATCCATCTGTCGTCACTCCAATTCATCCAAAATGCTTCTGCTAGACTCATCTACCTTACTGACCTCTCCCCGTGTGCTGCTTCACTATGAAAATCCCTTCACTGGCTTCCTGTATCCTCTAGAATAAAATTTGAAATCCTGGTTCTGATTTACAAAGCTCTCCGTGATGCTCTCCCCTTTCCTCTCAGCCCTCATCCCCAAATACTCCCTTACATGCCTTCTCTATTATGCCCATGACCTCTGCCTCTCCTCCTCCCTTATTATTTTGTTTTCCTCCCACCTACAAGACTTCTACCATGCTGCACCCTCACACTTGAATTTACTACCACATATATCAGACTCGCCCCCGAGCTTTCAGACTTATAAAAACTTCTGGGAAAGCTCACCCTAACCCAAAAGCATAATGTTTTGGAAGCTCTGTACACACTACTGCATCTAAGAAGAACTATCATTAAAATGTACCACAACTTGGTTTGGTCTATTTAATTTTCATGATAAACTAGGCAATGGTGTATGGTACAGGGATATTTACCATAAAAAAATAACCATTGAAATGTTTAATTATAAAGGAAAGTATTGAAATTTCATTAAGTTAGCAAACTAACCTTATCACTTTACCATCTTCCTCTATTATCATTCCTGAAGAATGTCGTCAACGTATCAAGCCCAGTTCAGAATGTACATGTTCCGTGCAGAAGCTCAGGTTAGGCAGTGCTGAGCTCTCTTCCTCTCCAACTTAAATATTTTGTTCCCACACAGATAAAGCCACAGGTCGAAGAAATGGATGGGGCAAATTTTGGAACGTTCATAGCCGTGAATTATACATCTCAAGTTGTTGCTGGAACAAACCTCTTTATTAAGGTAAATGAGGGTTGATGGGAAATAACAGGGGTTTTGAGACCTTATAACCTTCTAAAAAACATTAAGTGCTGGAGAAACTTGACTCCTGTCGACTAAACTATTGTCTAACATGTCTAATTAATCTTATAGATGATGTATATACAATACAGTCAATAACACCAATTCTGCTGGCCTCTATAGTGGGATGCTATTCATGTCTCTGCAGAGGGATTCTCTGAAAGTGTCTAGCTGAATGATTTGCTAGTCTTTATAAAGTGCCCTTGGAGACTCTGAAGAAGGGACCTGAGGGGCATGTGCTCCAATTATTCTAATGGCCAATAAAGGTTTCATATATATACCCTACATTTGTTAGTTTACTACGACAAACAATATTTTCTTTATTGACCAACACACAGTACCATCTTCTTTTTGCAGTCTCCATAATAGAATGTCCAGCTGGAAGCTATAGAGAAATAATCTGTTGGTCTCTACACTCTTCTGGTCTCTGCAGAGAGGTGCGCAGCTGATCTCCATAGAGGAATTTATTGCTGGCCTATCCTTACAGTCATAACAAATCTACGTAAGTACCAGCACTCACTGTCTAATAGCTAAATGATGAAAACAGTTGTAATGCAGAATAAACATTTAATAATAAAATGAACCAGAAATAAATCAAATGTGTTTGCAGAAACCAGTATCACAAATGGGCATATCACAAAGTGAGGGGTGGGGGGGGGGGGAAAGAAGGAAAAGGGGAAAAAACATGAAACACAAGGAATATACACAAAAAAACGGATAACGGAAAGTATGCTAGGGGGGCGACGTTTCGAGGGACTACCTCTTCATCTGGCCCATTCCCCCTGGTCCAAAAGGACCGAGAGGTACTTCCCTAAGCCTCCCTTCCCCTATACCTGGTCAAATCAGACACCCCTAAAAATAGCTAGTAAACATATAGTGTAAGCTAAATACAGCTAAACAGCTAATAGCAGGGCAGCAAGAATCCACTAATGGTACAGTTAAAGCTGAACACAGCTTGCAAGAAAGCAGCTTGCAAATGAGCACCAGGAGTCCACACAGTCAGTGAAAGGTTAATGAGAAAAATAAATGAAGTGGTCAAACCCTCAGTGGCTCTGCTCCTTCAGCTGCTCGTGTGGAGTGCACATATAGGGAAAGGGAGGCTTAGGGAAGTACCTCTCGGTCCTTTTGGACCAGGGGGAATGGGCCAGATGAAGAGGTAGTCCCTCGAAACGTCGCCCCCCTAGCATACTTTCCGTTATCCGTTTTTTTGTGTATATTCCTTGTGTTTCATGTTTTTTCCCCTTTTCCTTCTTTCTCCCCCCCCCCACCCCTCACTTTGTGACATTGCCCATTTGTGATACTGGTTTCTGCAAACACATTTGATTTATTTCTGGTACATTTTATTATTAAATGTTTATTCTGCATTACAACTCTTTTCATCATTTAGCTATTAGACAGTGAGTGCTGGTACTTACGTAGATTTGTTAGTACTATACAGGGGAATAAGGGTCCCCTTTTGTTCCGTGCACCCTGCAATTGCATATATTTAACACCATCAGAGTGCTGTCTATCGTCCCCTTTTACCCTATCCTTACAGTCATGTTCAGTGGTCTTCTCTGTGTGAGACTCTAGGAAGCAGACTGTTATGTTAATTTCATATAACAATCTGGCAGCAGACACATCCTGCCTTATAAACTGGATGAGTGATAGGCAGCACTGAGTGCCTGTAGCTGGTTATGCTTCTACCACACCTCTCGTCCTAAAATCGCCGCAGGGCAAAGGAAAGATGCACCAAATGTCTAGACTTTAGGAACTGGTCTAGCCAGTACAGGGGCTATTTACTACGAATAATCTATAAACAACATGCAATGCGTCATGGAGGAGCAGTTCCATTCTCTGGTACATATGTCCTGTGTAAGAAACGTGATAATAAGATCTGATACATTTGACAAATGTTCTTAGAATAACGTCAGTTCAGACGAGAAGTTTAATTGACACATATATCGGTTGAGGAAGATGACACTTCAGGGACAGTCACTTGAAGTTTTAATGGATGGAAATGCCCCTTTTGCCTTAAAATGTAGAACCTACCTAAGCAACAATGTATTAATAGGCATATAACAGACAGCGCCATCTGTATGAAAAAATCGTATAAAAGATATGATGTATATCAAAAGATGGAAGTAGTAGGGCTGGGGAGAAAGGGGATTCCCAAATTCCCACACAAAAGATAAAAGTACACAGATGTCATCATGTTTAGGAACCAAAATGTGGTATGTTTACTGATAGATAAAAAAATAGATGCACAGCGCTAGAAGGACAAAACTGTCAAAATAAGAAGCAAAAAAACAGAAAAAAAATCACAATAAGTTGACACTGGTGTGTCTCTACCCCAGCTTGCTGAGATCAGAAATCTCTCACAGCCGAGCCAGACACTGCTGATATTAGAGCCCCCCTTATCTTATTGACTTGTACGGGGTTGTTTTTTGATGTGTATATTTTTTCCCTTATTTTTTAATTTGCATGCACTGCCCTGTTTTCCGCTCCTTCTGTTGGGATAAGGCGTGTCTTCCCCACATCTTATTTCCGATCTCAGCACTTTTCAGCTGGGGTAGAGGCACACGTGTATCTACTTATTGTGAGTTTGTTCTGTTTTTTTTGCTGCTTGTTTTGTAATTTTTGTACCATGTGTGTCTCTTCTAGCTCTGAGTATCTATTAGTAAACATACCACATTTTGGTTTATAAGCATTATGACATCTGTGTACCTTTTATAAGTGCGGGGTAGACCTTGGTTTATCTATCGATGTATTCATGTATTTCATCACCTACAGTAGATTCAATCAGAGGAATATCAGCAGTGTGTGGCTAGTGTTCTGTATTAAACGAACGACACATATTAACACGTTTGATACCGTTGCAAGCACACACACAAAATACTCCTCTCCATAGCGTGACAGCTAGCACGTTCCCGGGACTTCTGCAGTAAGTTCTCTTGTTCAAATAATATACAGTATGCGCATGTATCTTGCAAAATGAATACATGGATCTTGGAGTAGTAATATTAGGTAACACATGATTAGTAGAATAGAATATATGATTTCATGAGAAGCAGGGGGCTATTTATCAGATACATTTTTCTGCACTATTAGTGTATAAAAGAACCCCACATTGTGCGATATTTGCTGCTGCTCTGTCCGAGATTATTTGGACGGTTTTGCCGCACAGAGAATTTGATGCGCTCTTTCCTTTACACATATCTCACATTACATTTCAAGCTGAAATCCCTCACACACTACTTTTTTATTTAAATATTCTTAAAAAGGAGAACATTATTAGTCATATAAAAAGAATTTCAAATTAAAACGGAACGGCCACTGGATTTCTTCGGCTTTGGGTCCACTTGGGATACGTTGGGTTAATCTGTGTGGCACGATGTGTCCCAAATGAAAATAGTGAAGTTGCCGGAGGCCATGTTGTTGTATCCCAGGCCACACGTGAAATCGGAGGCCTGTTACAGAGGGGTAAGAATGGTTTTCACTTAAAGGGGGCTCACAACGATCTTCTTTATAAAAAATCTATAATAATAATAATAGCATGTTATTGTATAGCGCTGCTAATTGTACGCAGCGCTTTACAGAGACATTTTGCAGACACAGTCCCTGCCCCGTGGAGCTTACAATCTATGTTTTTGGTGCCTGAGGCACAGGGAGATAAAGTGATTTGCCCAAGGTCACAAGGAGCCGACACCGGGAATTGAACCATGCTCCCCTGCAGCAAACTTTCAGTGCCAGTCAGTGACGTTACTCAGTGGGAGGAGGGGGGGGGGAGTGGGAGGAGGGGGGGGAATGGGAGGGGGGGGCGTGGTTTGAGCGGAGGGACCTGCTACTCCCCCCCTCCCTCCACGGGCTCGGTATTCAGGACAGGAGGGAGCTGCTGCGGGCTGCTGGAAGATTAGCAGCTCCATCCCCCTTCCCCCACAAATGCCCTCCTCAGACACGCTGACACTGAGACGCTGACGCACACACACACACACACACACACACACACACACCCCTACCTTGTATAGGAAGCTGTCTGACAGCTCCCGCTCCCGCCCCCGCCGCTGATTGGCTCATCAGTGCACCATGTGACGCGTCACCGCTCAGGATCACAATTTTCTTGCATCCCCTGGCGGCTGACGCATCACAGCGCGTAGTGAGCCGTGCAGCGAGGGGGGACTGGGCCCGGATCAGAAGGATCCCCCTGCTGGTGGGGAACGCTCACGCGGTCGTCCGCGCCGCCGGGCGCAGCGGGTCCCAGCCCTTACTCTCCCCCTACACTCCCCTCTCTCTTACTCTCCCCCTACACTCCCCTCTCTCTTACTCCCCCCTACACTCCCCTCTCTCTTACTCCCCCCCTACACTCCCCTCTCTCTTACTCTCGCCCTACACTCCCCTCTCTCTTACTCTCGCCCTACACTCCCCTCTCTCTTACTCTCGCCCTACACTCCCCTCTCTCTTACTCTCGCCCTACACTCCCCTCTCTCTTACTCTCGCCCTACACTCCCCTCTCTCTTACTCTCCCCCTCCCCCTACACTCCTCTCTCTCTTAAGGGGCGGCCCAGTAACTTCTCAGCGCACGCCGTGCATTCAAACTTCGCCCCCCCCCCCAGTTCCTCCGGTCCCAGTCCCTACCTTGTCGCGCACCTTTCCCCGCGGTGCGCGACAGGTTTTCAGGCAGGCAGGGGAATTTGAGATCAGAGTTTACGACGGAGGCGTGGCCACGCCCCCCCGGCAGTTCAGCCAATGAGGGCGAACCACGTGAGGTCATGGCCACGCCCCTGCAAACCCACTGCCACGCCCCCTCCCATCGCAAACGCTCCCTCTCCCCCCCCCAGACCACAGAACGCGGTGCAGCGCTGTGCACGTGCCCCCCCCCCCCCGCCGGGCGCACGCGCCACAGTGCTGACTGGGACCTCACCCTTACTCTCCCCCTACACTCCTCTCTCTCTTACTCTCCCCCTACACTCCTCTCTCTCTTACTCTCCCCTACACTCCTCTCACCCTTACTCTCCCCCTACACTCTTCTCACCCTTACTCTCCCCCTACACTCTTCTCACCCTTACGCTCCCCCTACACTCCTCTCACCCTTACTCTCCCCCTACACTCCTCTCACCCTTACTCTCCCCCTACACTCCTCTCACCCTTACTCTCCCCCTACACTCCTTTCACCCTTACTCTCCCCCTACACTCCTCTCTCTCTTACTCTCCCCCTACACTCCTCTCTCTCTTACTCTCCCCTACACTCCTCTCACCCTTACTCTCCCCCTACACTCTTCTCACCCTTACTCTCCCCCTACACTCTTCTCACCCTTACTCTCCCCCTACACTCCTCTCACCCTTACTCTCCCCCTACACTCCTCTCACCCTTACTCTCCCCCTACACTCCTTTCACCCTTACTCTCCCCCTACACTCCTCTCTCTCTTACTCTCCCCCTACACTCCTCTCTCTCTTACTCTCCCCTACACTCTTCTCACCCTTACTCTCCCCCTACACTCCTCTCACCCTTACTCTCCCCCTACACTCCTCTCACCCTTACTCTCCCCCTACACTCCTTTCACCCATACTCTACCCCTACACTCCTCTCTCTCTTACTCTAACCCTACACTCCTTTCACCCTTACTCTCCCCCTACACTCCTCTCACCCTTACTCTCCCCCTACAATCCTCTCTCTCTTACTCTACCCCTACACTCCTCTCTCTCTTAATCTCCCCCTACACTCCTCTCTCTCTTACTCTAACCCTACACTCCTCTCACCCTTACTCTCCCCCTACAATCCTCTCTCTCTTACTCTAACCCTATGCTCTTACTCTCCCCCTACAATCCTCTCTCTCTTACTCTACCCCTACACTCCTCTCTCTCTTACTCTAACCCTACACTCCTTTCACCCTTACTCTCCCCCTACACTCCTCTCTCTCTTACTGTCCTCCTACAATCCTCTCTCTCTTACTCTAACCCTACACTCCTCTCTCTCTTAATCGCCCCCTACACTCCTCTCTCTCTTACTCTAACCCTACACTCCTCTCACCCTTACTCTCCCCCTACAATCCTCTCTCTCTTACTCTAACCCTATGCTCTTACTCTCCCCCTACACTCCTCTCTCTCTTACTCTACCCCTACACTCCTCTCTCTCTTACTCTCCCCCTACACTCCTCTCTCTCTTACTCTACCCCTACACTCCTCTCTCTCTTACTCTACCCCTACAATCCTCTCTCTCTTACTCTATCTACACTCTTCTCTCTCTTACTCTCCCCCTACTCATCTCACCCTTACTCTCCCCCTACACTCCTTTCTCTCTTACTCTACCCCTACACTCCTCTCTCTCTCTTACTCTACCCCTACAATCCTCTCTCTCTTACTCTCCCCCTACAATCCTCTCTCTCTTATTCTCCCCCTACAATCCTCTCTCTCTTACTCTCACCCTACACTCCTCTCTCTTACTCTCCCCCTATACTCCTCTCTCTCTTAACGAGCGTTAGTAAAAGTAGCAGCGCTAATAACAGGGATTTTTCATGTCACAAGGACGTGTTAAAAACATATTGCAAGTGCGTTAAAGAAGCATTAGTCAGGTGAATTAACAAAAGCTAATACAAATCTTGTTATAATATTGATAAATTTAGCATTTTTACACTGACACTTTTCCCATTATTTGTAGTGCCCTTCCTTGATGTCTTTTAAGTGTAGACTATTAACAGTTCATTAATAATAATTATTGTAGAGGTATGTATGAATATAAAGTATCATACACACATACTTAATACAGTCATGATTAGGTCACCCACACATATCATACATTCCCTTTAATCACTAAAAAACTTACTATACTTAATGAGTTTCAGGCATTTATATGATCCCTAATATATATCTTTGTATGCAACTTGTAGCTTTTGGAAAGGAAAGGGTTAAGTCCTGTACTCAGTACATTGCTTTTACCCTATTCCCAGGAATAACACAATGATAACATTGGTCTGGATGTAACTGTAACGCCAGGTTTTGATGTGACCTAATTATCGTTGCGTTATTTGTGTGCGTTAACATTATCCGAGGTGTGAGGATCCGCATTGTCAGGTAAACGGCACATTAGCATATGATCTGCATATGATTAAGCCAGGCGTCCTTTAAACGCAAGGGTATCGTCATGCAAATCCCCTTTCGGGATACGTTAAATGGCGATGACATAACGATAGACATTTAATGGACCTCTTGTTGAGTGTACGAGGGATGGGGAGTGAGCAGACAGTATCTATCCTCACAACATTTCTCTTCCTGAATTTCAGGTTGATGTGGGAGGTGATGAATTCCTGCATCTTTGCATCTTCGAGGACCTGCAGGGAGAACTTCTCCTCAACGGCTACCAGAAAAATAAAACCTTGAGTTCCCCTCTGAGTTACTGCTAAAGGACAACGACACAGCCAAGTTCACCATGCAGAAGAATCCTACATCAGTCTGCAGAGGAACACAGCAGAGCATCTGACAAACGAGCCTTTGTAATCCCTAATAAAGTCTTGTTTATCCCCTACTTATATCGCCCTTGTATGATCAAAGCTTTTATGTCTCGTTTGTCTCTTCAGTAGCAAATAAAAAGTGAAAACAAACCAATGGAATCCAATGATGAATATTTGGAAACTCTACGCACATAGATACTTTGGACCATTGATGACTCTGGAAATAAAATAAAAGCACTCAGCCATGTAACCCCTTTCTTATCACTTTTAACATTTGCCTCTGTATTTAAGAAATATGAGAAGCTTTGCAGGTGTGGGCCTGGAAGCCAAACTCTAAAATGCACAACAGGTATATAACGGAATATACTATGTAGCACAGTTTCCCCCACCCTATGGGAGATAAGGCGGCTACGTTGTGTGTGTGTGTGGTGCGTTACCTGCGGCTCACAGGAGGCCTGAACCTCCGCCGCTGGGAGCCTGGGGTGTGCCTGATCCGTCTGGTGACAGCGCCTCCAGCTGTGCGGGATCCTACTAAGTTGGATAACCCCGTCACAGGACCCAATGCAATAACACACACACTGATATAGATAACAGTTTACTGCACGCATATGAAAAAGTAACAACAATATAACACCCACACCAAATAGGCCACACACGGCCGTAACCCGACAGTGCCCTCCAACGCAGTGCCCACACCCTGATGGGATATCCCCCCAAAGTACTGAGGTGCCCCATGGCACCCAACCACCCTGGTGTCCACAAGAGTCAACCCACCAATGTGTGCAACAGCACTTCCCACAACTAAAGTGTGATGTGTTGGTGCACTTGGTGATACCTGACGGGGCTGCAGCACCTGGTAGCGCAGACTGAAGACAAGGGGAAGCCATCCGGTCCCACGCCGTCGTTGTCAGCGATGAGTCTGCCTCCACGTGGGGTGGTGTCCACATGGAGGGTCCCACCATGAAGAGAGTCTCTTATCTGTGGGGTGATCTGGTCCCAGACCAACAGATTGCGAGTTCGCCGCCGCGTCCTGGCTGTGTCCCTCTCACTTGGCACTACAGGGGCAGTGTTCCTATCTAATCGGGCTGTCCCTGCAGCCACCACAAGCGTAAGGGAGTTGGGGCTTAGCTGGGGCCAAAGGGGGTCTCTGGCCTAGTGCAGGGGCCACAGACACCCTGCACACACACCCTATCCTCGTCCCAATTCTGACTTGCGTGCTCCTAGGGTGCCAACTGTATCTATTCTCCTCAGCAGGGAAACCAGGCATCGCGATTGGCTGCTGCAGCCCATGTGATCTTCAGCCCCATGGCCTTCTGGGGGCTGTAGTCCCTCTCTATACCTCTCTATAATGGACGCATGCGCAAACGGTACTGCACATGTGCGCGCATTATCAAGATGGCGGCACCCTGCCGCCGCGGATATCCGGGGACCCGGTCGCCCCTGCACATCCTCCCTACCTACGGCGGTCTACCCGCCACCTCCGGCGGCATTAGCATCACCTGGGAGGTAAGGGTGGGCCACGGGGTAGTCCAAAGGGGAACCTGGCCACAACCTCCCCCTGGTGAAAAGACCAACGTCCCGGCTTGGGAAAAGCGTAACACATAATCACAACAGATTATATAATAAAAATGCATTGCAATATGTACAACTTATCACGTCATAACTCTATATCAAGTTATTGTAACGCTTGACTGCCCGCAGACCTGGCCAGTCCCCAGTACTGAGGTGGGTAAGGGTATAACACGCACCCACAGCAGTGAGGGCGTGCCCGGAGTGTGGTATGATGCGTTGCCGGGTCTGGTGAGAAAGGGTTTGCCAGATACTTGCCGCGTCCGGGGCGCCAGAGGTCCGAAGGTTTAGATCCGAAAGCTGTAGGTCAAGGGCAGGAGAGAGCAGCGTAGTGAGGTCCAATGCCGAGTCTAGGGAGTAGCGAGGTACACGAAGTCCAACGAGAGCCGAGATCAAATCCAAGGGTATCAAACGAGGGCAGGGACCGGAGCGAGAGCTGCAAAACACAAGAGAGCCAGGCATAGACCTCCGTACTACAAAAGCCACAAGAAAACTATGCAGAGCTAGGAAGGAGAGGGCAGACTGGGGTTATATATGTGGGAGAACCAATGGGAGAAAGAGGTGGAGCGGGGGCCTGACTGAGCGGCCCCATCGATAGGCTCAGATGCCTGGCGTGGTGTTCACTGGTGGGAGGTGGAGCCAAGACTGCAGGAGGATTGCAGAAGAGAACGGGTGCGGGCGCACCCTGTAATTCTCCCGCGCGCGCGCCCCGGCAGCGTGTGGGTGGAGGCGGCATGCGCCGCGGAGGACAGGAGCGGCGCCCAACCGGAGCGGGTAAGGAGCCGGCGGGGAGGGGGCCTGGAACGTGCGGTAGTGCTGGGAGCCGGGGTGACGGGGGCCCGCTGTAGGGCGCGTGTCCTCCGATCCCTTACAGTTATACATTTCCGTGAACATCACAATAACAGGTTTAACTTTACTGCGAGACCACTGCTGAGCATCATAGTGGGGTGCCCCAAATTAATCGCACGCTACCCGGTTGGGAGGGTACCTCATTCTTTGGCTTCTGCAAAGCTCTTCTTCAACTCCCTCGGGGGAGTAGTGTCCATACTCTTGAGACTCAGCCTATCTCATTGGGGTACTACGTTCTCTGAAATGTCTCTATGAGGTATAAAGCAAGGACTTCTGGAGTCCAGAGGAGGGCTCATTGGAGCTACCGGAGTAGGTGTCTGAGGCCTGGGCCCATTACCCGGTACTCCTGCGGGAGGTGACCCTTGATTTCTGGGTGCCCTTTGAGAGGGTCCTTCCATAGGATCATCATTTTTTTCCGTTACTGTCTCTTCAGGACCTTCTGGCTCACCGGCTAATGGTGTAGTCTCTGTCTCTGGTTCATCATCCCACTCTTGTCGGATAGGCAGAAGATGATTGCGGTGCCAGACCTTTACCCAGATCTCCGCATCTTTTATTCGGTACACCGGGAGGCCTGGCCTCTGCGATTCGACCTCGAATACCCTGTCGTGCCAATGGTTGGCCAATTTGTGTTTGCCTGTGATCCCGAGGTTACGGAGGAGAACTGCGACTACAGGACTGTTATTGGCATTCAGCTGAGCGGAAGTTTTCTCTATTAGCTGGTAAGCTTGTGGCAAGCTTTCTTGAAGCCGCTGTACATATCTGAAGTGCGTCCTGTTGGGTACCCCGTTGGTCGATACCCTCAGACGTATGTCTACAGGAACCCGTGCTTCTCGCCCGAACATTAACAAGTAGGGAGTGAACCCCATGGACTCGTGACGGGTGCAATTATAGGTGTGCACCAGGGACTCCACATGCTTACTCCACTCATTCTTCTGAGACCCTTTTTGGGTGCCGAGCATATCCAGGAGTGTCCGGTTGAATCTCTCCAGCAGAGCGTCTCCCTCTGGATGGTTGTTCGGGACTTGGTGATATTTAAAAGCTTAAGCTTTCGAAGTCCTGGCCTTGATCCGAATGCAGGTGATTGGGCAGTCCATAATGGATGAAGTACTTCTCCCATAATATCTTGGCCACCTTAATGGCCTTCTGGTCTTTGGTTGGAAAAGCTTGGGCGTACCGGGTGTAGTGGTCTGTGATCACCAGTACGTTGCCGATGCTTCAGGAATCTGGTTCGATACACAGAAAGTCCATGCACCCGAGCTCTTCAGATGAGCCATTGGAGCGGCTCTGGTAGGGAGTGCCTTTCTCTGGATGCACCGTGAGCATCGGCGGAAATGGTGTTCCACCGACTCTCTCATCCGCGGCCACAAAAAACGGTCTCATATCAAACCGAAGGTCTTGTACACTCCAAGATGCCCATGGTCATCATGTAGCGATCGCAGGGCCATGTGTTGTAGGTTCTTGCGTAGCACCAGCTACATTCTATCCAGGTGGTTATGGTATTAAACCACCCGATAGAGTAGACCCTTGTCGATTTTGAATTTATCCACTTTTCGCATTAGTATTGTGACCGTGTCGCTGGGATTACGTTTCAGCAATGAAGGTTTGTTTTGCTGGATGGCCTGGCGGATAGCTCCAGCCACAAGATGACGTATCTGGTATTGCACCAGATCCTTCCAGGCGATGATCTTGTCTGGGGTGATATTCATTCCATCGGGGTTACAATAGGCGGCAGGGATAGCCTTGGATTGGCATCCCAATGAATTCATGACCCTCAGTTCGGAGAAGGCCACTTTATCTTCCACGATGGCTGCGGTTGCACACATAGCCTGCAGGGATTTCTTCCCAGAGGTCCTCATGCGGGATGGTACTAAGTCCCGGTCTTCTGGATAGAGAATCGGCTCAGATGTTCAAGGACCCCAGCTTGTACTTCAACGTGAACTGGTAGTTTGAGAGGGCCGCCAGCCATCTGTGGCTTCTGGTGTCCAATTTGGCGGACGTCAAAATGTATGTCAAAGGATTGTTGTCCGTACGCACCTCGAAGGTAACTCCATACTGGCAGTTATGGAGTTTGTCCATGAATGCCAACTTGTGGACGGGATAATTCTGCTCACTGGGGGTTAAACTATGGCTGACATAGGCCACTGGTTGGAAGCCAGCTGGGTACTTCTGGTGCAAGACTGCACCAAGACCGTTGAAGCTCGCATCCACATAAAGGATGTAGGGCTACTTGGGATCGGCGTAAGCGAGAAAGGGTGCCTCCATTAAGCATTTCTTTAAGCCGATGAATGCCTTTTCACAGGTGACCATCCATTTGTTGTCAAATGGTAGTCGCGCAGAGGTGGCTTTCCGCCCTATATCCTCTGGGTATATTTTGAGAAGATTGTTGAGGACCTTCGCTTTTCTTGAATATCCCGCCACAAAGCGGCGATAGTATCTGTAGAATCCGAGGAAGGAACGTCGCTCTATGACGTTTTCTGGTCTTGGTCAGTTCACCACGGATTCAACTTTGGTGGGGCCGGTAGCTATCCCATCTGCAGACACTATGTGTCCTACGTAGGTCACAGATGTGCAGCAGAACCGGCAATTGTCCAGAGACGGCTTAAAGTCTTCCTGGCCCAGCCAATCCAGCACTTTCAGTAGCCGTTCTTTGTGTTCTTCCAGAGTCTTTCCGAAGATGATGATGTCGTCCAGGTATACTAAGCACTCCCGTGGGTTCATGTCGCCGATGGTCTTCTCCATCAAGCGCTGGAACATTGCCGGGCACCACAAATGCCCTGGGGCATGCGGGTTAACTGGTAAAAACCAAGGGGACATACGAATGCCGTCTTTTATTGGTCTTCAGCACTCATTGGTACCTGGTAGTACCCAGATCTCAGGTCCAGTACACTGAACCACTGACTTCCCGACAGCGCATTGAGAATTTCTTCAATGTTCAGGGTCCGACAATCCACACAGGCGGACCGATCCATTCTTCCTCTGCACAACCACGATCGGTGATGCGTAGGGGCTACGGGATTCCATCACAATCTCCGCCGTCTCCATCTCTTGTAGGACATCTCTCACATCCTCCACATCTAAGGGAGCGATGCGACGGGAACGCTACCGAAAGGGCATGGTGTCACTTAGCCGGATGATGTGTTGGGCGTTTCGGCTGCAGTCCACATCCATCTCGCTGGTGGAGAACACTTCATGCGTTCTTCCAACTTGACCGTTAGCCGATATTTCCACTCGGCGGGCAGGGTTGAGTCCCCAAAGTCGAATGCCAGCCTGACCGGCTCTTCCTGCACTGCGGCGGTGTTCACCTGAGCCATCGTCGTCACGGGGGTGACAGGGTATATTCGCCCCAATCTTTGACCTTGATCGAAGGGCATGGGGTACGGGGCGATCTTCTGGACGAACATCTTGATCCTCCCAGGAATCTTGGATTTCCCTTCCCACACTTCGGCACCAGCTTGTAGCCTCGGTTGGCATCTTCCTCGAGCGTAGTCTGTAGGGAAAAGAGATGATCGGCCTCATCTCGGCCCGGGTAGCAGCACACTGCGGACAGGCACTTCCCTCCCCCTGGTGGAATCTCGGTTAACCCCGCCTGGAAGTTGAAGAGGTCCCCGTACCCATCTTGGGCTGATATTTTGCAGCACTCTTCCTGTAGTACTGGGTAGATTTGTAGGGCAGACAGAGGTCATTCGCCGGCCTCTTGCAGGTATGCGTGGATCACAGCCCACACCACATGGCGTTGGTCCCCAATATGATCGGGGAACTTGGGTATTTTCGAGGCTCGGGGCATATCAGAGCCTCCACATCTATGGTGTGAGACTTTTCGGTGCGCAGCTGTGGTATCTTCAGCCGAATCTTCACCACGCCATCAATGGGGTAGTCCTCATTGCTGAGTCCCCACAGCTTAATCTTGTGTGCCGACTGCAAGGGCAGGTGTTTAAGATTTTGGTCATAGAACGGGCGGTACACAATGGTCACTTGGGACCCAGTATCCAGCAAGGCGGATGCATATTTGCCATCCACGAGGACGCGTATGATGACAGGAAGAGGAGGGCCGCTATGGAAGAAATCGCCCCCGCCTTTAAGAGAATAATTAAGAGTCTTGAGATAAAGTTATGCTTAACACTGTTATACCTTATTGTGATTTCTTTCCTGTTTGGAAACTCAACACCTTTCCTCTTTACTAATGTTTTTGATTAATACTTTTTTTCCCCCACCCTTCTGTAGCCTATTGTGTAACAGCTAGCACCCCGAAAGCCTAACCAGCCACATGGATTTAAGAGGGCAAGTCTGGTACACTGTTCTCTAGTCCCTGTGACCACCTCCAAGTCATTCGTCAACAAGCCAAATACTGAAGTCGCCCACTAGTCCAATCTAAATAAAATGAATGATCACTGTCTGCTACTTATCTTTTAATCAATTCTCACCCAGAGGTAAATATTTAAACCCAGGCCAATGTTCTTTATTTTGTACAGCATCCTGTAAAACGCTACATAATTCCTAAGGTGGAGCATTATGTATTCCTAGTGAAAACTTTTAGTTTAGAAGAATTTGAAGATAATTACATTTGAATAATTATGGACATTGAAAGCCTATCTACTATATATTTCTGAAAGCACTGTATGTCTGCGTCCCTAGCGGCAATCTCATTGGTCCCTTGGCCCGCCCGCCCCCGCACACCTCTCATTGGCCTGAGGCGGAGTGACGGGCCAAAGGACACACAGACACACAGACACACAGACACACAGACACACAGACACACAGACACACAGACACACAGACACACACACACACACACACACACACACCTCTCTCTCTCTGTCCTCCCCCCCATCACACTCACCTCCCTCTCCACTCACCTCCCTCCATCTCCCGCTCCACTCACCTCCCTCCCGCTCAACTCCCTCCCCGGCGCGGGGACAGGCAATGGGCAGAGCAGCCTGCCGCTGCCTCCACTCACCTCCCGCTCCCTCTACTAACCTCCCGCTCCACTCACCTCCCCGGCGCGGGGACAGCCAATGGGCAGGGCAGCCTGCCGCTGCCTCCACTCACCTCCCGCTCCACTCACCTCCCCGGCGCGGGGACAGGCAATGGGCAGGGCAGCCTGCCGCTGCCTCCACTCACCTCCCGCTCCCTCTACTAACCTCCCGCTCCACTCACCTCCCCGGCGCGGGGACAGGCAGTGGGCAGGGCAGCCTGCCGCTGCCTCCACTCACCTCCCGCTCCCTCCACTCACCTACCGCTCACCTCCCCTCACCTCCCGCTCCCTCCACTCACTTCCCCTCACCTCCCGCTCACCTCCGTGGCGCGGGGACAGGCATTGGCCAGGGCAGCCTACCGCTGCCACGCGGCACCTAAGATGGCGGCGGACGGAAGGACCCCTCCCTCGCGGACTAACTAACATGGAGGCGGCCAGAAGGAGAGGTGAGAGAGAGAGAGAGAGAGAGAGAGAGAGAGAGAGAGAGAGAGAGAGAGAGAGAGAGAGAGAGAGAGAGAGAGAGTGTGTGTGTGGTACACTGTGTGTGTGTGTGTCTGTGTGTGTGTGTGTGTGTTACACTCTGTCTCAGACACTGTAGAGTGGGGACCGTAGCTACACATGGGGGGGGGGGGTCAGGAGCGGAGAAAGATACAGGGGGAGTGGAGAGGAGGGACCCGTCAATTTAAAGCAAACCAACCCCCCTCCTGTCCACTGCCCCCCCCCTCCTGTCCACTGCCCCCCCCTCCTGTCCACTGCCCCCCCCTCCTGTCCACTGCCCCCCCCTCCTGTCCACTGCCCCCCCTCCTGTCCACTGCCCCCCCTCCTGTCCACTGCCCTCCCCTCCTGTCCACTGCCCCCCCCTCCTGTCCACTGTCCCCCCCTCCTGTCCACTGTCCCCCCCCTCCTGTCCACTGTCACCCCCCTCCTGTCCACTCTCCCCCCTCCTGTCCACTGTCACCCCCCCTCCTGTCCACTGTCACCCCCCCCCTCCTGTCCACTCTCCCCCCCTCCCATCCCCTCCTGTCCACTGTCCTTTCCACTGTCCCCCCCCCTCCCCCCAGCCACTGTCCCCCCCTCCTGTCCACTGTCCCCCCCATCCCCCCGGCCACTGTCCCCCCCCCCTCCTGTCCACTGTCCCCCCCCTCCTGTCCACTGTCCCCCCCCTCCTTTTCCCCCCTCCCTCTCCTTTCCCCCCCTCCCCCTCCCCTCCTTTTCCTCCCCTCTCCCCCCCCCTTTTTCCTAGCGCTAAATGTAACTTACGGCCAACGCCGGCTCTCCCCCCCGCTCCCCTTTCTCCCCCCCCCCGCTCCCCTTTCTCCCCCCCCCCGCTCCCCTTTCTCCCCACCCCCCGCTCCCTTTTCTCCCCACCCCCCCGCTCCCTTTTCTCCCCACCCCCCGCTCCCTTTTCTCCCCACCCCCCCGCTCCCCTTTCTCCCCCCCCCCGCTCCCCTTTCTCCCCCCCCCGCTCCCCTTTCTCCCCCCCCCCGCTCCCCTTTCTCCCCCCCCCCCCGCTCCCCTTTCTCCCCCCCCCCCGCTCCCCTTTCTCCCCCCCCCCCCCGCTCCCCTTTCTCCCCCCCGCTCCCCTTTCTCCCCCCCCGCTCCCCTTTCTCCCCCCCCGCTCCCCTTTCTCCCCCCCCGCTCCCCTTTCTCCCCCCCCCCGCTCCCCTTTCTCCCCCCCCGCTCCCCTTTCCCCCCCCCCCCCGCTCCCCTTTCTCCCCCCCCCGCTCCCCTTTCTCCCCCCCCCGCTCCCCTTTCTCCCCCCCCCGCTCCCCTTTCTCCCCCCCCGCTCCCCTTTCTCCCCCCCCGCTCCCCTTTCTCCCCCCCCGCTCCCCTTTCTCCCCCCCCCGCTCCCCTTTCTCCCCCCCCCCGCTCCCCTTTCTCCCCCCCCGCTCCCCTTTCTCTCCCCCCCCGCTCCCCTTTCTCCCCCCCCCCGCTCCCCTTTCTCCCCCCCCCGCTCCCCTTTCTCCCCCCCAGCTCCCCTTTCTCTCCCCCCGCTCCCCTTTCTCTCCCCCCCGCTCCCCTTTCTCTCCCCCCCCCGCTCCCCTTTCTCTCCCCCCCGCTCCCCTTTCTTCCCCCCCCGCTCCCTTCTCCCCCCCCCGCTCCCTTCTCCCCCCCCCGCTCCCCTTTCTCCCCCCCCCGCTCCCCTTTCTCTTCCCCCCCGCTCCCCTTTCTCCCCCCCGCTCCCCTTTCTCCCCCCCCCCGCTCCCCTTTCTCCCCCCCCCCGCTCCCCTTTCTCCCCCCCCCCGCTCCCCTTTCTCCCCCCCCGCTCCCCTTTCTCCCCCCCCCCGCTCCCCTTTCTCCCCCCCCCCGCTCCCCTTTCTCCCCCTCCTCCCTTCTCCCCCCCCTCTTCCCCTCCTCCCTTCTCCCCTCCCCCTTCTCCCCTCCCCCTCCTCTCCCCTCCTCCCCTCCCCCTTCTCCCCTCCCCCTCCTCTCCCCTCTTCCCCTCCCCCTTCTCCCCTCCCCCCCTCCCCTCCCCCCTCCTCCCCTCCCCCCTCCTCCCTTCTCCCCTCCCCCCTTCTTCCCTCCCCCCTCCTACCTTCTCCCCTCCCTCCTCCTACCTTCTCCCCTCCCTCCTCCTCCCCTCTCCCCTTTCCCTCCCCCCTCCTCCCCTATCCCTCCCCCCTCCTCCCCTTTCTCTCCCCCCTCCTCCCCTTTCCCTCCCCCCCTTTCCCTCCCCCTCCTCCCCTCCCACCCCCTTCCCCCCTCCCACACACTTCCCCTCTCCCACACCCTTCCCCCCTCCCACACCCTACCCCCTTCCCCCCCTCCCACACCCTACCCCCTTCCCCCCCTCCCACACCCTTCCCCCCTCCCACACCCTTCCCCCCCTTCCCACCAATCTTCGCCTTCCTGCTCGCCTTCCTGCCTCCCCGCCTCTGCTTTCGTGCCCACCCGCCTCTGCCTTTCACCCGCCCTTACTCCGCCCGCCTCTGCCTTTCACCCACCGCCTCACAGCCGCTGCATGCACTCAACAGACTCCCGCCACACTCGACACATACCTGCCGCCTCACACACCTGCTGCCTCCCGCCCCTACGCACCGACATCACTGACCCACCGCCTCACACCCTAGCAGGACCCCCACTCACAGAGAGCACTCACAACCCACGCGACACCTGCCGCCTCACACCCTAGCAGGACCCCACTCACAGACAGCACTCACAACCCAAGTGCCACCCGCCGCCTCACACCCTAGCAGGACCCCCACTCACAGACAGCACTCACAACCCACGCGCCACCTGCCGCCTCACACCCTAGCAGGACCCCCACTCACAGACAGCACTCACAACCCACGCGCCACCTGCCGCCTCACACCCTAGCAGGACCCCCACTCACAGACAGCACTCACAACCCACGCGCCACCCGCCGCCTCACACCCTAGCAGGACCCCACTCACAGACAGCACTCACAACCCACGCGCCACCCGCCGCCTCACACCCTAGCAGGACCCCCACTCACAGACAGCACTCACAACCCACGCGCCACCCGCCGCCTCACACCCTAGCAGGACCCCACTCACAGACAGCACTCACAACCCACGCGCCACCCGCCGCCTCACACCCTAGCAGGACCCCCACTCACAGACAGCACTCACAACCCACGCGCCACCCGCCGCCTCACACCCTAGCAGGACCCCACTCACAGACAGCACTCACAACCCACGCGCCACCCGCCACCTCACACCCTAGCAGGACACACGCCTCACATTTTTACATCTGTTATGTCACCAAAATATACATTGTACTGTGGTGTGTGTACAATAAACCATTTTTAAACAACATCGTATTACATTTTATTCCGTCTTTCTTTTCAACATTATTATCCAACCTTTACAACAAATAGTCATCTATTGTTCCACGATTTATAAATAATACTACCTATTACGCATTTACATCCCGGGCAACGCCGGGTCTCTCAGCTAGTACACAAATATTCCACATCAACAGCGAGTACCAGATGCAGAATACTATTTTAACAACAGATATGACTCACTTCAACCTCATGCATTCCTATTAGAAATAGTTGAAATGAAATTTACACATTCTGTTGGTTAAGAGCGTTAAGTTGTATGTAGGTTAATATTACACATTTTCTTTCTGTGTTCTCTTTGTGCAAATCTGTGCATCCTATCTGTTTCTGTGATAAAATCTTCCTGAGTGACACAGTGATGACTTGTCCTGCTAATCACAGTGCACCAGATGCGGCTTTAATGCGGCTGGGGAACGCTGTTGCCGCTCTCAGCTGTGATAGACACGTTAAGTCACCACGGGCCGGGGGGGGGGGGGGAGGGATTCTAGGAACCTGGAATTTTTATGTAACGGGTATTCCCTATGAATACAACCGCTACTACCTGCTGTGCAACCTGTGTGGCTCTCAGGAGCCTAAGCCTCCGCTTGGGGAACCTGGGGTACATGCATGCTATACATCTCGTGGTGCAACGCCTCCACCTGGGAGGGATTCCACTGGAATGGAAGAAGGCCCTCACAGGAAACAATCACACAAAGCGAGCAATATAAAACAGGACTGTCTTTACTGCATATCATAACATATATCATCACATATCAACACAACATCCATGCGCCACGGCGGACGCTAACCACTCTGCGCCACGGCGGACGCTAACCACTCTGCGCCACGGTGGACGCTACCACCTCTAGGCGTCACGGCGGACGCTAACCTCCCACAGAGTGATCCCACCCCGTGTCCAGTAACCCCCACCCAAATGTCTCGCACCCCCAAAGTCAAATACCACTGTGCATGTGTATGTGTGACTGCGCAGCCACTATGTCTGGTGATAGGCCTGGTTGGTGCACGTGAGTTGCAGGTTACCTGCCCGGGCTCCAGCCACGGGTACCGCGATATCACTGGAGATCCGCCCGATCCGACGTTGTCCTCCACACCGCGTTGGGTGAATTCCAGCGCGGATAATATCACCTTAGTCCCAGGGATGTAGGTGGTGTTCTGAGCCCAGAACCCACCTCACAGGGCCGCACGGATTCAGCACTGTGTCCCTGACTAAGCAACCAATTAATGGAGTAGTGTCCCTATCTAGGGCCTGTCCCTAAGCTCCACAAACTACTAGGTGGCTCAGGACCTAACTGGGATCTTGGGGGCTGCTGGCCTAATGCAGAGGGTCACTGACCCCTGCATCCACACCTTACCCCTAGCTGGTCCGGATCCTGACTGCCTGCGTGGCTGCAAAACCCCGCGAAATGTATCCTTATTCCTGCAGGGCCATACCTCAGCCCTATTGGCTCCCTGGGGTCATGTGTCTCTGCCCCTAAGCACCCTGGGGGCTGGCAGTCTATTCTCGCGCATGCGCGAGCTGTCTGGGCCTCCCGCGCTGTGCATTGCCATTGCGCATGCGCAACAGCCCTATGTATGGCGGCGCCCTGCTTCCCGAGCCGCCGGGCCGGTGGCAACGCGATCGCGGCCTTAGCGACGGCCCGATCGCGTCCCCGGCAACCGGCCCGCTTGCGTCCCTAGCTACCAGGGATTCCTCTGCTCCCGCTCCGGCCCCCCCTCACTCCCTCGCACACAGCGTTTGGCCAAAGGGAGGAGGGGGTCAGCCACAACAAGGGGGGACCTGGCTATATCTACATCCCTGATTACAGGTATTACTGGTTTATCATTCACTACCACATGCCACAGTGCAAGCATAATAGAATTACTAATACCAAACATTTATTCTGCTGAGCAAACAAAGGGACGAGTTTATGTGAGTCCTGGATGTGTTTGGAAATGTGCTGACGTTGCAAAGAAATGGGAGAAACATTACTTTATTTGTAACATAGTGGATCAGCACTGGTAGATTTCTTATTCGGCATACATTTCTTTTCTAAAACGATGTGTAACCTTTTCTTAAAGATAGCTACTGGATCTACCATCACATGCAATGGGTAGTAGCAAAGGTTGTTTTGTTAATTGTGTGCATTTAATCGTCCAACTTGTAACAGGCAGATTTATTGGGGGGAGGGTCATGTGACTGCTTAGATGTATAAATCACCAGTTTAAGGATATGCATTGGCAGGGTAGCGTTGGCAACTTAAATGATGCATCTTAAATGATCATCTTTATGTGAAAATATATAGTTAGACTAGAGGTTGACTGGGGACTGGATCTACTGCAAACTCTTCTACACAAGGCAACAAACGGTGAGCTTATATTACCACACTATGATCCCATGCTTGTCAGCCTGCACTTTTAACCACCGCACCCCCCGTACACCGTATTTACTGCAGCCTCTCCCAACACTGAGTGCACACAACTCCCCCCCTCCCTCAACCACCAACCAACTCCATCTGCAAACCCTGAATAGGCCCTAGCATTGCAATGCAGCAAAACATTTTGGCAAGAAAAAGGCACACCTCTGCTGTGTACTCTGCACACACTCACTTGGCTCACAACAGCTTCATGCAACATTACCTACCTCTGTGATAATGAACCTGCTAGGTATCCCAACTCTGTTCTTTCTTGTGGCCTCATGGAAATGTTACTCTCTTTATCCATTACAATATAGGTCACGCTATATAGTCAGAGTAGACTACAACTTGACAGAGTAACTGATTCTAAATTTCAGACATGCGCAATGCCCAGTTGAGGTTTCTGACTATTCCACGACTTCAATACTTTGATTGGTCCATCAGCAACATGTGACTGCTGACGTCCATTGAGCGCGCTGGCTTGATAAACTCCCCCGCTGAGAGACTTCACTCCCGGAAGAAGCCGAGTGGGGCGAAACGACCGTCGGAGTTCTGCGGGGACCAGCCTCTTACCGTTTATTGCAGTCTTCCCTGACCGGGAGCATGACGGAGTTCTGTGCGTGGCTGAGGATCTAATGTGCGAATCATATGTGTGCTTGGTGCCCACCGGGTGATATCGATTTCATTACATCTATCCCTAACTACACTGCCTAAACTCAGGCGGTGCTCCTTTATACAGCGTTTATATACAGCATGTTCCTGCTCTTGCTATAAACCCTCTCCATTATACGGCAACCGTTACCATGCTTCAGCCACTATATAGTACTGCCCGTTTGGAAGATGTGCTCTTTTCCAAAACACCCAGCTTTAACATCTATGTGATCGGGACTTTAATTATTGGCATGGACAATTATTTTTGCTATTAAGCATTTCGAGCACCTGCCCACACCGGATGCCCTTGTGTTTTCGCTACAATCAACATTTTTTTTAGGACATATGGTTACTTCAATCTATTTCTACACAGGATCAATCACTCATACTCTCACTCTCCTCACATGAGTGCTAATACTGCTAACAATTATATGATATCCTTTGGGCGTCTTCATATGACGATTAGGAATGATAATCTACAATTAGGAAGAGTAGTGTTCTTTTATTAAGAACAGCTAATCGGTGATATTAGGCTCTATCAATTATACTAGCCTTTTCCTTGTCTTATAATGCAGGGATCTTCTTGGCTATCCCTGTAAGGACATTCTCTTTCCTCTGTGTTTCCTTTATCCTGGAGACGTTCTGTTCCATTCTGTGCCTTTTGATTGTTATTATATAAGTGTGAATTAATTACACCCGCAGGTCATTACTTTAATTGGGAACTTATAGTTCCCTTTGTCTGTGGTAGGTCAATTGTTCGGATTTTATTTTTTCCATGTCATGAGTTTGTTATTAGGTCTCTTTAATGATACTGTGTTTTTTTTTTTTGCTTTATGTTATATGAGGTTTTCTTTAGGTTCCTGCTTTGATTTTAATCTGTCTTTTTTTATCAATTCTCGTGTTCATTTTTTTTTTGTCTTTAATAAACTCTTTTGTACAATTGTTATATATCAGAGTGATCCTTGTGGGTTTTCTTCGTTTTGTGTTTTGATTATATAAAAAATAAATATATATATATCTGTGCATGCAATGTATTGTATATAATGTATACCCTGCTCACTGCTCTTACTGTAATTCCTTTTTTTTTTCTCCTCCTGACCTGCTCTTAAATGTTTTGTTCAGCAAGTGCAGAAAGGTTTTCTTTGTCAGCTGTGATGGATAGTAAGATCCACTGAGTGTTAGCAGTTCTATGGTTCGATTGTCAACAGCAGGATATGCATTGCTGGCACCTCTACAGTTGTAAAACATTCACCCAAACTATTGTTTAGGACGGATCAGAAAAAAATTATTTTATACAGGGTAAATGATAATCCATTTAATGTATTTTACAGCCAAGTTGTGTGTGTGAGATTAAGGGACCTTTTAGACAAAGCTTTAGAAACCCAATTCATTTAATTCTTTATTGCATTTTGAAAGTGCTCACTCACTTGGGATTAGGCGATCGGTCTCTGTATAACAGTCCTTGTTACAGATGTTCTTATGGTTAAGCCTGATTGATTAACCAATAAATATATATTTTTTTTTATTACTATAACTTTGGTTCCCTGGCTGTGTGCTGCTGAATTTTTTCATTACTTACCTGGATCCTTCTACATGCAACTGGTAACGCCCTACAACTACACTGAGAGAACTCCAGGAGTGGTAAGGATTACAATTCATATACTTCCAAGGACTCAATTAAGAAGAATTGAAGCGAGTTATTTTGTCTTTCAATCGTTGTTTATACCTCCAATGAGGCTGCTTCAGTAGTGTTGGACTCTTATGCTGGTTGCTGCCTTCAGGAGGGCTATGTACCTCAATGAAGACTACACACTCACTGTTAAGTTACCCACTCTATCACTAGGAGTTTCTGTCTTTGTTAGCCTTTAAATGGATATTACTTATCATACATCTTTCAACTGTTTCAGCACCCAATTTCTCTCTTTGCAACCCTCTTGTTACAGAGGACTAGAAAGCCAGTCGAGAATTTTCATTGTGGTTTAGGCGTCTTTTGTCTGAATTAATGGTGCTGCTTTGAAAGTCTGGGTAAATGCTACAAATATTAATACTAGAGGCATGAATACAATATAAAGCATGGGTATTTCCCTGTAATTCCACCTGTGTGAGAAAGACTTTACAGCAAAATTTAAATGAGGAAAGGAGAAAAAAAAAGATAAGTAGACGGATTAAAAAGAAGTAAAAACATGTTTGGGGGTGCAGCAATGCTGTTCCTCATCTGCTAAAAGGTTTGGGTATGTACCCTGTTACATAGGTGTGTGAATCCCAGGTAATCTTGCAATAAAATGGTAATTCTTCCAGGGACAACTGAACTAAGACAAGAAAACAGCGCACAACGCTCATAGTGTAGTATTAATAATATATATTGTGTTTAAATTACACAATATATATTAACCCCTTTTTTTACACAATATATATTAATACTACACCGAGTTTTGTGCGCCGTTTTCTTGTCTTTTTCTCCCTCCAGCTGTTGGGGGGGTGTTGAACCACCCCCTTGTTAACAGCTGCAGACGCTCATTACATACCCGTTTCAGGTCACGTATACTTTTAACATCACATTGATTTTTGTGTGTAATATCACTTTGATTGTTGATAATTTGTGGGTTCAAATTACGGTTGTCACTGTTTTGTATTTAATATAGTATCGCACCTCTTTCATTTTGTTTCTCAACAGAACAAAGGCCTTGAAAAAATATATAATAGAGATTGCATGGGGAAGCGGGCAGCTGCACAGGGTACTTACAAAAAGTGTATAAATGAAGGGAAGACAGCCGCATGATCATGATGTCATTCTGATCCTAATGTGCCAATATCAATAATACTTTGTATATATTTACGGTGTGGTATTACCGAGTACAGTTTTAAGCACTTCTACATAGAAAATAAAACGAACTGCAGAGAAAGGCCCCAAATGAATAAAAGGTGATTGAAGATGTAAACTAATCTGGATAACCGTTCCCTTAGGCTAAGGCCCTGCTGCACGCGGCCACCTTGCGTTGTGGCAGCGCGTTCACGGCACTTCGCCACGATCTGCAGGAAGCCGTTTAGGCGTGGGGGAGGCATGGCCAAACCGGGTCGGGGCCACGATGTACATTTTCTGACCCCTGTGTGTCCAGCATTCAGGAAGGATCCACCCCCTGCCGGCGATCTCCCCCCTGCCTCATTGGCCCCATTCCACACCACGTGACGCGTCGCCGCACGGTATCACAATCCTATTGTAGCCCCTGCTGGCTGACGCATCACAGTGCGTAGTGCGCCTGGCAGCGAGGGATTGGGGGCCGACTAGGGAGGAAGCAAGGACCTGGTGAGTGGCGCACACCCAGTCGTGGACCCAAGCCGTAGTTTAGATCAGAAAAAAAACGTCTAAAATACAAATATAATCAGGGGAGGGGGGGGGGGGGGGGGGGGGGGGAAGAAGAACCACCACGAAAAGTAAGCAAGCTTCATCCCAGGGGCAGTACAAATGACCAAGATCCCTTAATACTGGAGGAAAGAAGATTACCAGCAAAGTGTTATTTACAGCAAGGACAGGCAAAGTTGGGAATTCTCTACCAATGGATAATGTGATGGCAGATACATTAGATTTTATTAAGGTTAAAAGGAAAGTTATACATGGATATGCCAAATAAGTTAAAACCCATGTTAGTAAGGATGTTGACTAGTGAGAAATCAAGTTGCCATAACTGGAGTCAGAAAGGAATTTCCCACTATGAAGTAATTTGCTGTTGGATCTCTTGATAACGGAAGGGACAATTACCCACAAACATTTTGGCCAAAGTAGGGTCAGGATTAGGGGTGAAAGTAAAGATTGCCACCGCAGGCAAACTGCCCTGGTGTTGAAACGGCCGAGGCTAATCGTCCTAAACACCTTGATTAAATGTAACATTGGTTGAACACATTTCTTTCAACCTAAGCCATGTTAGAATATGTCCTTGTAATGTCAACTTGGTGGGAAAAAACTAATCGGCAGCTATGAAAAAGTATCGGAGAATTGGGGAAGGTACAGCCGGATTAAAAATAGTAACATATTTTAGGAAACATGGCTGATACTCCCATCTTGTGATAAATGTATGTTTTTGAATTATGTCCCATTGCGCAGGAGCAGTCAACCACTGAAAATCCTGCTATAAAAATGGCAATTTGTCCACTAACCAACACTTATGAATTAAGGTCATCAGCTGTACGGTGTTTTCTGAGCAGTACCCGTGCATCCCCTAGTTACTACCTTCATATGAATGGAATTTGTATTTTAATTTTCTCTGAATAAACTTTAAAGATTTTAAGTGCACCCGTGCTTTCTTTGTTCTGGTCAAGTTACATAAAACTCCCTTTAAAATAGAGTTCAACCAATCCCCACTAAGTCCAATGAGCCATCAATCTGCAGAGAAAATACATTCACCAGAATCAAAATACCTTTTCCCTCCAACCCATGAGGTGTAGCCAAATAATGATTGTACTGGTTCAGGAGTAACATGATTTAATTTGTATCACAATTACATTTGTTTGCAAAAGGTGATAGATAAAAAAAGCTTTCCAGATTACAAAAACAGAAGGTTGAAAGTCAGCAAATGATCATTTAGACGGAAAAGTTACTAAATGTTAGCAGAGTAATGTGTTGCAGGTGCCTCTAGCAGTGAGGGAATTAAGGCGTCCTCATCCCAAGTGGCTTATGAACAGGACATCGGAGAAGCAGACAGCCTCCTGCTCAGAAATAGGTAAGCTCGTCATGCTTGTTCTTGTCGATCTGGCAGTCCGAGAGTGTCAACGTTGCCCCCGCATGAGGAAGAGTTTGATAGACACGCACATGCAAATACTCCTCACCTCCCACGTGGATCTGAGGAAGGCAACAGATATAAATATATCAGCAATACCACATTGCTTGTATAAAGAAAAGAGAAAATGGGGTAACGCATACGACCATGTATAATTCTACATTCTTACCCAAGATGGCAATCATTTTGTACTCCGGTTATAAATTATGATTGTGTGCCTAACATAATGGCTGCCCTAGTGTTTCGATCAATCCTGCAGTCTGAATAACTCAGCAGCTACAAAGTATCCTTATAGTACTAAGGTAACTATCTATTGTTGCAGTTTACAGCTCAAACTGCTAGGAACATTTCTCTCACTCTGCTCCTCTTTGCTATAACTGAGACTTGGCTCCCTCAGTCTGACAGCTCAGGAAGTTGCCCTCTTATGGTGGCCTCCCACACTGCACCGTGATGGCAGGGGTGGAGGCGTGGGGCTCTTCTCTGCCATTACCAAACCCTTCCTATTCCTCCTTTGAGGCTCACTGTCCAGATTGTCTCTCCACTCCCTGTACACATGGCGGTCATCTATCGCCCACCTTCATCTACTCATCCGCCTCTCGCTCACTTTGAGAAAGAAAGAGCCAGGATTCAGACTCCCCTGTTCGTCTCCTTGGGGACTTAAACTGAAAACATTGATGACCCCTCTCTCCCTTGGGCTTTCCTCTTTAGTACATCTAGATGGACTGCAGCCAGCACCAACGAGGATGGCCACTATCTAGACCTGAAGTTTTTAGTGAAAACCAGATTTCTCCATTTCCCTTTCCTCTGACCATCACCTCATCTTTTCTCTCGCTTCTCCCCATCTCCATCATGTTTCTGCAGAAACCTGCTCTTAACCTACCAGCCTTTGACTTCACTTTACACTCCTCCATCTTTCAATTCTGCTAGAGACCCCGACAACCTGGTCAGGAACTACAACTCTAGTCTTATCCTCCTCTTGATCTACATGCCCTGCTTTCTCTGCCTTACACGCCCTTCTAACCCCAGAACCTGGCATAATTACCACACGTATGCTGCGTTCCTCCACTCGTTCCTCTGAAGCAAGACACACCCTCGCAGACTTCCTTCACTACAAATGTATGCTATCCTGTTTCAACTCTTCCCTCAGGCTAAACAAACCTAATTTTCTTCACTAATCAACACACAAGTCTAACCCATGCCAACTGTCTTTGACGCTACTCAAACCAACCTCAGCTGTCTCATCCTCCATCTCATGACTTTGCCGACTATTTTAAGGAAAAGGTGGAATCCATATGTTAGATCATCCCCTCTGAAAGTGGACATTCATTTTCAAGAGGTGTTCCTCTTTAGATTTCCCTGTCTATACAAACACAATTTTTTTTCTTATTTTTGTTGTGTTCAATATTCCATTCAGACAGGGAGATATTTTGTGGTATGGCATGGAGAAGTACCCCAAGTTCCTTTAAGGTTCTGATGGAACGGGCCTGAGGAAGGGGAAGTCAGCCCCGAAACGTTGTCCCTCTTTTGCTCCACCACACATGCTTTTTTTTGCAGTGAGGCAGTTTATTGTTCGTACCCAATTCTCCTCGTTTCCCTTCCCTCCCTCCTTGTCATTTCTTGGCTTGTGTTTACATCGATTTTCCCTAGGACGATAACATCATCATCAACAACTTTATTGTACATTTCTATTACAATACAATCTATTTTTTCATATTCCAGTGTTTTTTCAGTTTATTCTCAGGAGTTCTGGGGACATTACTTTTGACAAACGCGAAAGTGTTACAAAGATCTTGCACTGCTTGGGAGGTGTGCCAAAGCCCGCTATATTATAATAATAAAAAAACCCACACGGGTGTGTACGCATGTTCCAAGTCAAACTTGTGTTTTGTACTTGTACCGTGGCAGGTTTGGATATTAAAGTACTAGTGCTGTGAGAATTGAGCCAGAGCGGGGGGTGGGGGGCACGATCGTGCACACGCCGGATCGTGACACATTTGTCTCCATGAAGGAGTTTTAGTCCTATGAGAATTTAGGTAGGTGCCAGCAAAGAAGTTTCACTTCAAAAAAAAATATAAAATATAAAAACAAACCAGTCACTAATATTACAGAATGCTGCTTTAAGCACCATGTATTGTTGTCACTCTGTATTGCCTTAATATTTCCCTTGAAGGATTCCCCCCCCCCACTAATATTGATCACCTGCATTTAACATATAAACCCTTCATCCCGAGAGCAGCCAGAGAAGTGGTTAAACATGCCTGCAAGTCATTCACTCTGGTCCTAGGAGGGACTGCATCTCTACCGAAGGAAGCTACAGAACATGAATCTTAGGGCTCCAGGGTTTGAGGCTTGTCAGCTATCTGCAATGTGTGGGGCTTAATGCGAGTCCAGGTTTGTGTAGACTGGAGCAGTGCATCACTTCTTAGGCTGGGATCACACCGTGCGAGATGGCCAAGCACATATTGCAGGATCCCTAAAAGGCCGCTCCTAGTGCGCACGCAAGAAGCGTCCGCGTCACGCGAGCAGTTCAGACAGTCATGGCGAATCAGCACCGTGATGTCATAGCCATGCCCCCAGCATCACTATAAGCAGGGATTGCTTGTGCTACAGCCGTGTGGCACGGTAAGAGCACGGTCGCAAGCAAGCAGAGTGCATGAGCTCTGCCTTAGGCCAAGGCCCGAATGTGCGCGACAGGGTGTCTGGCATCGCTCGTTATCTGCATCAGCGCGGCCCGATTGACTCCAGGCAACGTGTGGCGGGGAGACATGGTGGGGGCGCGGTCATGATTTCACACGGCTGTTTCACCCTCATTGGCTGAACACAAAATTTGTCTTTTGGCAACGGCAGTCCCGCATCGGGCCTACGCACACATTCCAACTGGGGCCTGCCCCATAGAGAGCTGTGCCTTGCGCGCGGCACGCACGCCAACGCGTGAGCAGCCAGCGGGGACTAAGCCTTAGGCAGCAAGTGTTGCAGAATGATACTTTTCATGGAACAAAAATTGGAGGGCTTGGCAATGGATAAAACCCTGATTGTGTGTGAAATATTTAACCAAGAAGTGATCTTGTAGGAGAAGAGTTGATCATACATTGCAATGTGTTGCAGTGACCAATATATAAATCCTTGGTTTCTCAGCCTACGCTATGGAAAAGGAAATAGAGGACCAATAGAACAGTTTGGTTATTGATTATAATAAATAGACTTCTAGCTGATATGTGGAACTTCTCCTCCCCAATATACACATTATTATGATTTATTTATTTTTAAGTTGAGAACATATACATCTACTTGTGCTTCAATGTCAGGGTGGAAATAGCCGCATGAACGCAATACCTAGCATACATGTGTGATTATTTTAGTCCTTGATGTCTGGATGGTCTGAATTAAGTTAATACCTTAATGAAGTAATTGGTCCCAGCAACAACCTGAGTTTTGTACTCAATGGCTGTAAATGTGCTGCAGTTCTTCCCAGACTTCTGTTCAACCTCCACCTTCACCTGGGGAAACCAAAAAAGGGACAGGGTGGTCAATGCTACAATTTCACCATGAAAAGTTTCCCAAGTGGACCACCCCCGTGTGACATTTACACAAACTAAGCACATTGGACAAAAACAGGAGCCAGGTGCTTGATATTGCACATTGATGCAGACAAGATTAAAATTATGCCATTTACAGTAATGTGGTTACAAAAACGCCTCAGTACATAACTCTCAAACTTTATGGGGCAAAACATAAATAAGTACATTTTCTGGGTGTACATGCTCTAACTATCCCCAAGTAGTAAGACACAAAAACACTTTAATGTTACCTTTATTTCATACCTCACTACAATCTCTCAGTGGAACATTTCTATTTTTGAAGATTAGCATAGCAAAGCAAAATAAGTTTGTTGGGCCACATATATAAATTGCATCTGTAAATATTGTAAGAACGGTTTACACAACCCCAATCTAATGCATAGATTAGATCTTATGGCGGTATGAGCCCTTAAGGGAGTATGCTTTTTATAGCCTACATTTTACTTTTGTCCGTGCATTAATGTTACCCTCTCATGGTGCACTAAACTCAATTACACCAGCTACTGAGGTTTATCGGTTTCACCAATAAGGGCTTTATAATTACTATACAAACAATGGACAAAATAGATACAACATTCACCTTTAGTTTTGGTGGTTGGGGAGGGGCATGGGACAAACCACACCCAAGGCTCTTACATTAATGAAAAGATTGAGAAAAAAAAAAAGTCAAATATATGTTTTTTTATTTAAGTGGGAAAGCAGAGCCACATTTAACCCATGAAGGAGACCACTGTGCTTAGCTGAATTTCCTCCAAGGAGGGGACTGCCCATTTAAAGAAAGCCAATTAAAATTACATTTATGCCAAAATGGTTTCCTGGTCGGCTACCAGGGATTGCACTTTTAACCAAGAGTTTCCATGGAAGCCCCATACATGGCATAGATCCGATCTTGGTTGTGCCACTTCTAAAATAGGCCCATAGTGAGAGCCCACATTAACTACAATGTCCAATAGTGCGGGATCAGTGTGATAACCAGTGTTGGAGAGCAGTGAAACTCCCACTGACTGTATATCATCACTGATTAGGCCTACTGTTCCGTACATAAAGGTTATTTGTAGGCCCAATAAAGCAAACATCTTTGGATAACTGTATGAAGCCATTTAACTATACTTGGCTGATGTGCTTGTTTTCCAGACCATCTAATGTCATGTTGTCTATTCAGATGCCTTCACAAGCCCAACCAAGATCATTGCACCATAGAGCATCATACGACTTCTGCAATATGACTCACAGAGCCCCATGACTTAAGATACTAGGAAAGTATTTGCAGTTTCCTCTAATGATTTATATGTAAAGAGTGTGTACAAATAAAAAGAAGAACTGAAGCTTTCTGCAATAGAAGCTACAGAATGACACCCAGGCCAATGTTTAATATGCTGAGAAGCGTTAATTCTGCCGTTAAAGATCCATTCCAGTGTTTAAAGTTAATGCATCGTTAACCAAGTTACCCTACTTTGCATGTCCACAGCCAGAATTTTGATATTGTTAGGGCTTTAACCATATGATGGACACCAAGAGGCTTGGAGAGCCCATAAAACTGATATTTGGATGAAATTTGGTCTTGGACAGTTTAGAAACTTGAAGGCCTAGAAACAAACGCTAAAGGGACCTGGCATACTCAGTTGGCCCTTTTCATTAAATGGACAATTAATGTAGTTGACAAAATCACTTTATATAAAGGCAATAAGGAAATTTGCCCCTTTAGTTAGATTTTGCAGTGCAGACAAACGTTAAAAAGCAGAGAAATAGGATTTTGATATGGTACATGAAATGGTTTGTTACATTTACAGCTAGCAAAGTCACTAAGGTGCAGGGTCACAGCATTACTTAAGTGAACCCTGTTCCCTTATGTAACTATTTGTAACCATGTATTTGTCATCTTAACGGTGCCCAGGACATACTTGAAAACGAGAGGGAACTCAATGTATTACAGACATACCCCGCATTAACGTACGCAATGGGACCAGAGCATGCATGTAAAAAGAAAATGTACTTAACGTGAAGCACTGCATTTTTCCCACTTATCGATGCATGTACTGTACTGCAATCGTCACATACGTGCATAACTGATGTAAATAACGCATGTGTAACAGGCTCTATAGTCTCCCCGCTTGCGCACAGCTTCGGTACAGGTAGGGAGCCGGTATTGCTGTTCAGGACGTGCTGACAGGCGCATGCGCGAGCTGCCGTTTGCCTATTGGGCGATATGTCCTTACTCGCGAGTGTACTTAAAGTGAGTGTCCTTAAAGCGGGGTATGCCTATACTACCAGGTAAAACATTTTTATAAATAAACCAAACATTAAACCCATGACAGTAATATGCTGAAAGGGTTAACCCTTGATTAATTGTTAAAACAAATAGAGTATAAAGGTTATTGTGATTGTTTTAACATTCATTAGTTTCCATAACAGTGCCAAAAAGGTGCGATTTAGGCTTGTTCAGGCTAATTCTGGTTGGCATTTTCCCACTCCTCCCTGTATCACATGCTAGTGCTGTGTCAAGTGTATGTGGCCAGGTCTGGGTCACACCCACAGAATTCCTATGGTCAGACAAATGCTTACAGTGAGACAAAGTCATGTGGAGCTGAGTCACATCCAACTCACCGGGGCTTTCCTTTCCTGAATATAACCCTAGAATAAGAACCTGACCTGCTTTACAAGTGGGACATGGGGCAGCGCATACACTGCACCTGCTTTCAAACTAAGGTCTATAGAGTTGATAGTTAAGGTCATCTTTTTCCCTTTGAGCTGCATTAACCCTTTGAGTGCTTGAGAAGCCAGAGCACCAGCATCCCACATCACGGGGTGGCCCCATTCCAGCAACGTGCCAGCATGCACCCAATGCCCACAAGTAACCAGGGCCCTAAGGAAGGTGTTAGGCGATAACCCTGTCACTACCAGAGGGGCCAGCACTTACCAGGTACTGATTAACCCTTTCACTGCCAAATGAGGCTCATGCAGGCCTCTCTAGCAGCAAAGAGAGGTCAATCACACAGCAGGGTATAAAGGGAGGAGAGAGTTACCCCAGGTACTTTGGAAGCACTTTTGACTTGGAGAGAAGGAAATCAGACTCACTATCTCAGGCTGTGGAAACAGATTAGCATCATACAGAATAGTTATACATTCAATTGTAAAGGGGAGAGGGAGGCAGCTTAACTCTTTCAGGGCCAGAGGAATCTATGTGACTACAAATATACAGTTAATAATATATTTGTAATTTATTTTACTAATTAATATTTATATGTACATTTATAATAAAAAGACAATAAGAAATCTATATTTGTAATGAAATATAAAACATTTACTAAAATAAAACACAGTTACACCTGTAACAAAGAAGTCCCTCGCTCGGCGGGCGTCACTCACCGAGTCACAGATAGCCTGCACCTCCGGGCTGGCGGGCTTGGCCGACGCGAGTCCTCCACAGAGCGGCATGATGTGAATCCGAGCGGCTGCGGGTCCACCGTCCTAATGTCAGCTGAGCGCTCCCGGCACAGCCATGTGACCAGCGGGGGGCGTACCAAACCCAGGAGGCTGGGGGGGGGGCTGTGACGTCACCAACCCCTGTACAGCGCAGCAGGGAGAAGTGAACCCCGAACAACGCCTGGCCCCGAGATTAGCGCTGCGTCAAGTGTATTAAATATGGAATAAGACTACTGCATACAAATTGGGTTTGGTTAGTGTTTGAGTAAGGTTGGGTGTTCTGCAACCTCTCCCCCCCCCACTTTGATCACAAATGGATTGATCCGGGGTGGTCTGCTGTGTGCAGCGGGGGAGTCACGTGGGGGTTTGCCAGAGCTGGAGGCGTTGCCATGGTAGCGGCGCAACGCAAAGGACGGGCGGGGTAGAGGAGGCGCTGGGGACGTGTCGCATATTATAATGTGTTGCGCAGTGCATCATGGGAGTGACAGGATCAGTAATGAGTGGCAGTTATGTCTCCCGCCATTTTCTTCGAGGGGGGAGGAGGGAGGAAACAGACAAAACTTGTTTATTATCTATACTATAATCTATACTATAATTCTAAATTGGATTCCGTCTGTTTGTTTGTATGTCCGAAGCATTGAAATCTCAGAAACCACACCACGTAGCACAACAGCACTTTCACTGTACATTCTGCTGCGGATTTGTAGGTCAACGCAACTATTTTGAGCTTCCAATGTGACTCACCTCCCAAGTTATGGACATTCTAAGTTTCCCTCGGCTGTCCAGCAAAAATGTTATAGCCCCCCGCTCCCCGCTGCTCACACTCCCCCCCAGGTCCCCGCTGCGCACACCCCTCTGCTCCCCACACCCCCCCCGCTCCCCGCTGGTCACACTCCCCCCCAGGTCCCCGCTGCGCACACCCCCCTGCTCCCCACACCCCCCCGCTCCCTGCTGCTCACACTCCCCCCCAGGTCCCCGCTGCGCACACCCCCCTGCTCCCCTCCCCCCCGCTGCGCACCCCCCCCTGCTCCCCACACTCCCTCCCAGGTCACCGCTGCGCACACCCCCGCTCCCCACACTCCCCCCCCACTCCCCCCCAGGTCCCACACTGTTCCGGTCCCCGCTGCACACCCCCCCCCCCCCCCCCCGGTCCCCACACTTCCCCCCCCCCCCCCGCTCCCCCCCCCCCCCAGGTCCCCGCTGCGCACATCCCCGGTCCCCGCTGCACACTCTTCCGGTCCCTGCTGCTCACACTCACCCCCCCCCCCCCCCCCGTCCATAGCTATGTCACATTACAATGTGTTATTTTTATACCATAATTCAATTTTACATTCCCCGGGCGAAGCCGGGTACAAAAGCTAGTTGTTATATAATTGTTATGCATATAGTAAACTGTTTTACCCATACCCTTGTGTATTGGTTACTGTATGTGGGTCCTGTGTCAGGGGTTATTCTACACCCTAGAATCCCACCCAGGTGGAGGCGCTACGAGCATCGTTCCAGGATACACCCCAGGCTCCCAGCAGCGGAGGCACAGACCTCCTGTGAGCCGCAGGTATTGCACCGCAACACACCGTAGCCACACATCTTCCACCGGGTGGGGGGGAGGAAGTGTGTTACATTGGGAATGTGGGTCTCTGCACCTTTGGGTGTAGTGTATCACGTGAATACATTATCCAGGATAGTTTTCATATGCACAGTATCGTGCATTTAATGAGTGAGGGACTAATCAAACCATATAGAAATGTGCCGTGCTCAGATCAGCCCCTTTTCAATAATTAAAAATAAAATAACTTATACAAAACGCCTAGTTACCAAGAACTGTTTGTATTGTGCGCCAAGTAAAATAGATACTGCACTGCAGGGTGAGGGTGACCTGTCCATGGCCCCTAAGGAAACAGAGACACAGCACAATTAGGACTGCAGGGTATAGATAGAGCAAGAGACACAACCCTTTCATTATGCGCATTAGGCTGAGTTTAGACAGGCTACTACACGTTCGCGTGTCCGCACCTCTGTCTGCTGGGCGGTGTGTGCTCATGCCCAGCAGACAGAATGAACCGACTTGGAGGCCGGCGTCAACGCTGCACTTCGCCGTTTTCAGTTTGGAAACTCCCACACAGCAAAGCGCAAGAGTGGCGAACGCGCGTGCACGGCGCATCGCGTTCTGTTTGAACGCAGCCTTACTAGGTGAAGAGATAGGGGGAGGTTAGGTATCTTGTTTTTAATCCTGTGCAGTAGCTGACATGTCATGTGCTCTGAGCAGCTCTCTGACAGTTAGGGCAGTTGAGATTACAGACTGGCTGGCATTGTTGCCACCTTCTGCTGAAAATAACCCGGAGACTTTAAAAAAAAAAAAAATTGTATTTATATATTTAACTGTCTTACCTTCTCCGGCGGTTGCGCAAAACTTTTCTTGCTGCGCCCCCCCCCACCTCCACCCGCCGCCTGCTCTCCTCCGTTGTCGCACGCCCCCCTAACCTTGGTGCGGCATCAAATGACGCCGCGGGGTCGTGTGACGTCACGTGACCCGCGGCATCATTTGACGTCACGTTACCATGGCAACCGTGACGTCATTTGACGCCGCATTGCCTTGGTCATGCGTCCTGGAGCCGGCGGAATCTCGGTAAGTAGAGGTTGCAGAGGCCTCACGTGGTCCCCCCCCGGCATTTAATTTAATTTAAATGCCTTGGGGAAGAGCGGGACCTTTGCAACTGCCTGCGCTGCCCCCAATAAAATCTCTAATGGGTGCGCGAACTGGAGGGCGCAACATTTTCTAGGAGGGGGGTGGGGGGGATGCGGCCCTTACATAGGCCCAGCGCTCTTCCTCCAAGCATTTAAATTTAATGCTGGGGGATCGCATGAGGCCTCTGTTTATAAGGTGACCATATTTTTCCCGGCAAAAAGCCGGACAAATGTCGCGCATGCGCAGTCGCACTCGTGAATGGCAAGTGCCGACTGCGCGTGCACGAAGATCACTTGGCGGTCGCTTATGCGCATGCGTGATCGGAGCTTGCGGTCGGCGTCGATAGAAAACCGGGACAGTGGCCCAAAAAGTCGGGACAGAGGTCTAAAAACTGGGACTGTTCCTGCTAAACCGGGGCGTCTGGTCACCCTTTACTATTTACCTGCGTCTCTGATATTCCTTCCTTGGTTTTAATACACTATAAGTTATTATCACCGTACTATTTGGGACGTCTTGTTATTTTCATGTTATTTTACTGCGCTCGGCTCTTTTTTAGTAGCATGTAAATAAAAGTTACGTTTTATATGCCCGTGGGTGTGCTCCAATAGTGTGCTCGTGTCTCTAGAGCAGTGATTCTCAACCGGGGTTCCACCGAACCACCCTTCAAGGGTTCCACGGTCAACAGTGGGCGAAAGCTGGGGCAAAATATTCTTTTCAGAGTTCTCTATTGTTAGTTTATAGTTTATAGTGTTTATAACCAGTGCACAGATAGCACCCCCCTGATACAGCACAGTGGGTTGGGGCCAACATCCTTAACTCAGTTTTCGCACAAATTTTGGTCATAAATAAATGTATTTCGACTATTTGAGCTGTGCCGTTTTTTTGCTACTTTTTATATATAGATTTTGCATGTGTCAGCAAGTTAGGTGGAGTTTTCCACTTGTAACGTTTAATCTGTGAGAACATATTTATGCAACTTTTCTGCCAGTATTGCACGTAGAGAGTGTCTCGCTGTTGTTACTCGTACACACTGTGCCCAAGTTGCTGAGTAAGGTTTTTTTCCCCCAAAGAGTTCCTTGTATCAAGTTGTATATTTCTCATTATGCTAAACAGCCTTTTTTCCAGAAGCATTGCTGTGAGGAATTAGGCAGATAAACATCACAAGTTTTCGAAGCATAGATAATCTGATAGTCCTAGAATTTGGAAAGCAGACAATTTGAGAGCTCTGTCGGTATTCATAGTGTGGGGGACTCGTAACTCTAGTCCATGCTTTTAGCCCGCCTTGCTGTAGCTGGCTGACTGTAAAATCAGAATTCTATACACTATTACAGGGAAGCGCAAACTTTTTATGCTGCGCCCCCCTGTCTTCCATGCTGCGTCGCCTGCGCCCCTCGCCCGCGATCCCCCCTCCCACCTTAGAGCTGCGTCAAATGACGCTGCTGGTTTGTGACAGGGTGAATGAACGTCACCAGCCATATACCTGGCAAACCTATGTTTAGGCTTGCAGTGCAGCAGTGACGAGGTTAAGTTTCAGTTGAGAAGGGCTGCTTAATTATTCTGACCCCAGCTGCATAATCAAGGTGTTTTAAAACCCCCAGGCTGTACACACATGCAAGCTAGCTGGTCAGGAGACAGGACTGAAATACTGAAGAGATTACTGCTATAAGGTCTGTTTTTCAAAGTACATGTGTGATGAACTGTCTGTGTCCTGCATGCTGAAGAGAAGCTGTCTTGTTTTCTATGCTGAAGAGAAGCTATTTTGTTTTTGTCTGCTGAAGAGAAGCTATTTTGTTTTTGTATGCTGAAGAGAAGCTATTTTGTTTTTTGTATGCTGATGAGAAGCTATTTTGTTTTTGTGTGCTGTATATTTTTAAGGCTCAATAAAAAAAAGCCTTATCAAGAGAACCCGCGTGTGTGGTTGCATGTACCCTGCAACAGGGGTCATGTGATGTCACGTGACCTGCGGCATCATTTGACACGTGTCACGTCACATGACCCCGCAGCGTCATTTGATGATGCGTTGCCATGGCGACATGTCACAGAGCAGCTGAATCTGGGTAAGTAAAGTGTTGCAGAGGCCTCACGCGATCCCACGGTATTTAATTAAAATGTAATGGGGAAGAGCACGGGGCCTCTGCAACGTCCTGCGCCCCCCCAGCAAAATCCCCCGCCCCCCAGTTTGCGCACCCTGCACTATTACACACTTTCAGCTCTGGATAATTTATGTCTGCTCTCATCTAAACTGGCATCTAGTGCCAACCCCAAAAATGTTCTTTGACCTTGAATTACACTTTGAATATTTTAAAGTGCTTTAGTTGACATTGCAGCCTTTCTAGTAAGAGTTGCTATTGTGGATCAACATTTTGGCCCTCCACATGTTTCATTGTACAAGTCCATGTGAGTGCAACGTATCTTCCTGCATGTATCTTCAATACTTCAGCCTGCCGAGCACCCATGGAATATACTTCCTTGGAGTTATCGTGAGTGCCCTATTACGAAGACCATTATTTTTTTAACTCTTGATATGAGACCACACAAGTCTCCCCAAAGGCAGCTCCCCAAAAAGGTCTCCACACCATGCCCCTCTTCACTGCTCCTGTCCACTAAACCAGCGTGGGCAGGGTCAGTTTCATCAAGGACAGCTTGAAAAACCTGGAATTCGTCAGCTTCCCTTCCCTCCCCCCGCCCCCCACCCCCCCCATTCGGCATTTTGCAGCTGGTAGCCATCACTTCGCAGCATGGGCTCATTTTGATATGAGACCACACAAGTCTCCCCAAAGGCACCAGCCAAAGGTTGTCTGCCGTTCGCTGATGTTTGATAATATTACAGCTGTTCTATTACAATCTGAAACTCACCAACCCTCTCGCCCACTGTACCCAATGTTTCAACTTACCCTGCATATAGATTGTAAGATCATTGTGGCAGGTCCTCTACTAACACAACACATTGCAGGTTTATCCTACCTCTCCTAAGACAGCACATTGCAGGTGTATCCTACCTCTCCTAACACAGCACATTGCAGGTGTATCCAACCTCTCCTAACACCATTTTAATCTACAGTAGTCTGTAAATGCTACATACGTCCATAATCATATCTCTAACTGAACATGAAATGTCTGTAAATTGAATATATAACTTCTGTTCATTTAATACAACCATGTATTATTACCAGCCCGTGGAGCGGTAGACCTTTTGGCTGCAGACTGAGTCAGGGAAAGTTAGATTGTGAGGGTATATACTGCACCAACACACTTTATTCGAGCAAATACCCGGTATGTACCTGGCAGATACCTGGAATGCGCCGCTCCTCACCTCTGGCAAGCCCCGTTGCATTTGCCTTCCCAGCCTGGGTTCATGCCTGGCTGATGGGCGGCTGATCTGTTAAATGATAATGATTAGGATTTAATAGGCTGCAATGCTTCACGTGTCTACCAGATGGCATAAATTCATGAATTGTAATGCAGTATATATATATGTACTGTGCAGTATTGCAGCCAGCGGGAATAAAATGCTTCAATCCCTGCCGGAAAATAACTCAATGCACTCGGGCAGAAAACAGTCACAAACCTCAAAACACCCGGGTATACCCGAATTCGTGGGACTAGCCGAGCTCGAATAAAGTGTGTCGCCAGTGTACCCTCCAGTATATGTGGTAATTATAGCATTTATTAATCTTTATGTGATTGCGCTTATTGTATTTCTTTTTTCTATAATGTATTATGATAACTCTGTTTTTTCCTGTCTGACTCTTGTGTAACAAAATAATTGTATTTAATTTTAGTTGTTCTCAGTAAAGTTTTGCGCGTATTAGCCCCCTCCACCTTCCACAATGTGCAGAAACAGGCAGTATCTGGCATGAAAAGGCCTGGCTCACAAATGCATTAACAAACATTTGCTCAGCTAACATGCTTGGTGATGCAGAAATTCTGTCATGGTTCTTGGATTCTTTGCACGTTGTGATGTGTTTTATTGGACTGGAATGACAATTAATGACACATCTTATTGTGCCAGACCTGTTCATCAGCACCTTTCGAGAATCTAGTTCTGTTCTCATTATGCAGTATTGCAGTTGTCCACCAGGCTTCAGACTAGAAGAAAACTACAACTCCCACAGGCATTGCAATGCAGGACCCTTCCACTTGAGCCCCATTTAAAGGAAGTCCTATGCGCCTGACATTGAAACTTTGTTTCTGAACAGTACCTGTCAAGCTAAGTACCCTGCCTGTGTTCCATGGTGTTTTGACCTCCGACTTTCTTTGGACTTTGTATTGACCTAATCCTCAAATACCGTGCTGCCAGATTGTATATGGCCTCGGAACTATACTGGACTTTGCTTTCCTGATCCTTTCCTTCTGAAAATAACTTCCAGAGTTCTGTCATCCTCAGTGTTCTCAGATATTGCACCTATTCATTTCAAAACCATAACACAGCCTTCCTTAGGTGTGACTTCAAAAGTGACAAGGTGTTCACCCCAGGAACAAGACAGGTGAAAAGTGAGCCCTCTGAAAATGTCAGGGTGCACTATAAAGTTGTCCAACCTCTTCTAGGCTAAAGAGAATAAAGTCAGATAAAGATCCCCCAAGACAAATGTCAGCGAGGTTTGTAGGGAAAAATCCTGGTGTGGGTGGCTTTGAGAGAAAAAACATCCAGAAGACCTGAGTATCTAAGGAGTTATTAGCAGAGAGCCTTTGATAGAATGGCCTGAATGTCTACACTGCAGTTGGCTGCAGAACCTTAGTGTGAATAATGAATGTGCACCATACTGTTGCCATTAACCACCTCATCACCACCACACCAGTATACAAACACTGGATCAGCCAACCTCCCACTGCTTAGAAACAAAATAATACTATCCTGTGCTCGAAGGAGTGAAGCTATGCTCCATAGAACTAAGTATGTAGCAATGTAGATATCATGAATCGAGACATCAGATCATATAGTCATCCTTCAGAAACGCACCTAGCCAGGACATATATAATGTACAGGGCAATTATAATCCGCTTACCTCCTTGTGAGTCTCTGGATCTCTAGTGCCGTGGACTTCCTAAGTTGCTGCTCGCGGCTGTTGGCAGAGTCGCTTGTATGTAGCTGGAGTCCAGTAGATTAAAGACCTTCTCTTTATGTGTGAATCCGAGTGGTAGAAAGTAACAAAAAAAGAAAAAGAAAGAACGGAGCCTTGCAACCGTACCAAAAACTAGAAGTCTCGAACCCGACTTGAAAAATGAAAGGCTTTATTCAAACAACAAGTTTAAAAAACAAACAAAACCTCCCACGCGTTTCACACCACTAGGGGTGATAAAGCACCCTGGCTGTGTGAAACGCGTGGGATGATTTGTGTGGTTTTTAAATATGTGTTTGTTTTAATAAAGCCTTTATTTTTCCAAGTCCGGTTCAGGAGTTCTAGTTTTTGGTCCGGTTGCAGTGCGCAGTTCTTTGTTCTCTTTTTTTTTTGTGTTTGTCTACACTGGATTATAAAGGGGCACAGACTGTAATTAAAACAACTGTACCAATAATGCACATTGTTTTGAAGGTACCATCCCTCCTAGTAAATACGTGAACTAATTACCTTGACATGTTCAGTAGGTTAAATGAAGTTGCTTGACACCCCTTTTATAAAAACAATACAAGTATTTATTCTTAAACTTTTAGTGTTTCCATGATAACCAAAGGCTTCGGAATATTTAGCAATCCTTACTTATCAGGACACTATTGCACGGAAATTCCCTTTCAAGACAATGGGATTTTCCATGAGACGGGGCCCAGATTGGCACTGTCCCATTTTTTTGTTTCACAACAGTTTTTTTTTTTTTTTTAAGTGTAGCCCCGGGGTTATTTTTGACTCACTGACCCCCCTCCGTGAGTGCCGAGTGGTCGCGGGTGCCGCCAGAGGCAGCGACGGACCCGCCGGCACTTCGCGAGGGTGGGGGCCAGTGCAGGGAGCGCTCGGCCTCCCTGGAGCTCCGGCGGCGCACCCGGCTAGCGGGGGCCGCCATGACACACTACGCAAGCGTGCGCGGGATCGCGCATGCGCAGACAGAGGCAAAGCGTCCCGGCAGCCCTTAGGAAGTCGCGCGAGGGCAGGGACGGTAAGGGAAGGGTTGCGGCGGCCATTAGGTGTTCGCGCATGCGCGGGAGAAGGGCGCACGCGGCCCCAATGGTATAGCAGCCTCCTGGGAACTACAACTCCCAGGAGGCATAGGGAGACAGGCACCAGGTGCCTGATAGGAGCCAATAGGGCTGGAGGATTCTCAGCCCAGAAGAATAAGATACATTTCGCGGGCTTAGGAACGTTAGTTGGAGCTGGGAGCAGGAAGGGGAAGGAAGGGTGCAGGGAGCGAGTGGCTCCTGCACCAGGTAAGGATCCCCAAGTCCCAGGCAGGCCCCAAATCCCTGAGAGGGTAGTGGGTAATTGATAAGGGACGGCCCGAGATAGGGAGCTGCCCCTTAGGTGTGAGAGGGTGCTGGCTTGTCAGTGGATCCGGCTGGTGTTGCTGTGAACGCTGACAAGTAAGCACAGAGCTTGTGCAGCGTGTGCGGTGTGTTATGGCTGCATGTTGCTATCTGCAGGTTGACTGGGTGTGCGGTGTGTCTGCTGCAGGCGCTGTTATTTAGCTAGTTGTTAGTGAGGCTTAGGGGACTTGGAGAGCGAGGGGAGTGGGACAGGTCATAACCCCTGCAGGCCCATAGGAGTTCCCCAAGCCACTACAGGTTGTGGTACAACAGGGACAGGCCCTAGGTTAGGGTTCCTGTCACGTGAGTGCCACTTAGAGAGATAGGGACACAGCGGCTGCTGCTGTTCCTGGGAAGCGGTTCGGACCCACGTTGGGTCCGCAGAGACTATTCCAGAGTGGGACCGCCCTGGCGGTCCACGTGCCCGGAGTTCGGTTGGGGATCAGAGGACGTCATCCTACAACTGACCCTTTGTGAAGAGTTGCTGACCCGAGCACCGGAGTGCTCGGCAGGTATCACATATTCCTAAGTGCACCACCGGGCCCTTAGCTTAACTGTGACTGCGCAGTCACCCACGATCTCCGTAGGAGTGCGGGACATTGGGTGGGGGATTACCGGACACTGGGTGGGAACACCGATATTGTGTGGAAGGTCATACAGTTATAGTATAAGGTTATGTTGTGTTATGTTTTCTATGTGCGTTAGTAAAGTATTAGTTATTATCTATACTGTGTATGTGTTTATTAAGTGTCCTGCGAGGAACCACTCCCCCGTCGGTGGGAGCCATCGCAGGTGGAGGCACTGCGCTATGTAATTGAGTGAGTATTACCCCAGGCTCCCAGCTAGCGGAGGCTCGGATCTCCTGGAGCCACAGGTGTTAGACAGCAACCAGTAGTCCCTTAGGAAAGGCGTCAGAAAAAGGGCTACATAAGAGGTGAAATGGACAAGGGTATAGAAACATAAAAAGCAGGAGGGTGGACACCAGGTATAGGGGGGGGGAGGGTAAACAGGGCGGCAAGTTTTTCAGTCACATAATTATTACAACATCATTTGTAGTAATATAGTCAGCATAATGGCTTATCAATAGTTATAGTCTTCTAAGGGTTTATTTCTATTGAGTGTGGACTCGGGTGTGGCAGGGAAGCGACTGTCAGGTCCCTGTTTAAATTGGGTAGAATCGCAGACACCCTCACCTCCTAGGTGCCGTACGTGACAACTAGAAAGGCACAAATAATTTGCCTGCAGGCATTGCTGTGCTTGGCTGTACAAGTGTTTGCATTTTCCACTTTTTGAGCAACTGAAAATGACTCATAAAAAAAAATGTTTTACTTTCCAAATGGCTATAATTTCGTTGCTAACTTTTACTGCGGGGAGATCTTCCCGTCGAAGAAGAGTGTGGGGGATTAGAAGGGATATGTACTGTACTATGCAGACTATGCCAAAACCAGCTTTGTTAAACATGTATGTAGTGGGTAGGCAGGTCAGGGCAGGAGAGAGCAGAGTAGTAGAAGGACAAGCCGAGGTCGAAGAGTGGAGAGGTGCGGATCGTAGAGGTCACTAGCCGAGTCGATGGTTGGAGTAAGCAGGGGAGTCAAGGCAAGGCACGGCAGAAGTGCTTGCGACTAGCACACGTCACGTGAGACTATGCTCAGCCAACTTTCTGGTGGAAGAGGCTGAGCATAAATAGCTGGGTGAACCAATCAGGCGCAGAGCTGAACCGCAGACAGGAACAGGACTGAAAATAATCAGCTGACCGGAGCTTGATGGGGGCGAAGTCTACAACAGATCCTCACACCCGGAGAGCTTACAATCTAAGTGGTATGTTGGGAGACTTACCTGATAGTGGGTGAGGGAATAAGTGCAGTAGATGGCAGTGCTTGGCCACAATGGTTGGTAGGAGCGACTGTGGGTATGGGACTGTAGCTACAAGTCCAGGCTAATAAAATGCTTAATTTAAGAGCTGAGTTTTAATGTTTGACTTAAAAGTGGGGAGAGAAGGTGCTTGGCATATACGGAGTGTGGGGGAGTTCCACAGGTAAGGGGCAGTGAGGGAAAAGATTTAGGGCGACAGAGAACAGTAGAGGTGAAAGGAGTGGAAAGAAGACCGTTATGGCTAGAGTGCAGGAGAAGAGCAGGGACATTATGAGAGATCAAGACTGATATGTAGGGAGGAGCCGATGAGTGGAGACCCTTGAAGGTAAGGAGGAGAACTTTGTAGGGGATCCGAAATTTTATGGGAAGCCCCATAAAGAGAGTCTGAATAAAATGATTAAACTGTGACAGCATGAACCAGCAAGGGATGGGTTAAAGTTTGAATGCAGAATAGGGTTAGTTTGAAGGTCAGCAAAATAGCTTATCAAGATACAGGCAAATACAGATGCAGGCAAGAAGCCGCAAGGTCTACAGACTATTGACCTTCTTGAAGATAAAGACTTTTTCAACACCATTACTTTAACTAACCTAAATATGCAGGAAAAAAACCACCAAAGACCCTCCATCCCCCCACACTAAGCCAGAGAAAGGAGATAATAGGAAAATGCTGACAAGAAGATACAGCTAGGGCAGGGGAAGATTGAATATGCGTGAGTAGGAATGAAATAGGGATACTGTTGTGTGTGAGTGTGAGTGACTGGGGCCGGCCCCATAGAGGGCCGTGTATTGTTCACGCCGCGCACGCCATAGAGCGCGCAGCCACGAGCAGCGGGGACGAGGCGATAGATGGGAACACACAGGGTTAGCTGTTTTAGAGATAATAATACATTGTAATTACTATTTGTTTATATTCTTCTTTATTACTCAGATTTTTCTGTGCTGCTTTATACTTCCATGTATTTACAGTTAGAATCCTTCATAGTTGTGTAGCCATGTCCCCCGAGCCGTTACTGGACCCCCCCCCTCGAGACACTCACCGCGGCGATAGGGAGGTTAGAGCCGCTCGTGGGGAGGTGCGGGGGCTCTTGTGCACGCGGCCTGTTGCCGGGGATGCGATAGGGCTGTCGCTAAGGCCATGGTCGCGTCGTTAGGGTCCGGCGGCTAGCGGAGCAGGGCGCCGCCATTAGGGATAGCTCTCGCATGCGCAGTTAGAGCAGGCGCCGGGAGAACTCCAGACAGCTCGCGCATGCGCAGATAGGAGCCCGCGGAACCCTAGCCTACCAGGGAAGGCTCCAGGCAGGGACTACGTGATGCCAGGGAGCCAATAGGGCACAGTGACTCCCTGCAGGAGCAAATAGATACTTTTCGCGGGTTGTCTGCACGTTGGAGTTGGTGACCGTAGCAGCTAGGGGAAGGAGGTAGGGTGCAGGAGTCAGTGACTCCCTGCACTAGGCCAGCAATTCCCCTAGGCCCCAGATAGCCCTGAGTCACCCTAGTGGAGTGTTGTAGGGACAGGCCCTAGGTTAGGGACTCTGCCCCATTAGCTATTTGTTATAGAGTGCAACGAACATTGTGTGTCTGGCTGGGAGAGAGCTAGACTATTATCAGAGAGAGATCGCCTCTGATGGATCATCCTGCGGTGGATCACGGATATCGTGCGGGAGTTCGCCTTGATCCTTTGTGAAGTCCGCTGCAGGTCCGAGCACTGGAGTGCTCGGCAGGTAACCCATAACCTCACGTGCACCAACAAGGCCTATCACCAGACATAGTGGCTGTGCAGTCACACACACACACTTGTATATGACTTGGGAGTGCGAGACATTGGGTTGGGGTTACTGGACACGGGGTGGGATCATTCTGTGGAAGTGTTAGCGTCCGCCATGGCGTGTAAAGTGTTAGCGTCCGACATGGCGCATAAAGTGTTGGCGTCCGCCGTGGCGCAAGATAGCGTTAGCGTTGTGTGAGACGCAGTGGGTAGTGTCTTCTCTAGAGAGGGACACCTGTTATATTCAGTGTGATGATATATGTGTTTCTTATGCTCCAAAGTAAAAGGTATTTGGTTATCTCCCATACGTGTATATGGTTATTGTATGATGTCCTGCGAGGAACAATTCCTGCTCTGCTAGGAACCATCGCAGGTGGAGGCGCTGCACCGAGTAAGTGGTTACTCATAGTATCATAAATGCCCCAGGTTTCCCTTGGCGGAAGCTCAGCCCTCCTGTGAGCCAACAGGTTAAGCACCACACGCATGTAACACTGTATGTTCTCCGCACCCACACTATAATCTGCGATTGGGTGGGGGAATACCCGTTACATTTGGAGGTGCTGCTGAGATTCTCAGACCTGGGGTGCCCTGTTCCAAAATTTGTTTTCAAAATGTCACTACCGTTACCATACCCGTCGTGCGCAGAAGCGCATGACTGGGCAGTAGTGCTGCAAGTACCGCCGCGCCACACGCTTGTGGTGCGCCGCGTTCCTGTTGATACTCCGTCATCGTTCATACAAGTGGCCTTGAGGCAACACCCAAATCTGCAGGAGGCGGCCACAATAGAAGTGTTAGAGCGACATTTGGAGACCGAGGAGTATTGCTCCGTGTTAGTGAGTATAGGGCAAGACATAACTGAAGGTCAGGGACCCTCAAGCTTGTGGCTCGGAAGCTCAACCGTTTCCTGCTGTACGGTGGTTTACCCTGAACTGTCCATAAAATCTGAACCCCGCAGCTCTTGCACGAACTTAGAAGAGGTTGCTATGTATACATCGCCTGTCCCTCCTGAGAGTTATGGCGGGGATGATCTGGTTGCGCCCACTTATTGTAGTCGCCCGCTAAGTATTGCTCAACCGTTGTCATATTCTCTAGCCTGCTGTACCCATGCTTGGCCACCGGGACTGCTGCCACTCTCAATGTCTTGTTCTAGCCTGCAGTACCTATACTTGTCCACCGGGATTGCTGCTGCTAAACTAAGGAACATTCCAGACTCTGATACCTGACACCTCTGCACCTGTGCTCCACCTCAGCCTGCCTATATAAACCTCCCTTTCCAGTTCCTCCCTTCCCTGTTTATACTGGTTCCTAGCTCCTGCAAGGTTCCTGTGTTTACTGCTGTCCTAGCTATTGCTATCATCCTGTTCCAGTTTCCTCGTTGCTGATCTCTGCTTGTTTCCTGACTTCGCTACCTGCCGCCTGCCTTGGACCCCTGCTTGTTTCCTGACTTCGCTACCTGCCGCCTGCCTTGGACCCCTGCTTGTTTCCTGACTTCGCTACCTGCCGCCTGCCTTGGACCCCTGCTTGTTTCCTGACTTCGCTACCTGCCGCCTGCCTCTGATCTCTGCTTGTGACCCCTACTTCGCTCCCTGCTGTTTCTGCCACTGGGATCCACTTCAGCCGAAGTCCAATCCTTGACAACCGTCCTCTACATTTGGGGATGAAATCCGACTGCTAGCTCAAACTATCATAGACATGGGGGCGGCCAAATCCGATGCGTCGGCCAACAGCAGTATCGCAAGCTAAAAATCTTTTCGGGAAACAAGCCGACCCCGACGGGAGAAGAAGAGCTTGAAGTTTGGAGAGAATATACTTCTCAGGTTCTAGACGAGTGGACGTGATGAGTTGGTGAAGCGGCAACGCATAATGGAATGTCTGCGCCCTCCCGGCTCCACCACAATACAGATGGCTAAAGATCAGCATGCGGACGTCACCGCACATCAAATGCTAGAGACTCTTGTGTGGGCTTACGGGCGACCCGAAGATGTAGGACAACTGATGAAGCGGTACCTCGATCTTTGCCAGAAAGACGGAGAGGAGCTATCGGATTTCCTACAGCGGATTCGAGCAGTCTTATGGGAGATGCGAAAAAGGAAAAGTATTACGGCCGCCCAAGTGGATGTATACTGTCGTGCTCAATTTCTGAGAGGAGCGATACCTGACCACCATATCGTAATCATGATGAAGGGTGACCCCCCTTCCTGGGAAAAGCTAATGGATGTGATAAAAAAACATGAAGCCTATGCCCAGTTGCACACTTCCAAGAAGACTAAGGAGCCCTCCACAAGTGAACCTTCACAGGCTGCTGCGGCAAAGACCAAGAAAACCCCGATTCAGGACGATGAGGACACCACCAAGGCCTCGGTCCCCACATCTAGACCAGCAAGGGAATCATCTTCACCGTACAGGGGTCCTCCTGAACGAAGAGAACTCAATTGCTATACCTGCGGTTAGAAGGGCCACTTCTCCCGGGACTGTCCAGAAAGGGAGGACCCCCCGGGGGAAAAACCTCCCGACAGAAGGCCCCCAGCCCGGTCGATGGTGTGCCGAGTACAAACTGCCGGGTCGGACATGGAGACCCCTCCGGGAACCACCGCGGCCCCTGCAGAGGCCGACGCCGGGGATGACGCCTCCAACCGGGAAGCTTACAGCCAAGTAGGCCCCGCAGCTGTCGTGCGGGTGTTAATAGAAAGGATCTATGCGTCGGCTCTACTGGACACGGGGTCACAAGTGACCATCATATACCGCCCGTTCTATGACCAGCACCTCAGACACTGCCCCTTGGGAGCGGCCGATCATGTGAAAGTACGGGGGTTAAGTAATGAAGACTATCCCATCGATGGGATTGTAAGGGTCCAAATGGAAATACCCCAACTGAACACCGGCAAGACCCACTCCATGCTTGTAGCGGCGCTGGTATGTCCGGAGCCCCAGGATCAGTACAAGTATCCAATCATCCTGGGTACCAACACCGACATAGTGCAAGCAGTGGTCCGAGCATATATGAAAGAGACTAACGAATTGCCGCTAGCCACCTCCCTCCTAGATCCGGTCCTACGAGAGGAGTGCAAACGGGTATATGCCCTGGAGCGTCACGGGGATCTCTACAACCGTCAACGCGGACTGACGACCATATTACCAGGGGGAGTGCAAAGAATGGCCGTCTGGTGTCGTTATCCCGAGCGAGATGAGAGCGATCAGCTGCTCTCTCTGGAGAGTACACCGGAAGAAGAAGAAGTTCGGAGAGGGTATAGGGTACTACCCGAAGTGAGGGAGTGGGCGACTAAGATCCCTCTACGAACCCATGTGTATGTGCAGAATCTCTCCCTCTTCCTGATGGAATTTGATGCCGACCAGAAGTTAGGTTGCATATATCCGGTCAGCCCTGTAGAAACCACACCTCAGGTGAAGGCGGCGGCCGTGGATGAGCGGTTAGTCGAGCTGGACTTCAACTTCGGTGAGTCGACGCTGTCCACCCAGTGGAAGGAGCGGCTGGCAACCCAGTTGAATCAACGACGACAGCTGTTCTCCACGAGTCAGATGGATGTGGGGTGCAGTCGCAGCGCCCAACATACCATTCGACTGAGTGATGCCACCCCGTTCCGAGAACACTCTCGTCGCATCGCCCGCGGGATGTTTGACGATGTGAGGAACATCATTCACGATATGGAAGATGCCGGGATTTTGACGGAGTCTCAGGGCCCCTACGCGTCACCCATAGTGGTGGTGTGTAAAAAGAACGGATCCGTACGACTGTGTGTCGACTATCGAACTCTGAACAATCGTACGATACCGGATCAGTACAACCTTCCGCGCATTGAAGAGATACTGAATGCGCTGAATAGAAGTCAATGGTTCAGCGTGCTCGACCTCCGATCCGGGTACTATCAGGTACCTATGAATGCGGAAGATCAGGAGAAAACAGCTTTCGTCTGCCCATTGGAATTCTACCAATTTACACGTATGCCCCAAGGTATATGTGGGGCGCCTGCTACCTTCCAACTGCTGATGGAGAAGACTATCGGGGACATGAGCCCGTGGGAATGTCTTGTATACCTGGCTGACATCATCGTCTTCGGAAGAACTCTGGAAGAGCACGAAGAGCGGTTACTTAAAGTGATAGACCGTCTGGGGAACGAAGGGTTGAAATTGTCCCTAGACAAGTGCCGGTTTTGCCATACCTCAGTGACCTACGTGGGACACATCGTGTCCGCCCAAGGGATCGCCACCGACCCCGCCAAGGTAGAAGCAGTAGTGAACTGGCCTCGTCCCGAGAATGTCACGGAGCTGCGATCCTTCCTGGGATTCTGTGGGTATTACTGTCGCTTCATGGAAGGGTACTCTAGTAGAGCTAAACCCCTGAATCTGTTGAAGATATACCCCTCAGAGACCGGAAGGAAGGCTGTATCGGCACACCAACCGTTTGGTGATAAATGGACGTCTGAGTGTGAGCAGGCCTTCCTGAAATTGAAGAAGTGTCTGACCGAAGCGCCGGTGCTTGTGTATGCTGATCCCGAACAGCCATACGTTCTGCATGTGGATGCCAATCTCAATGGACTAGGTGCCGTCCTGCACCAGAAGCACCCTGAGGGTCTTCGGCCTGTAGCCTACATCAGCCGCAGCTTGATGCCCAGTGAACAGAGATACCCCGTCCACAAGTTGGAGTTCCTGGCTCTCATGTGGGCTATCACCGAGAAGCTCCACGATTACCTGTACGGTGTTACCTTCGAGGTAAGGACGGATAACAATCCCCTCACATACGTCAATACCTCGGCCAAATTGGACGCCGCCGGACACCGCTGGCTGGCTGCCCTAAGCAACTACAGGTTCTCCATGAAGTATAAGCCGGGACCTTTGAATATAGGGGCTGACGCCCGGGTTAAGTGCTATTCCAGATGATGAGGAATGGGAGGAACTCCCAGGACCCGGAGTGCGAGCTATGTGTAGCATGGCCACCATCGTCAACGACCAAGTGGCCTTTTCAGAATTACGAGTGGCCGATTCATTGGGATGCCGGTCGCAGGCTGTCCCAGCCACCTACTGCGACCCAAAAGGGATGAACATCACGCATGACAAGGTATTACGGTGGAAGGATCTGGTAGACTACCAAATACGAGACCCTGTCGTTAGTATCATCAGGCGAGTCGTTGAAAAGAAGAACCCAGCCCTTCTGAAACGCGCGCCCAATGATTTGGTGGCCTTGCTCATGCGGGAATGGGACAAATTCGAAATAGACAATTGCTTACCACCCGGATAGGCGACAACTAGTCCTCCCTCAGAACTTACAATACCTGGTGTTGAAGTCCCTACATGATGATCATGGACATCTTGGTATAGACAAGACCTTTGGGCTGGTCAGGGATCGCTTTTTCTGGCCCAAGATGCGAGAGGCCGTTGAGCGTCACTGTCGCCGCTGTACTAGGTGTATACAGCGCAAGACCCTGCCTACCCGAGCAGCCCCCATGGGCCATCTAAAAAGTTCTGGCCCCATGGATCTTGTGTGTATGGACTTTCTGTGCATTGAACCTGATAGCCTGGGAATATGCAACGTACTGGTCATCACGGACCACTACACCCGATATGCCGAGGCCTTCCCCACGAAAGATCAGAAAGCCATCACAGTTGCAAAAATATTATGGGAGAAGTACTTCGTGCACTATGGTCTTCCCAATCGCTTTCACTCCGACCAAGGGCGGGACTTTGAAAGCACCTTGATCAGAGAACTACTCAAACTGCTGAACATCACCAAGTCGCGAACGACCCCATATCACCCCGAAGGAGATGCACTGCCCGAGCGTTTTAATCGAACCTAACTGGACATGCTCGGAACACTACAGAGTGCTCAGAAAACTGAATGGAGTCGACACGTGGAGGCCCTGGTGCATGTGTACAATTGCACCAGGCACGAGTCAACGGGATTCTCCCCATACTTCCTCATGTTTGGGCAAGAGGCGAGACTGCCAGTGGACGTAAGGCTTAGAGTTTCGACGGATGGGATACATAATGCTGCCCATTTTAAATACGTGCAGAGACTTAAAGACAGTTTACAGTAGGCCTATCAACAAGCTGAGAAGGCTACAGCTAAGTTGAACGCTGGCAATAAAAGACGATACGATCATAAGGTCAAATATCGGGAACTTCGTCCTGGGGACGCTGTGTTGCTTAGAAATCTGGGAGTCCCGGGAAAACACAAGTTAGCTGACCGATGGAGGGATGGAGTGTATGAAATAGAGTCTCAGATGCCTGGCCTCCCGGTCTATCGCATCAAAGACACTGAAGGCCGGGTAAAGGTATGGCACCGAAATCATCTTCTTCCCATCCCACAAGTGGGAGATGAAGATGCAGAGATACTGGCCACACCGCTCAACGGTGAGTCCGACGTACCAGAGATGGGTCAAGAGACTGTCCATAACGAGACCCACTCTGAAACGCCTGAAGACCCTATGGAAGGACCCTCTCAAAGGGACTACCCTGCGGATGGGACATCTCCCGGGGGAGCTACGGGTAAAGGGCCCCGTAGGCCAATGCCTACTAAGGTGGCACCAACAGGCCAGCCTTTGAATGTACAGAGCCCGTGCTTTGTGCCTAACAGAGACTGTTCAGAGACATTTCTCCCCGCAAGGGAAGAGGCTGAGCCTCAGGACTGTGTTTATTACTCCCCCGAGGGAGTTGCAGAAGAACAGCTTCGCCGGAGTCAAAGAGTAAGGTACCCTCCAAACCGGGTAACCTATGATCAAATTGGGGCACCCCATTATGAGGCTCAGCAGTGGGCTTGCAGCAGAGTGCAGTCTGTCATTGTGATGTTCACTGAAATGTGCAATCTGATCTAGAGATATTTAAGATCGTATGTGGTTGTTGCAATTTTTTATTATATAACTTCTGTACATAGTTATAGTAGGTTGTGTCCCAAGCGAGGACGTTGGGGATTTTACCAGTGGGAGGATGTAGCCATGTCCCCCGAGCCGTTACTGGACCCCCCCCCCCCCTCGAGACACTCACCGCGGCGGTAGGGAGGTTAGAGCCGCTCGTGGGGAGGTGCGGGGGCTCTTGTGCACGCGGCTGGTTGCCGGGGATGCGATAGGGCTGTCGCTAAGGCCGCGGTCGCGTCGTTAGGGCCCCAGCGGCTAGCGGAGCAGGGCGTCACCATTAGGGATAGCTCGCGCATGCGCAGTTAGAGCAGGCGCCGGGAGAACTCCAGACAGCTCGCGCATGCGCAGATAGAAGCCCGCGAAACCCTAGCCTACCAGGGAAGGCTCCAGGCAGGGACTACGTGATGCCAGGGAGCCAATAGGGCACAGTGACTCCCTGCAGGAGCAAATAGATACTTTTCACGGGTTATCTGCACGTTGGAGTTGGTGACTGGAGCAGCTAGGGGAAGGAGGTAGGGTGCAGGAGTCAGTGACTCCCTGCACTAGGCCAGCAATTCCCCTAGGCCCCAGATAGCCCTGAGTCACCCTAGTGGAGTGTTGTAGGGACAGGCCCTAGGTTAGGGACTCTGCCCCATTAGCTATTTGTTATAGAGTGCAATGAACATTGTGTGTCTGGCTGGGAGAGAGCTAGACTATTATCAGAGAGATCGCCTCTGATGGATCATCCTGCGGTGGATCACGGATATCGTGCGGGAGTTCGCCTTGATTCTTTGTGAAGTCCGCTGCAGGTCCGAGCACTGGAGTGCTCGGCAGGTAACCCATAACTTCACGTGCACCAACAAGGCCTATCACCAGACATAGTGGCTGCGCAGTCACACACACACACTTGTATATGACTTGGGAGTGCGAGACATTGGGTTGGGGTTACTGGACACGGGGTGGGATCATTCTGTGGAAGTGTTAGCGTCCGCCGTGGCGCATAAAGCGTTAGCGTCCGCCGTGGCGTGTAAAGTGTTAGCTTCCGCCGTGGCGCATAAAGTGTTGGTGTCCGCCGTGGTGCAAGATAGCGTTAGCGTTGTGTGAGACGCAGTGGGTAGTGTCTTCTCTAGAGAGGGTTATCTGTTATATTCAGTGTGATGATATATGTGTTTCTTATGCTCCAAAGTCAAAGGTATTTGGTTATCTCACATACGTGTATATGGTTATTGTATGATGTCCTGCGAGGAACAATTCCTGCTCTGCTAGGAACCATCGCAGGTGGAGGCGCTGCACCGAGTAAGTGGTTACTCATAGTATCATAAATGCCCCAGGTTTCCCTTGGCGGAAGCTCAGCCCTCCTGTGAGCCAACAGGTTAAGCACCACACGCAGGTAACACTGTATGTTCTCCGCACCCACACTATAATCTGCGATTGGGTGGGGGAATACCCGTTACAGTTGTGTGAATGGGAGTGAAAGATTTTGTTTAGGTTTCATCACCACGCCCGGGAAGCAAAGCAAAAAGTGGGTTACCCTATTGGGTCAAAGAGGGGGTTATGTTTAAGGCTGCCAGGGGACTTCTCCGAAAATACTGGACACAAGGGTGAAAGGTGCGACATGCTCGAAACACACACACTCACACCCCTCAACGCTCAATGTTGTTTCCTCCTCTCCTTGGCCCCACCCCCAAGCTCCTGATACCTCCTCCTGATTGGCTGTTGCTGGGTAATGCAGCCAATCAGAATGGAGGAAGCTGCCCAGGCCTCTAACAGCAGCCCTGCTCTCTCCCTACTCAGGCAACTTCTGTGGCACCAACCCGGTCAGGTCACTATGCCCAGAGAGGTAATACCGGTATACACATACACGCCCAAAGAGGTAATACCGGTATACACATACACGCCCAGAGAGGTAATACCGGTATACACATACACGCCCAGAGAGGTAATACCGGTATACACATACACGCCCAGAGAGGTAATACCGATATACACATACACGCCCAGAGAGGCAATACCGGTATACACATACACGCCCAGACAGGTAATACCGGTATACACATACACGCCCAGAGAGGTAATACCGGTATACACATACACGCCCAGAGAGGTAATACCGGTATACACATACATGCCCAGAGAGGTAATACCGGTGTAACGGATTTTCTGGACTAGCCTGACCCACCCAATCTCACATTGGCCCCTGTGGTCTAACCAGTCCCCATTACAGTGTGATGTCTGGTGGTGCACCTGTTGGCAACAGGACTCCTGAGTCTCCCGCATGATGGTGTGTGGGGATTTGCCAACCCAGACAGGCAGCTGAGGTAGTGTGCTTGAGTCCTACCTAGATCCAGTGCAGCGCCTCCACCTCATCAGGATCCCATCTTGAGCTTGTGGATGGTCCTGGTGAGGAACTCCTCTGTGATGCAGCCCCCTGCGTAATCACTCCACACTTACACACGAGGGTATCTTTCAAGAGGAACATCTTTATTGTTGGATGTGGCTAGCTGCCCTCCACAATGGGTGTATTTAGCCACACATGATTGTCCAGCGGCTTCCCTCTGAAAGGTATATTCCTCCTTGATTAGGGAGTCCCTATCCCCGTAGGGATATCTACCCTGTGCCAGGTCCCTGGTCACAGTCTCATAATTCCGCAGCGTATAACATAATCACTCCTACAGCCTAGCAACAATTTCTGAACTCCTAACTTTTGATCAGTGCTGTGCCTTATGTATCCTCTGGGGGCTGACACAACTCTGACATCACCAACCATGGAGTCAGGGCCTGTGACCACTCCCATCCATACATAGGGCACCTCACCAGGGTGTGTGGGCAAACCTCCATAATTACTGCTGGCATGCCCATAACTTACCAGGCCTTACTGTCAGCAGGAGAGATGACTGCAGCCATTTTACAGCATGGCTACACCGGTATACACATACACGCCCAGAGAGGTAATACCGGTATACACATACATGCCCAGAGAGGCAATACCGGTATACACATACACGCCCAGAGAGGTAATACCGGTATAAACATACACGCCCAGAGAGGTAATACCGGTGTACACATACACACCCAGAGAGGTAATACCGGTATACACATACACGCCCAGAGAGGTAACACCGGTATACACATACACGCCCAGAGAGGTAATACAGGTATACACATACACACCCACAGAGGTAATACCGGTATACACATACATGTACAGAGAGGTAATACCGGTATACACATACACGCCCAGAGAGGTAATACCGGTATACACATACACGCCGAGAGAGGTAATACAGGTATACACGTACATGTCCAGTATTACCTCTAATCGACAGTCCTGTTTAATACTGGACACCTGGCAATCCTATCTTATGCTGGACTTTGGAATGTAAAACCCCCATAAAGAGGTTAGTTTGAAGGTCAGCAAAATAGCTTATCAAGATACAGGCAAATACAGCTGCAGGCAAGAAGCCGCAAGGTCTCCGGACAATTGACCTTCTTGAAGATAAAGACTTTTCCAACACAATTACTTTAACTAACATAAATCTGCTGAAAAAACCCACCAAAGACCCTCCATCCCCCCACACTAAGCCAGAGAAGGGAGATAACAGGAAAATGCTGACAAGAAGATACAGCTAGGGCAGGGGAAGATTGAATATGCATGCGTAAGGCTGCGCTTATGGTGCCCGCGACGTCGCTCCAATAGAAAAATGATAGTAAGTGCGATGGCGTCGGAGTGACAAAAATTTGAAAGCCGGGTAAAATTGATTTTTCAGAGACTGTCGCCACATGTGACTGTCTCTGAACCAACCAATCAATCACCCCGTCGCTAGCGAAGTCGCTGAAAGTTAAATTATAACTTTCTCGGGTGGCGACGCACTATAAGCGCGGCCTAAGAATGAAATAGGGATATTGTTGTGTGAGAGAGGGAGAGCGAGAGGGAGGGGGAGGGGGAGAGGGAGAAGGAGAAGGGGAGAGGCGAGGGAGGGAGAGAGGGAGGAGGGAGGGAGAGGGAGGGGGAGGGGGAGGGAGAGAAAGAGAGAGAGAGAGAGAGAGAGAGAGAGAGAGGGGTGTGTATACACATATACTTTAGGAGGGATCATTTGTCGTGACCAGCTGTTTGCTCTCCTCACACTGAGGCAACACTGGGCTATTATCCTACTTGCATGCGGTGCTATTAAACTAAAGTTACTGTGAGAAACTTCTCTGTGTTGAACTCGCCTTCACTCAGGTGCCCACAACTGATCTCCATATTCAGGATGTGATCTGACTTCCAGCTCACCATCTAGTGGCAGTCAAGTGAAGCACGGACCGGACTCCTTCGCAGCACCCTGACACTATGCCCAGAGGGACAGAGTCTGGGGCACTGCAAATGTAATGCAACAATGACCTTTACTGAGCACCTACAACTCAAGAAGCTCAAATTGCCCTTTTGCAGACACCTGCAGGCTACATAACCCTTAGGCTAAGGACATGGTGCCGCAGTCCGCGCGGAGGCTGAGGGAAAGCGGGTGCTTTCCCTGGCCATAGTACTCGGGCCATGGGGGGGGGGGGGGCGTTCCTGGGGGTGTTCCTAGTGACGTCATTGGGCGAACCGCTCACGTCACCGCCCTGTCGCGCGAGAAATCACTTTTAACTCATTTCTCGCGCATTGCGCGCCCTCTCCTGCGCCCGCACGCCACATGTACGCGAACACTGCTTTAAGGCAGTCTGTTTGCTCAGCGTGCGGACGCATCTGCGCGGTCTGAGGTACCATGGACGCAGCATTACAAATGCCTGCTCAGACAGACGCTGTTACAATTTCCCATCTCTCTCCAGACGAACAAGAAGTGCTGAGAAAGTCCCTCTGTCAGTGGCAGGTCGCATCACACACCTGTACAGCTCGGGGAATCCCGGGTGTGGGATAGAACAGACAGGACAGATTCCTAGGCGCCATTCTGCCTACTTGATTCAGCACCATAAAGTTTTTAAGCTGCGGCAGCGCTGCTGTAACCTTCCAATGCAAAAGGGGCCTGGCAACGCATTGCTCCCTTTGCCGGGGCATGGGTAAAAATGGTCATTACACAACATAGGGAAGATCAGACTCGTGATTGAAATATTAGATTTCACAAGAAATGTCACGCAGCTGAAAAAACATTTATTTTTGATTTTCAGGAAGTTGGGGCTATAAAAAAAACATTAATCTGTGCCACATATACAAGTCATGTGCTCACAGGTATGCTGAATGGGACACCTATGAATGCCGAGGCAGCTGTTTGGGACGTTTTTGGACAAAAATCCCCATTTTCAGTTGAAAACAGAAGGAAAGTCCACTGCAGTGTGTGTGTATGTGTATGTGTGTATATATATATATATATACACACACACACACACACACACACACACACACACACACGGCTCGACCCATGCAGTTGCCCGGTCGCCATGGGCGACTGCATTTTGACCGCTGTCGACTGCTTACCTGCGGCGGCACAAACCCCCGGTCTTCATCTGCAAATTCTTCTTTTCCCCCCGCCATGGCCACGCGCTGTCATTTGACGTCGCGCGGCCATTTTAACTGAAGCTGCAGGGGGAAAGGTTGAATTTGCAGGGAAGAAGACAGAGAAGGCCGCACAACGCCGTCGAACCCCATAGCGGGACCCCGCCGCAGGTAAGTGTCGTGAGGGGGAGGGGGAGGCAACTGACTTTGGGGGGCGGGGGGGGCTTAGTGGGTTTTTGCCCAGTTTGTCGGGCCCTGAATATATATATATATATATATATATATATACAGTGGTTGACAAATCACCAAAAAATCTACTCGCCACACAAAAAAATCTACTCGCCACCTAGTACCAAACGTGTGCTGCTTGGGCCAATATTTACTCGCCCGGGGGTTAAATCCACTCGCCCGGGGCGAGCAAATGTATAGGTTTGTCGAACACTGTATATATATATATATATATATATATATATATATATATATATATATAAAATAAAGTCTGTGGTGCTCTATTTATAAGGGTCTCTTGGTGAAAAAGATGGAACAAATAACAGCACCAGACTTACCAAGGTACAAGCAAAATGAGTGGGACTTTTTCCTTTGCTAAAGGTGGCACCATCGCGTGTTCCAGTTTTGCAGCCAGAAGGCTTCGATAAAGAGACCCCCATATTCAGTGTTCGACAAACCTATACATTTGCACGCCCCAGGCGACTGGATTTAACATCGTGGCGAGCTCCTATTGGCCCAAGCAGCACACGTGTGGTACTAGGTGGCGAGTAGATTTTTTTGTTCGGCGAGTAGATTTTTTGGTGATTTGTCGACCACTGCCCATATTCACTAAAGTATGACAGCTATTATTGATCCTTAATACCCACTCAGGTGAATGGCTGGTTAATGAGTGGTTAATGAGTGGCTAATGAGTAAAACCAGTTATCACACGTCATTATTACAGTATTCGATTGCCTGGCAGGGACATGTCTGCGGTTTTATGGCTTTCTATTATAATAATAATAATTGTTTGTTCTCATATAGAGCTGACAGTGTACGCAACGCTTCACATATAATCTTTGCAGGCAGGAGTCCCCCCCCCCCCACTGTAGAGCTTACAATCTATGTTTTTGGTGCCTGAGGCACAGGGCGACACAGTGACTGACCCTGGGGCAGAAGGAGCAGACATCGAGATTTGAACCAGGCTCCCCTGATTCTAACACGGTGATCCCCGTTATCAGAGTTGGGGTCTTTACTCACTGAGCCGCTTTTTCGGCTCTAGTAGAATAACCTTTACTGAAGCCACTGAAAGGGGTGTGGAAGATCGCTTCCTCAGACAATCTCTGTTGGATCTAACAATGTGGTTTTGACGCCACACTTCCAGCGCTTGCAGAACAATACCAGCATGGTGACACATAATGTGGTGTCTGGTAAGTAACCCGGTGCTTGTCAGAAAGTTGAGGTCTTGTAAAGGAGCCAGCACTGGCAGCTGACCTAAAAATAAATAAACATTTTGTAAAGTATTTAACAATTGTCGTCTACATTTAGCATAGGCTTAACTTGATGGACGTATGTCTTTTTTCAACCTCCTCTACTGTGTAACTATGTGACTATGTATTGAATTATCTTCTTTGAACAAATGTAACCATTCTCACACCTCTCCCAAATCTCAGCTCATCAACTTTACATAATATTTATTTTTCAAACACTAGGAAATGGCATCAACCACCCAGATGTCCACCGCGTAGTCATGACATTGCTATTACTACACTTTGCTCCTTCTTAGGAGGGACTCCTCTTTTAACCCCTTGGGTGCCATGCTTGGCTTGCCAGGCAGTGTGCCTGGGATTAGTTCGCTCAGGGTTTGATGTTGTGTATCAACTCTTCACCTAAGTATTCGCAGCTGCATTCAATCTGAACCCCTTCGGTGTACATCTGCATTGCCCCAAAGGCGGACAGCCTGATGGGGCTCCCCAAGAGCTGCTCCCCCCCGCACAGGACGAGCGTGCTAAGGCTTAACATGTGCTTGTACTTTGTGGAACGTCAACCCCACCCACTGGAATGTTAAGGAGCCAAGAGGACAAAGAACTTTGTGTTCGCAGCTGCATTCGATCTGAACCCCTTCAGTATATATCTGCGTCGCCCCAAAGGCGGACAGCCTTTGGCGCGGACAGCCTTTGGCGCAGCCAAAGGGCAGCTAAAGGAAGTGAGCCATTTGCTGATGTTTGGTGATGTTGAAGCTTCTCTATTTCATTCTGAAACTCACCAACCCTTTGTACCCTGTACCCAATGTATTGTTATAACTCTGTGCCCAGGACATACTTGAAAACGAGAGGTAACTCTCACTGTATTACTTTCTGGTAACACATTTTTATAAATAAATACAATTTGTTATATTTTGCACTTCAATTCTTTTATATATTTATTCAACAGATTAAATTTTTCTGATTTTAGGTGGGAAATGATCACTAATTGAATCTCTTCCGCTGCCCTGGATGAATGTATAGTGGCCTTGATGAATGTACAGTATAGTGGCCTGGATGAATGTATAGTGGCCTGGATGAATGTATAGTGGCCTGGATGAATGTATAGTGGCCTGGATGAATGTATAGTGGCCTTGATGAATGTATAGTGGCCTTGATGAATGTATAGTGGCCTGGATGAATGTATAGTGGCCTGGATGAATGTATAGTGGCCTGGATGAATGTATAGTGGCCTGGATGAATGTATAGTGGCCTGGATGAATGTATAGTGGCCTGGATGAATGTATAGTGGCCTGGATGAATGTATAGTGGCCTGGATGAATGTATAGTGGCCTTGATGAATGTATAGTGGCCTTGATGAATGTATAGTGGCCTGGATGAATGTATAGTGGCCTGGATGAATGTATAGTGGCCTGGATGAATGTATAGTGGCCTGGATGAATGTATAGTGGCCTTGATGAATGTATAGTGGCCTTGATGAATGTATAGTGGCCTGGATGAATGTATAGTGGCCTGGATGAATGTATAGTGGCCTGGATGAATGTATAGTGGCCTGGATGAATGTATAGTGCTTCCACTTCTGTGCTCTATAGCTTCGGGAGCTGATACCACTTGTTAAAGATTTGGCGTATGGATCTCTGACTCGCGTGTATCAGCTATCATTGCAGAATTTTTCTTTAGTGTACATAACACGCACACTATATAGAAGACCCATTCACTTATAGGATCATTTAGAAGCGCCTCTTGAAACAGGTTTTTAGTTGGTTTACTGTAGTGGTTGAACATGACCTGATATTGCTTCTTATCAGTCATTCCTTGGAGTTGCTAGCCGCAGATTCAGTGTATAACGTCCCATGTGGCCTCTGACTGTATTGCAGGGGTGGCCAACTCCAGTCCTCAAGGGCCACCAACAGGTCAGGTATTCAGGATATCCCTGCTTCAGCACATGTGGCTTAATGGATGGAGCCACCTGTGCTGAAGCAGGGACTGACTGAGCCACCTGTGCTGAAGCACGGATATCCTGAAAACCTGACCCGTTGGTGGCCCTTGAGACCTGCAGTTGCCCGCCCCTGCTGTATTGTGTCACAGGGTCTGATGCTGCACACTGTCATGAAACCCGGACGCAGCGCACACGGGAAAACCCCGCAGCGCACACGGGAAAACGCCGCAGCGTGTTGATCAGAGGAAAGGAATCTTATTGCACGTTTATCCTTTGCTATGTCTGATGCAAATCTCTGTATTACAGGCAGGTATAACGTGACTCGGCATTTACAGCAGCAGTCCTGGAGACACTTGTGTAAAAAATAAATAAATAGGTTTGAAGCATGGGGTCTTCAGAGCTGCACCCCATTAATTTCAGCTTTCGGGGACCACCTGCTTCCCGAGATACTTACTTCTGAAGGCAGTGCCGGTAGGAGCCCCGGCTGGCGGTTTCAAAGTGGCACGTCCTGCAAGCCAATAGGAAGCCGCGATGTCATCTCTCATGACTTCCTTATTGGCCCATGCGAAGCAGGAGATTTAAACTGCGCAGAGATACCGGTACCCCCTACTGAGGCGAGGGTCTCAGGAAGCAGGGGGTCCCCAGAGCTGAAATCAGCGCGGGTCAGCTAAGGAGACCGCCTGCTTCAAACCCAGTAAAAAAAAAACCAAGGTATCGCCAGGAGCGCTGGTTTAAAAGGACAGTCCCCGAGAGGGCGCTGACAAATCCCATCAATAAACACCTAATTAGTGTAATTAGAAGGATTCAGTAGCCCGTTCACTTACTTGTATCCGGCGGGAAACGAACATGATTTCTCCCTCGCTCCGGCTGTTCACGGTTACCTGTTAGGCTAATGAGGGGTTTATTCCTTAAATGAAGTGGAGCACTATATACCTGATTTGAGGGCGGACCAACAGTCTTATCACTCAAAGAGATTAGATAAATATTGTAAAAACTCGCCATATCTTTTGTCCACCGTGAAAACCTCAAACGATTTTTTTTTTTGGCACCAATTACCTACATTTAAACTACGAAACATTCCACTTTGATACTCGGAGGGACTACACCTTTTAAATGCAGGTTGTTTATTAAATTAAGTAATCTAAGACACCATTGTTTAACTTCTGCTTTAGGTTAGACCAGGGGCGGGCAACTCCACTCCTCAAGGGCCGCCAACAGGTCAGGCTTTAAGGATATCCCTGCTTCAGCACAGGTGGCACAATCAGTGGCTCCGTCCATTGAGCCACCTGTGTTGAAGCAGGGACTGATTGAGCCACCTGTGTTGAAGCAGGGACTGATTGGGCCACCTGTGCTGAAGCAGGGGCGGATTGAGCCACCTGTGCTGAAGCAGGGATATCATTAAAACCTGACCTGTTGGTGGCCCTTGAGGACTGGAGTTGCCCGCCCGTGGGTTGGACTGTACGAATTTGTAGCCAGGAATGTTTTTTTTTACCCTGGCAGTCCCGCAAAAGAAAATCCCCACGAAATAATTGAAATGAAAGAGAAGCGCGGGTGAATGAACGAGGGAGGGAAGATGACGTTTTATTGGCGATAGCTTTAGCAAGTAGATTCTATCTTCCTTCACATAGGGGATGTCACACTGATTGTAATTTCCCTTCTGCATAGAATTCCAGGGCGGATTGGGCGCCGAGGATATAACAGGACAGCGTTTAACCCTACTGCCCGACATTAAACCAGTCTGTATATCCCATAATGCAAAGTGCCTACACCCAATGGTTTTACCCGGTGTCTCACGCGCAGGCGTCATCCCGTGTGCTGCCAAGCTGCTTCCCTGAGCCGGAGAAGATATTAGCCCCAGTCATTTGAGTGGAGACCGTTCCCTTCTTCGCCCCCCCCCCCCCCCCCCCCCGGGAAGAGGCTTTGCAGCATACTCAATACGGACCGCCGAAGTAACCGGACCATGTTGATAGATAAAAGATACCTGCTCTCCACAGCTCACTGTTCTAGAGCGAGAACCCTACATTTGTATGTCAAGCGCACACATTTTATTGTTTCTGTTTATCATTGGAGACCCAGATTTATAATACATGGGGTGAGTTAGCCTGTGTGATAACAGATTGCTACATTCCAGGCATTTGTTCCCTCCTCACTGCCCCACGTGTAAGGCAGTCCGTGGTTGCATAAGAGGTAGGTGTATACAGGGGTGGGCAACTCCAGTCTTCAAGTGCTACCAACAGGTCAGGTTTTTAGGATATCCCTGCGTCACAACAGGTGACTCAATCAGCCCCAGCTTCAGCACAGGTGGCTCAATCAGTGGCTCAGTCAAAGACTGAGCCACTGATTGAGCCACCTGTGCTGAAGCAGTGATTTCCTGAAAACCTGACCTGTTGGTGGTCCTTGAGGACTGGAATTGCCCACCCTTGGTGTATACTAACGCAGAGGTTCCCACCACCACTTCTCAACGACCCCTAACCGTGCGGATTTAAGGCTATCCTCACATTAGCACAGGTCGCCCAATCATTTTGACTGAACCCCCCTGGACTCAAGCAGGGGTATCCTTAAAACCTGACCGGGTTGGTAGTCCCTGAGGTCTGGAGTTAGGAACCTATGTCCCAATGTATCAGTAGGTCTGAATTTGGAAGTACGGCGTCTACACACAGAGCCAGATCTAATCTACTTTCACAGGGTCCCCGGTAACATCCAATTCACAATGACTTTAATGTAACTGGTATATCATTAAAAAAACAACGCCCTACTACACACGAAAGTACTACGCTCAACGAGTGATATCCCTACTCATGCTCAAGACATCAAATACTGAAAACTTTCTATGGATCTCAGTGAGCGTGGGAGCTTTTAGATAGAGAGCCCTGTCCCTCACGGTGAGAAAGGCTTTGTAAAGAGTGACAAAGGCCAATCGGCTGAAACGCGTCAAAGGATCTGTCAGCTCCACACTCGTTGCAATAAAGTTTTTTTGAATCACGTGACCGGCCTTCATTCTGTTTGCACGGCGGTGCATCGCGTCTTTTCCCTTCACGAGGTGTTCCTGCTCACACTCATCGTTTCCGGTCGCACGCCGGGTTGCTGTGCTGGCCGCACACCACCTCACCGCCGGTCATAGACCACCCATCACGGCGGATGAGTCGTTCGAGGGTTGGCGGTGCTACGCATCAGGAAGATTTTCTACAGGCACGCCACCTACGGCTACATCTGGGTGAGTCCCTCTATACAATCATTATAGTGCTCCGGGGGCAATTGCTGGGAGAGACTGCTATCACCTGGTGAGCTTTGCCTAAGACCTACAATTTATTCATTGAATTTGGCCATCTTCAGCAACTTACCTATACTTCTTGAGCACCTAGTTGGTTCACTTTATGTGTACCTGTGTGTACCTTTGTAAAGAGTGAAGCTGCCCCCAGCTCATGGTTCTAAAATCTAAAAGTAAGAGGGCGATCTCTTTGGGGTGAGACTTCTTTGGGCTGCACCGTGATACCCTGCAGCACCACATCTAATGTTAATGTATCGTTTGTAATCCCCTCCGCGGCAGAGGTGCGGGAAAGACATCGCTTCGCAAAGACTTTCCAACAAGTAGTTTATTAATGTGCTAACATGTCACTTATCTTCCCTTTTGGTTACACTGAGAATACTGGACCATTTATACAGCAACGTCTTTATCTGCACGGCTATGCAATACGATAACGGGATACTCTGCCATTCTCTCGTTCCATTTACAATCTATGGTGGTTACAGGAGTATTCCGTCATTAATACAGATAATAGAACTCATCTTACCTACCACATATATTAAGGCATCAGTTACGATGCACACTGAATGTCTTTTACGCGGACTTGTTGCACTCACTAGAGACATTCCTGTTACTAGGAAGCATTATGCGGGTTTAAGCGACTATATAAACAGGATACAATGTCTTGTGAATCCCTGGCTCCTCCGCCTACATTATTATTAAACACAAGCAACACAGTTGGAGAGCTATAGCGGCAGGGTTATCAGTGCGTCTCTGTATGGTTTCCACCGGCGGTTAGTGTCTGGGCAAGGTAACTGTTTGGCAGAAGCTTCTTTCGTCCTTACAATCAGGTTGGAAATACGACCCTGCTTTCCTTCGAAGCACTGACGGGTTTGGGAGCGAGAGGTCTTTGATTGTTCAGCCTTGGCCAGTGTTATCTTACTACACTATGTTGATACTCCTACATTTCAGATGGGCCCTATAGTGCATTTAAGTGCAATTATTACGAGTTTATTGTGTTTTCTGTAATGTCACCATCCACGGCATTCTTTGCATTCCCCATCTGAGTTGAAGGTAGTTCTGTGCTTTGGTTCTCTAGATTGGTTTGGCTGGCAGACTCCTGGGACTCTGTCTCATCAATGTTGGAGGCTGTTCTGAAGCTTGACTCGCTTCCTCCATCACTGTTCTGGAGTGGCAGCAGAGCCTTGTGCCTCATCAGGCTGTCATCACTGTTCTTGCCTTCCAGTGAGTTCTTGGGTTTCATTGTTTTGTTAGCCACAGCATTCTTTTGGGGCTCATCAAAGCTCAGTGACAGGGTGACTGTACCACTGCCGAAGCTTACTTTTTGCTTGCATCCTCGGGCCCTTTCTCCAGCAGAAAAGGGTTCCTCGTGGTTGCCCTTACTGCTGATTGAGGACGATGGCGTGGAACCTGTAGATCCTCCCAAGCTATTGGACCTTTTGTGAGAGACGTTGCTACGCCTCAAGGTGGCCCTGGCTGCCACCTTAAAAGCATGGGCTACTGTACTGCAACGGACTTCTTCAATTGTATTTCTGGAGGGCTTAAACAAGATGATGTAGATTTTGTTAAAAAAGATGCAGGCTAGCAGGCCGAAGCTGGAAGCCAAGATAGCGATGACCTCAACTGCAGAAACAAACTTCCCATAGGTGCTTGAATACGCTGGGATGAAGGAGATCCAGACAATGAAAAAAATGAGCATACTAAAAGTGATGAACTTGGCCTCGTTGAAGTTTTCCGGCAGCTTTCTGGCCTTGAAGGCAAAGAAAAAGCAGATGGCAGCCAGCAGACAGGTGTAGCCAATCAGGAACCCCAGTGCCATCAAGGACCCTTCGTGACACGTGATAAAAATAATCTCATCTTCCAGCTCCTGATTCCTGTAGCTCAACGGGGGAGCTGTGTACAGCCATATAACGCAGGTCACAATCTGCACGAAGGTGCAAAGGAATACCAGGAGGAACTGGAGGTTCAGTCCCCACCACTTCCGGTGGAAGCTTGTAGGGATTTTTGCTTCGAAGACAAGGAGGACGCGGTTGGTCTTTACTAGAATGCAAGAGATGCACAGGACAAAACTGATGCCAAACGCCGGTTGTCGTAACCGGCACGTCCAATCCTGTGGCTCGCCGATAAAAAACAATGAGCTGGAAAAGCAGCAGAGCAAGGAGAAGAGGAGGAGGTAGGACAGCTCGCGGTTTGTAGCTTTGACAATGGGAGTGTTGCGGAATTTTATGAAAACACCAAGAACAAAGGAAGTTAGGACTATTCCCAAGATGGCAAACATGGTAAGCGCAATGCCAAAGGGCTCTGTCCAGGACAGGAACTCTATCTGCTTGGCAATGCAGAACGTGTGGTTTTCATTGGACCAGTAATCTTCGGCACATTTTTCACAGGCACTTGCATCTGAAAAAGTCAGAAGAACATCAGTTTTGTTAGAACTGTTGCACTTATGTATTGTATTGTATGTCTTTATTTGTATAGCGCCATTGATGTATATAGCGCTTCACAGTCATAGTACACATGGTAATCATATAAATAACAAATAATATAAATAACAAGTCATAATAATAAGTGCTTCAGACATAAACGTAACATTTAGGAAGAGGAGTCCCTGCTCCGAGGAGCTTACAATCTAATTGGTAGGTAGGAGGAACATACAGAGACAGGAGGGGGGGATTTTGGTAAGTGCTTCTGCAGGGGGCCAAGCTCTATGCATCATGTGTCTAGTAATATTTACGCTGCTACTCATATGCTTCTTTAAGCAAGTGTGTCTTAAGGTGGGCCTTAAAGGTGGATAGAGAGGGTGCTAGCTGGGTATTGAGGGGAAGGGCATTCCAGAGGTGTGGGGCAGTCAGTGAGGAAGGTTTAAGGCGGGAGAGGAGTTTAGATACAAAGGGGTAGAGAGAAGACATCCTTGAGTAGAACGCAAGAGTCGGGATGGTGCATAGCGAGAAATTAGGGCTGAGATGTAAGGAGGGGCAGAAGAGTGTAAAGCTTTAAAAGTGAGGAGGAGAATTGGGTGTGAGGTGCGGGATTTGATCGGAAGCCAGGAGAGTGATTTCAGCAGGGGAGACGCTGAGACAGATCTCGGAAAGAGTAGAGTGATTCTGGCAGCAGCATTTAGGATAGATTGTAGGGGAGACAGGTGAGAGGCAGGAAGGCCGGACAGCAGGAGGTTACAGTAATCAAGACGGGAGAGAATGAGGGCCTGAGTCAGAGTACTAAGATGTAATTGTTTATATGTCTGATCATTCAGAATAATTGTACATTTTATAGGAAGGCTACACCCCCAAAATTTTACGTGCTTTTTATATCCTTTTTTGTTATTGTTTTAATTTTTTTTTTTTTAAGCATGTTGAAGTTATAAATGAAAAAAAATAAGAACAGGAGGCTTCCATGTGGCCTCTTTGGTGTTGTGGTTTAGAGTCAGTTGAAGCGGCACTTTGAAAAAAAAAATGTCTTAAACAGTAGCAGGTTTTTCCATGTTCCTGTGCAGGACGGGTCCACTGTGGCCATTCTCCCTCCACTGCAGAGGTAAATGAGAATTCTCACAGGTAGTGTTAGGACCTGCATACTGGTCATGCCATGACGTGGCTGCATACTGGTCATGCCATGACGTGGCTGCATACTGGTCATGCCGTGACGTGGCTGCATACTGGCCATGACGTGGCTGCATACTGGTCATGCCATGACGTGGCTGCATACTGGTCATGCCGTGACATGGCTGCATACTGGTCATGCCGTGACGTGGCTGCATACTGGTCATGCCGTGACGTGGCTGTAGGGTAGTGTTAGGACCTGCAGACTGGTCATGCCGTGACGTGGCTGCAGAGTAGTGTTAGGACCTGCAGACTGGTCATGCCGTGACGTGGCTGTAGGGTAGTGTTAGGACCTGCATAATGGTCATGCCGTGACGTGGCTGCAGAGTAGTGTTAGGACCTGCATACTGGTCATGCCATAACGTGGCTGCATACTGGTCATGCCGTGACGTGGCTGTAGGGTAGTGTTAGGACCTGCAGACTGGTCATGCCGTAACGTGGCTGCAGGGTAGTGTTAGGACCTGCAGACTGGTCATGCCGTAACGTGGCTGCAGGGTAGTGTAAGGACCTGCATACTGGTCATGCCGTGACGTGGCTGTAGGGTAGTGTTAGGACCTGCATACTGGTCATGCCGTGACGTGGCTGCATACTGGTCATGCCGTGACGTGGCTGCATACTGGTCATGCCGTGACGTGGCTGCAGGCTTACAACGCTTTGGCCAAAGGGTTTAACCAAATGGACCTTACTCATGAGAATACTAAGATTGAAGCATTTAACTAGGTATTTTGTCACATTGGATGTAGCATTGGGTATTTTTGTCTTTTGTAGTATAACTGTTTACACATCATGGCGTCCTTGAGAATAAAGAGAGCCCTGACAGATAGGAAAGGTGCAGCATGAGAGACGTGCCAAGCCCCTCGCTATGCTCCCGGGGTGAGGGGGTTAAAAAAGGTTCCCTCCCCCATGGTTGTGGCTAGTGGGGTGGGTATTTCTTCTCCCCCTTCCCCCATTTTGCCCCTCGTGTTCCTGCCTAGAGATCTGGGTGGTGGAAAGCAGGCCCAGGAGGTAAGGCGGTTGGGGTGAAGAGGTTAATCCAGTGGAGGAAGGGTCAGGTAAGGGTCAGGGATGACCACTGGGAGATGGGGAGGAGGAGCGGGCAGCAGCTTTATGGGGAGGATGTTTCTGGGAGGGGCAGTCATGCGCTGTTCTAGGGAAGGGAATCTTCTCCCACCCTCCCTTGTGTGTATGTTTATAGTTACTGTATATGGTGTAGGACGTGTTTGTACTGTCGATGTGATGTTTGGGGGATGTTGGGTTATTTGTGAGTATTATTGCCACAGCTGTGGCAAGGTTGCTTCCTTTGGGGGGGATAACACCCTGTCAGAGTGGGGGGCGGGGGGTTATATTTGTGGCCTATGCGGGCAGTTAGTGAGAGGGGTCTGTATCTGCTGGGCTGTGGGTACAGGGAACTGCCTCAGTAAGGTCAATTAATTTGTAAGGAGCCAGGAGCTGGGCGGCACCTGGCCAGGGTTTGGGGCCACAGCTGGGAGGTACCTGGTCGGGGTATGGGGCCACAGCTGGGCAGTACCTGGCCAGACCACAGTTGGGCAGTACCTTGCTGGGAGATGGGGCCATAGCTGAGTGGTGCCTGGCCGGGGGATGGGGCCACAGCTGGGTGGTACCTGACATGGAGATGGGGCCACAGCTGGGAGGCACCTGGCCAGGGTATGGGGCCACAGCTGGGAGGTACCTGGCCAGGGGGTGGGCTGGGCAGTACCTGGCCGGGGCCACAGTTGGGCAGTACCTTGCTGAGAGATGGGGCCATAACTTAGTGGTGCCTGGCCGGGGGATGGGGCTACAGCTTGACAGTACCTGGCCAGGGGATGGGGCCACATCTTGGTAGTACCTGACCGGGGGATGGGGCCACAGCAGTTGGGTGGCATCTGGCCAGGGGATGGGGACACAGCTGGGCAGTACCTTGCTGGGAGATGGGGCCACAGCTGTGTGGTACCTGCCTGAGGGGTGGGGCCACAGATGGGTGGTACCTGCTGAAGGGGTGGGGCCACAGCTGGGTTGTACCAGGCTGGGGGATGGGGCCAGAGCTGGACGGTACCTGGTCTGGGGATGGAGCCACAGCTGTGTGGTACCTGCCCGAGGGGTGCGGCCACAGATGGGTGGTACCTGCCAGAGGGGTGGGGCCACAGCTGGGTTGTACCAGGCTGGGGGATGGGGCCAGAGCTGGACGGTACCTGGTCTGGGGATGGAGCCACAGCTGTGTGGTACCTGCCCGAGGGGTGGGGCCACAGATGGGTGGTACCTGCCCGAGGGGTGGGGCCACAGATGGGTGTTACCTGCCGGAGGGGTGGGGCCACAGCTGGGTTGTACCAGGCTGGGGGATGGAGCGACAGCTGGGCAGTACCTGGCCGGGGATGGGGCCTAAGTTGGGCAGTACCTGTAACTAGGACAACTCACTGGTGCAATATTCCTAGATTTTGCAAAGGCTTTTGATACTATTGATCATGTTATCTTGCTATGAAGGAGCTACAGATCAGAACCAACTCTAACACTATCCTAGACCCTGTTACTAGTTTCAAATATTTGGGCATATGGTTCGACTCCCATTTAACATTTGGGATGCACATTGATACCCTGACATCCAAAACCTATGCCAAACTGGTGTACTATATAGGAACAAATCCTCCCTAAGGCTGATGGTCAGAAAGTACATCGCACGGCAGATGCTGATGCCAATTATAGATTATGGGGACATAGTATATGGCACGGCACCCCAAACTCACCTTGGCAAACTTGATACCCTCTACAACTCAATATGCCGCATTGTCCTCCAATGCAATTGCAACAAACATCACTGCAAAATGCTCAAAGCACTAGATTGGTCATCACTTGAGTCTAGGCGCAAAGTTCATCTCTCCTGTCTTGCCTTCAAATACTTTCTGGGCAAACTACCCACCTATCTAAACAAGCTCCTCACCCCTACCACATGTAGCACTTATCATCTGAGATCTGACTCCAAAAGACTGTTCATGGTCCAAAGGTTCAACAAAGTATCCGGCCGCTCCTCCTTCTCTTACCGTGCACCCCAAAACTGGAACAGTCTACCGGAGACTCTCATTGCTGCCACCAATCTAAGTTCTTTCAAAACTAAAGCTGTCTCACATTTTTATCTGGTCTGTAACTGTTATATACGCCAATAACATATATTATCCTTAACTATGCATGCAATGTCTTGTATATAATGTACAATATAACCCTTTTCATTAATTGTAACTATGTATTTGTAACCATGTGTAGCCATACCACCTTTGGCTACTAACCTGCCCTAATCCTGGCAGTAAGCCCTGGTAGAATCAGGCTGCCAGTAGTCAACATGGGGGTTTCCCCCTCCTTGGTGCTGCACTTGAGTGACAGTGAGAGGTGGTGATATCAGGCCTGAGCATGTCCAATCATGGGGCAGACCTGGTGCCCTCTTCCTGGCTGTACTTAAGGGCAGTGCCGCCCAAAATTTAGTAGTGCGCCTCCCTGCTTGAGAGAGGCAGGGATCACACAGGATTGCCTGGAGCTTGGCCCCCCTGTTCCTCTTTCCCTTGGGGGAGAGTGAGTGATACCCTATACCCCTGGTCCTGATAGAGGGCCAGGGAAGAGCTAGGACAGCTGCGGGGGGCCTGACCTGTAGTGGTAGTCCAGGGACCGTCCTCAAGTTGAACATCCCAGAGACTGCAGTGGGCAGAGATCTGCCTTGTTCCTGTACTGTACAGACAAAGAGAATAAACCCGTTCCTGTAGTTATACCTCTGCCTAGTGTGTGATCTTACTGGGAGGAGAGGTGATTATCTTCCCCTATCTGGAGCCCTCTGCAGATGGAGGCGCTGCACTGCTAGAGAACCATGTGGGTAATGTACCCCCGAAACCTGATCCTGTGTCCCCACTACCATCATCGGACGACTCAGCCCTCCTGTTACCAGCAGGTATCATGCACCACACGACCAGTACTGGCAGAAACTCCCAGAGTGTGGGGGAAACATCGCTACACATGTATTTGTCATTATAACTCTGTGCCCAGGACATACGTGAAAACAAGAGGTAACTCTCACTGTATTACTTCCTGGTAACACATTGTATAAATAAATAAATGCGCTTCGTTTTATGTTTTTCGATTTTCGGACAGTTTGTTGTGAGTGAGATTGTTACATGGAAGTGTTTTGCAGTTGGTGATATTATATTAAACGTGTTCCTTTTAAAGTCACAATAATGTGAACGTTTAAGTGATATTCAGTATTTACATTTTTGTTTGACTTGAAGACCATGCTTGATCGTTGTGACAGACAATGGCCGGCCTTTCTGGGGAACTTTGCGACCGGCGCCCTGACTGTGTCACGCCTGTATGCCCGCAGACCAAGCTAGACCCCAGTACTGAGGTGGGAACGGTATGATACCACACACCCACAGCAGTGGGAGCAAGCCCGGAGTGTGGTATAGCGTTGCTGGGCCTGTTGGAAGAGTTGTTAGAGTATACTTGCAATGCTTGGGGAATGTCCGTGAGAATAGTCGTGTCCGTTTGCCAATGTTCAGGGATCCATAGGGTAGAGTCGTCAGAGGGCAAGCCAAGTCCTAGGAAGCCAGAGGTCAGCGGAGTCCTGTGCCCGCGCGATGGCCAGCAAAGGCAGAGAGGAGCATGCACGCGCGTCCTCCGTGGGCTGAGGGGGCGCACGCACCGGACGCGTCACCAGGCGCGCAGAACCCCGCGCCGTGGGCACCACACGAGAAGGAGGCAACGGGACGGATGGCGCCACAGGGGAAGGTAAAGGAGCTACCGCGGGGGAGAGGGAGCGGGGAGGATCAAAGCAGGGGCTAAGGGAGCGCGTGAGTATGCGGGACCTGCGGGGGACGCGCTGCGGCAAGGGGAGAGAGGTAGAAGGTGAAGGAGAGGAGTGGGAAGGAGTAGAAAGGGTAACAGGAGATGGGAGAGAGGGACAAAGAGAGGAAGGAATCTCCTGAGTCGTCACAGGCTGTCAGTGGAAACTAAACTTATTTACAGTATATGCTCATAGAATACCGCACAATAGTATGAGAATACTCGAGCAATTTGATGACACAATCCAAAAATTGATGGGGTTTAAAAAAATTTTTTTCCCCCCTGTGTTTCATTCAGTGTTATGAATCTTTTTCCTATTAGGTTTAATCGCTCACCCTACTACACAGTGTAAAATATAGCGTTTTCCTAGTATACCCTCATGGGCTAGATTTAGCAAGCAGTCTTCTGGCAAAATGCAAAGCCAGGGTGTGCAGCGCACAGCAGTAGAGAGGAGCAGGTCTAGCAGTAAAAGTCCTTTATTTAACAATTCATGATGTGGGACAACAGCATCATGAATTGTTAAATAAAGGACTTTTACTGCTAGACCTGCTCCTCTCTACTGCTGTGCGCTGCACACCCTGGCTTTGGATTCACACTCAATACAGCTGCACGCTTTGGAAGGGAGACTGGGAAGGAAGGAATATTAAAAACAGTGAGTACTATACCTGGGGCTACCTAATGAGGAAAGAGGGGGCTGTCTATGGGCAACCCACTCCAACCTTCAAGGTACCTTATGCCCATTTAAAGGCACAGTACTAAAAGTAAAACTGTTATTACCCAGATAACTCTCCCTTCCTTCAATACAGTCCCAGCACTTTTTGAGCACCATCACAAACATACAATTCTGGCAAAATGCACCTTCCAAAGCTGCAATACATCGTACAGCTCGCTGAAATCAATGTAAGGTGTGTACCGGCGTTGGAAGGTGCCTTATGGCAGAAGACCGGTTACTAGATATAGGCCCGCATATTAGTGTTAACTCCTAACATTATTAACCCCTTCATGTTGCTGGCCATTCTGTCGTTGAAGGAATTGTGGCTCATTTAAAAAAATTGGCGTCATGTCATAAGACACCTTCCAGCGCTGGAAACACCTTCACATTGGCCATAGCAGGTCTTCCAGCACCAAATGGTATCTTATGAAAAAGATCCGCGTCGTAAATATGCCCTTATTTGTGAAATCCATCTTACTAAATTTTACTTTCTAACCTTTACTAAAGAAAACCACGCTGACTCCCCCCCCCCCCCCCCAAATCCCACTGAAACGCGTCAGTAGAATGCTGCGGTGTTATGATATTGGAGATCTGTTTCTTCTGTTTTTTACTAATGAGATAAAAGAATAAGTGAGATATTTTAACCTTTTTTTCTTTTTTTGTGATGGCTTGGGCGATTGATCGAACTGGGAGACTTTGTTACTATTTATATAATACACTATACGTGTCGGTGTCTGTTTTCCAGAACGGCTACAGTTTATTTGATGGCTGTTATAAATAATTGCACACTTCGAATTTTGAATATGAGGGATTATAATGCGGCTTTGTTCACACAACTAATTAATTGATCTTCAGAGAATTCAGATTCCAGGAAACTAGTACCCACTTTTGGGGTCTTCCTTGGTGATATTGTATTTTTGGTCCAATTCTCTGAATTAAATATATTTTGTGCATTTTCTAATATTTGATATCACAATCTATATATTTTTCCAAAACTGGCCAACTATGGCTATATACCAGGGACAGGCCCCTGTTTTTAGCTAGAATATGTATAGTGGAAATCAGTGGAAGGTGAAGAAAGTCTATTCAGTATTTTCCTCCCAAATCTTTCTGTTGGTTACATTTTTGCAAATTAAAAATGAGAAATGTGTTTGCAGTTACCCACACCTGCCCCTAGATGTCCCCATTGCACTTCAGTGCAGCATTTACCATATACAGATGCAGCGGCCATTATTTTAACAAATCACGGCGCCGTTTTCGTGTGCTCTGCTGTACTCCACGCGGCATGAACGCCGCCAATCGCCCCAGGCACACGTGTTTATCGCGGTTGCTTTGTTTGAATTTCATGGATTGTGTGCAATTAAATGCAATGAAATAAATGAATTGCAATGTGTACAGCACTGTGCTACTGTGTCACTTTCAGGTGTTTAAAAGCCACAACAACACTAAAATGCCATTTTTTGCACTCGCCTGCACTTGCGTCTTAAGGCGGTACGGTTGGAAGTAATCCCGCGCCATGACATGGGTATTCCGAGGTATACACCGCGTGATTTGTTAAAATAATGGCCGCTGCATCTGTAAGTAAGTAATCCATCAAGCGCCTGAACGGACACTTTTTTCTTTTCGCCCTATAACCTTCCCAAAGCTTTCCGGGTACAACATTGCGGCATAACCAGTGCAAACATAGCACCATATTATAAAAGAACGGGAAACTCATAAAGAGAAACCTTTCTTTTTTTTATGTTGGTGTGGCCAGATCTCCTGCTAGGCTCCCCCTTAACCCCCCTTACCTCTGAGGGTGATGTGGATGCCGCCGGAGGTTGCTGTTAGACCGCCGTGGGGAGGGAGGTTGTGCAGGGGGCGACCGGATCGCCGGAGATCCTCGGCGGCACCCTGAGCAGGGTGCCGCCATCTTGATCATGCGTGCGCATGCGCAGTACCGATTGCGCATGCGCAGTGACTCCTAGAGTATGGCAGCCATTACATAGTAGCCCCGCAGTGGAACTACAGTTCCCTGCAGCCCCCGGGGCTGTTGATCACATGCTGCGCATCAGCCAATAGGGCTGCAAGGATTCCCTGCTTCACAGAACGATACATTTGGCGCGCTGCGAGCCACGCCAGTCGGAGCTGGGACATCAGAGGGTAAGGGTGTAGGTGCAGGGTGTCAGAAAGCCCCTGCACTAGGCCAGAGACTCATGGCCTGTGTAAGCCTATCAGGAATAGTTATAGACCATGAGCCCGCCCCTTCTATCCTAATTAGGGGACTGCCAAATGTAGGAGGAGTCCTGCTCGTGCTCTGGAAGAGAGGAAGCAGAGAGCTGCCAGTCTCTCCTATGGCAGGATGAGCGTGCTCGCCCTCAGTCTTTGGACTGAGGGAACATCAGACTCAGCCACAGTGTTGCCCTATACTACCGGGGGCAAAGCACCATGCAGAGGTATGGAACCTTTGAGACCTTGCATTGCTGTGAGAAGATCTGCAGTGTATGCTATACAATAAAGATCTGTTCAGAATATACCCCTGTCTGAGTATCAGTCCTTGGGCAGGGGGAGAAAGAGTGCAATGGTGGGGGCTGACCTCCGAACTCCTTGCAGCCCACTACTGCTGGAGGCGCTACGCACCAGTAAGAAGAACTACCTGAAAAGAATCTAAGCCTGTCCTGATCTCCACACCATCGCAGATCAGCTCAGCTCTCCTGGACCTACAGGTATGCCTCAGCAACACACGGTAGCAAAAGAGTGGTTCTCCCAGAGGCGGGGGGGGGGGGGGGGAGGGGGGCGGGCGCGGTAGGGGGGGGAACAGTGCTACATATGTGTGTATATATATATATATATATGGTGAATGCTACTAAAATTAGAAAGGTCTTTCTCTCTCGCGCTCTCGCTCTCTCTCTCTCTCTCTCTCTCTCTCTCTCACATACAAACATTTCACTGAAGAATAGCCATTGATACATTGCACGCAGTGCACTTGAGGCTGCTCTGGCAGAGAAGGAGTTAAATCAGTGGGTAACTGCAGTGTGATTACCTGTTTCATCTGCGTACTCCCCATCAGGACAGTCCACACATTCGAAGCAGCAGGTGGGCTGTCCCTCTATGATCCCCTTCCTGGTACCTTCCTGGCAGTCTCTGGTGCAGTTGGAGAATGGAACCTAGGCACAGAAGGGATATCTACTTGGGTTATAGGAATCATGGGACCCTTACTCCATGGAGTATGTGTAGGGTCCACCTCTGAGTAATATGAAGTATTAAACAAAGTGGCAATACGAAGTAAAGTCCCCAAACGCTGGGTTCAAAGGGGGCTGTCACAATAATAGCATATTGTATATTTAGATTAACCAAAGTCTACCCCGCACTCATAAAGAATACATAATAATCAAAGTGCTTATAAACCAAAATATGTTATGTTTACTTGTAAATAGAGGTAGACAAGAAATACATACACACAGCTAGGTGGCTTCACATAGTACAAAAAACGACATTAAGAAACAAAAAACAGGGACGATCACAAAAATAGAGAAAACACGCACAGCCGGTAGTAACAGCATCAGGCACTACACAACAATCCCCCAAAACAAGAACCACTCATTTATCATGATCTATAAATGGTACAATCATTTACCAGACCTTTCACTGGTCACTAATTGTCCATGTATCTCGCTGATTTGGAGTCAGTGCAACTCATAGATGTCCTTATCAATAGACTCTCACTAATGATAACCAGGGCTACACTATTATGATGCTATTGCTTTGGTCAAGAACCCCCTAAATCCAGTGATTTCACTCATTGGAGGTTGATTGATTCTGATGTACATAGCAAAGCGAACATCTCAGGGGTTTATTCAGTAAGCTGTGATATCGCCGATCCGATGCTACCGCATGGAAAGCACCGTTGAAGTCAACCGGTTTTCTGCGTGATCGCGCTAGATCGTCGATAACACAGCTTGCTGAATAAGCTGCTCAGTCTCGCACTCAAGGCCTTTCTAAAATGTTTAAGCATCTTTGCCCCCGAAGAAGATCCCAAGAGTGAGGCCCAAACGTTGTCTTTCCTATGTGGGACCTATTAAAGGAGCTATAATTTACGCCGAGTGTCTCCAGCGCCGTGGCTGAGAAAGCAAAAAGCCACGGCTCTAGAGATGGTGTCTGCCGAACTTGCGCTGGAGGGGGGTGGGGGTGGAGGTCAATGCTCTGGGTTGAGGGTCACGTGCCGGAGACAATAAGTCTGGCTACATCTGTACTACTACTGGTAGTCAACAACGAGAGGTGGTCTGTGTCCCTTCCCCCACCAAACAGTCTCCATTCACTAAGAGCACCCACCTCTCTGGAGAATCCGCTCCACAGTATCTTACTTTCGTTGATGAAAAGCCGCTCGTTCTGCTTTGCGTAGACGTTGTAGTGTCCAATCTCCTCGAACACCACGGACCCGTCTTCTTCCGACAGATGCCAGTTGACGATCGTATAGTTCCCCACCAGGTCCCCGGACTCATTGAAATCCACATGCTCCCCCATGTTATTGGTGAAATTGAGGTGCCGCAGGTATTTCAGCACCTAGAGGAGGAAAGGCAGGTTAATGCTAACGATGCAAGTGTTTTCTTAACCTTTTTCCTAACCTTTTTTCCACCAGCTCCTTATCATGGAGCCAATAATGGTAAGGGGAGGGATAGAGCGGGAGATTTTTGCCTGTGAAAACTCTTGTTGAACATAAAGTGACATCAGGATCAGGAGCAGCCAGAGGAAAACGCCACCCCACCCCGAGTCTTGGCTCGCCCTGTGTACAAACAAACCTTAAAAATACCATTTTATAATACTGTATTTTTATATTGGCATAGATCACCAAGATGTAATACCTTGACCATGCCAATGCCACTAGTAGGAAGCAAAAAAGTTGATTGGTAAGTTGAATCGCGTGAAGTCCCCAAAAAGCACTGACAGCTCACCAAAATGGAAAATAAAACTGTTTAATGAAGACTACATAAAAAGGAACATCAGGACAAACAAAAAAACTGTTACATAACTACCCTACGCGTTTCAGGCACCTTAGTGCCCTTTCTCAAGGGGAATGGTGGGGACTGAATGAGTGTCAGGTATATATAGCCCCTCCTGTCTTATTTAACACACAGCTGAACACAGTTGGTATCTGATAAGTAGTAACACCTGTTATATCTAGGGATGCACCATGATGTTGAATAGGTAACCAGGGCGGTACATCGACTAATTAATAAAATAATTAAATCAATGGGTATTCAATAAGGACCCTATGACTAAGAAGTCTAAGACATAATTGATATATAATGGAATGCAATCCTATTACAGAGTCTATGGAATATGATACAGTCAATTGGGAAAGAGGGATTAGTAAGGGTTAAATACAGAAGGAGAAAAGGAGACACAATATTGGTAATAAGTAACTAACAGTGGATATGATAATTGTAGATATCTATCGCTAATGGTTTAAACATGACAATGATGACAATTAACTAACAGTGAATGTTAAACATAATGATGGTCAAATAAATGGTAATATGCAAAATAAAAACTGAAATAACCATCAAATAGACAATCGTTTGTAAATTAGACCAACTTAACATCACAGAGGCTAATCATAAAAAACTCTAAAGGTGATCCAAGGGGTCATATATCGATGTAGAATACGAGGATAAATGTAAATAAGATTATATCTGATAACATACATAAATTACAGGAAATGTTTGAGATCCCACTCTGTGTTTAATCCCTTTGGAATTAGTGTATCAAGGGTAAAGATCCAGTGGGCCTCTCTGCGGTAAAGTGTGTTAATTCTGTCACCGCCCCTGTAATGTATGGGTATCTGTTCTATTGCTAAACATCTGAAATTTGTTAGGGTGCCATTTTGACAGATATTAAAATGTTTTGATACAGGATGCGTTTCGTCTTTTTTAAGTATTAATCGCATATGGTCCAATATTCTTATTTTAAACATGCGTGTAGTTAGGCCTATGTATTTTTTGTGGCAACCACAAATAAGCATGTATATTACGAACTCTGTTCTGCAATTCAAAAACATTGGAATATAGTAAGACCTAGTATTATCAATATTTGTGAAGGTAGTGGATTTAGACACATATCTACAAATTTTACAGCGTCCACAAGCAAAACATCCTTTAAGATTTGGAAAAAAACTCTTTTTTGGTGGTTGATTTATCTTTTTGGATAACACTAGGAGCTACAATGTTACCTAGAGTTTGAGATCGTTGGAAGACAAATCTGGGTTTAGTGGTAGTAATTCTCCTGAGGAGGGGATCTATAGTAAGTATGGACCAATGTTGGTTTACAATGTTACGGATAGCCTCTGCTTGCCTACTGTATTTTGTAATAAAGTAGGGGGTATCTGAGTTGATATTTTTCTCTCTGTACCACTAAATCTGTTAGTTGATTTATCTATAGACCTATTGATCATGGCCTCCCTATTTTGTTGTAAGGCATTTTCATTTGCTTCTTGAAGATTCTTTTTGGTGTAACCTCTTTTGAGGAACCGATCAGTTAGCTCAGTGGACCTATTGTGGAAATCTTCTAAATTAGAGCAGTTTCTCTGGAGGCGGATGAACTGTCCATAGGGTATCCCTTTAATTAGAGCATGACTATGTGCACTGTCCGCATGCAGCAAGGTATTTTTTGCATTATCCTTGCGGAAAATGTCAGTATGAATCCGTTGATCCAGCCCTACGTAAAGCTTCAAATCAAGATAATTAACGTGAGTACAGTATAGTGATAATGTGATAATGTGAAGTGAACAATAAATCCAAGTTCATCCCAGACAATACTAAAGGGACAGCCATTGAACTATTTACCAAAGCAGTACAGAGAGATCTTCTCCTCTTGTCAAAGGGTATACAATTTTCTGAGAAACCTAATAACAGAGATAATCTTAGTCCTGATCTCAGACATGCGCTATCTTTCCTTAAAAACAATGAAAACATAGTAATTAAAAAGGCAGATAAAGGTGGCGCGTCGTAGTTATGGACTATAGTTATTATCAGACTGAAGCACTCAGACAACTGAATGATATTACATATTACAATCTTTTACCCTCTGATCCAACGAGAATATTTCTAACTGAACTCAATGACCTGTTGGAGATCGGCAAAGATCTTGGTTTATTGTCCCCCAAAGAGTTTGACTATTTGCAATGTCTGCATCCTATCACTCCCGTGTTCCACCACCTGCCTAAGGTACACAAATCATTAGACACACCACCAGGACGTCCAATAGTTTCTAGTATAGGGGCACTGGGTGAACACCTTTCAATTTATATTGATTTTTATTTACAACCCATTGTGCACACCTTACCCTCTCACTTACTGGACACGTCACATCTTCTCACCTTATTTCAAGATTATCACTGGTCACCAGACTTTATGTGGGTCACATTAGATGTCTCTTCACTCTATTCTATTATATCGCACACCCAAGGTCTACTTGCCACCAGATATTTCTTAGACTTAGACCCCTCACTATCACCTCTACACACGGTTTTTCTACTTGACTGCATTCACTTTTTGCTCACGCACAACTACTTTCTTTTTTCTGGCCACTACTACCTCCAAACACGTGGGACTGCCATGGGCACATGCTTCGCCCCCTCCTATGCGAACCTTTTCATGGGATGGTGGGAAGCGACCCACGTGTTTGGAGATAGTAACCCTTTCAGACACCACATACACTTCTACCGCCGCTTCATTGATGACTTACTTATCATCTGGAGCGGTTCGGTGGAAGAATTACATTCATTCATCAACCTTATTAACACTAACACGTACAATCTCCACTTCACTTCACATTATCACTATACTCACGTTAATTATCTTGATTTGTAGCTTTACGTAGGGCTGGATCAACGGATTCATACTGACATTTTCCGCAAGGATAATGCAAAAAATACCTTGCTGCATGCGGACAGTGCACATAGTCATGCTCTAATTAAAGGGATACCCTATGGACAGTTCATCCGCCTCCAGAGAAACTGCTCTAATTTAGAAGATTTCCACAATAGGTCCACTGAGCTAACTGATCGGTTCCTCAAAAGAGGTTACACCAAAAAGAATCTTCAAGAAGCATATGAAAATGCCTTACAACAAAATAGGGAGGCCATGATCAATAGGTCTATAGATAAATCAACTAACAGATTTAGTGGTATAAATACCTCCAGAGAGAAAAATATCAACTCAGATACCCCCTACTTTATTACAAAATACAGTAGGCAAGCAGAGGCTATCCGTAACATTGTAAACCAACATTGGTCCATACTTACTATAGATCCCCTCCTCAGGAGAATTACTACCACTAAACCCAGATTTGTCTTCCAACGATCTCAAACTCTAGGTAACATTGTAGCTCCTAGTGTTATCCAAAAAGATAAATCAACCACCAAAAAAGAGTTTTTTCCAAATCTTAAAGGATGTTTTGCTTGTGGACGCTGTAAAATTTGTAGATATGTGTCTAAATCCACTACCTTCACAAATATTGATAATACTAGGTCTTACTATATTCCAATGTTTTTGAATTGCAGAACAGAGTTCGTAATATACATGCTTATTTGTGGTTGCCACAAAAAATACATAGGCCTAACTACACGATTGTTTCAAATAAGAATATTGGACCATATGCGATTAATACTTAAAAAAGACGAAACGCATCCTGTATCAAAACATTTTAATATCTGTCAAAATGGCACCCTAACAAATTTCAGATGTTTAGCAATAGAACAGATACCCATACATTACAGGGGCGGTGACAGAATTAACACACTTTACCGCAGAGAGGCCCACTGGATCTTTACCCTTGATACACTAATTCCAAAGGGATTAAACACAGAGTGGGATCTCAAACATTTCCTGTAATTTATGTATGTTATCAGATATAATCTTATTTACATTTATCCTCGTATTCTACATCGATATATGACCCCTTGGATCACCTTTAGAGTTTTTTATGATTAGCCTCTGTGATGTTAAATTGGTCTAATTTACAAACGATTGTCTATTTGATGGTTATTTCAGTTTTTATTTTGCATATTACCATTTATTTGACCATCATTATGTTTAACATTCACTGTTAGTTAATTGTCATCATTGTCATGTTTAAACCATTAGCGATAGATATCTACAATTATCATATCCACTTGTAGTTACTTATTACCAATATTGTGTCTCCTTTTCTCCTTCTGTATTTAACCCTTACTAATCCCTCTTTCCCAATTGACTGTATCATATTCCATAGACTCTGTAATAGGATTGCATTCCATTATATATCAATTATGTCTTAGACTTCTTAGTCATAGGGTCCTTATTGAATACCCATTGATTTAATCATTTTATTAATTAGTCGATGTACCGCCCTGGTTACCTATTCAACATCATGGTGCATCCCTAGATATAACAGGTGTTACTACTTATCAGATACCAACTGTGTTCAGCTGTGTGTTAAATAAGACAGGAGGGGCTATATATACCTGACACTCATTCAGTCCCCACCATTCCCCTTGAGAAAGGGCACTAAGGTGCCTGAAACGCGTAGGGTAGTTATGTAACAGGTTTTTTGTTTGTCCTGATGTTCCTTTTTATGTAGTCTTCATTAAACAGTTTTATTTTCCATTTTGGTGAGCTGTCAGTGCTTTTTGGGGACTTCACGCGATTCAACTTACCAATCAACTTTTTTGCTTCCTGCTATCATCTGATTGGAGTGACGCGCTGAGGATCGGAGGCTGCGCGGGTGTTGGCGGCGGACCATTCTCCCCCGTGCAATCACGCGTCTACTGGGAGAGGAAGATTTTCCCGGACGGACCGGATACACCATTACGTGTTTCCTGTACTCTTGATCTTCGCGCCACAGGAGGGAGAGAGCACGGAGGTTATCCAGGACGGCGGCGTCCCCCCCCGCGGAGAAAACTGCACTGGAAGAGAGCTACACGAGGGATCCGTAGGGGCACTGATCCAGGCCTGCTACATCTCAGGATCTCAGGTAGCGTTTCCCACTGGGACTCTTCCTCTACACATACAGCTCACACTGTCTCCCCTTCTACTTCATCCACACCCACGCTTTTGAATCGCCTCGCGGCTTACCTCAGCAGTCCCACTCATTATCTATTTATTATCTTTCTATACTCGCTGTTTTGAGCTGTTAGTAGCCCTTCACTCACCAATGCCACTAGTATACTTTGGTCCTGGGACAGACTGCACTTTGAACCCTTTTGCTGCGGAAGAGGACCACTTTGGACCACCATGGTATTCTTGCAGCTATCCAGTCCCACCAGGTTTTATGAATAACTATGTGTTCCCATTAAATTGCACATCAAAGCAGAAACCCCTAGAACAAAAGGGGGTTGTGGAACCCCCTTACCCCATTTAAAAAATTTGTGTAACCCCCCTATGGGATTACTAGGGTCTTATGGGGTTAACTGTGTGGGCTCACACAGAGTAACACCCCTTCCCCATCACATGGTGCTGGGGTGACTCAGCAGAAGTTAAACCCTGTCCCATCCTGCCTGGAGACAGTGACATCATGCTCGGCTATAAATAGTAAGGGGGACGCTTCTGAAACTCAGATCCCTGGAGGAGGTGAAGAAGAGGGGGTCTCACTGTGAATATGTATATACATTCCTATGTTTAGGATAGGGCAAGGTCACTTTTATTGCTTTCTAGTTAGGGAGAGTGCCCTGTTAGATAGTGTCCCACAGCAAATGATCCAATACTAGCCTCTAAGTTCGGCGAGAGACAGCCTATGCCCAGAGGGGGCTCCCCAAGTCACAGCCCCTAGGTATGGTTGGACCAGCCCCATTGTCGGGTCCATTGCTGGATTTCATCCAGAAGGCCACGTAGTGGGAGGCCACCCCAAGGGGGAAACTGAGGGAGTAGTACCAGGCCCGCCAGTGTCCGCAGTGGACATGGAGCATTAACTTTTCTATAAGACAGAGGGAGTCTTTATGTAAAGTAAGAACCATTAAGCCTCAGCACCTTCCTATCGGGCTGAGATAGGGGCAGCTAGGGAAGCCATACAAACAGTATCGCCAAAAGGACACCCAATTAGGTACGCAAGATGTACTTTATATAACAAATGTGAGGCTGAGTATAAGAGATAGTAAAGCTGCTAGTTGACTGAATAAAGTTCCTGGCGCCCATGCTTGCTTACCAACACCCAGCCTGCCCGAAGCCTGCACCCTGCACCCTTTACCCTGAACAAGGTAATGCCTCCTGAGCAGCCCTAACACCGACACTGATGTCATCTCCCTAAGAGCTGGGCAGGGAGATTTACATTTGTAATGATTTTCCCCCCATTTCTCCTCAGCACTTCTACAATACGCAGCAAATAGCATTATTTTCTTCGAGAAATGACAGACAATATATACACCCCCAAAAACCCAGAAGGAACATGAGCTGGTGTCTGGAGTGCAGCTCTGCCCTTTGCAATCACTTACTGGCTTCTGTGGCAGCTAAATAGTGTTTGGAAACAAAGAGTTGTAAATTCAGCTACGACGATTTTGCTGCTTTTAGGGTAAAATCCCTGACCAGCACTTTTTGGATCATCTGTTACTAAACATTGTAACGCTCCGGGCAAGGCACTAGTGTGCTTGGAGCTGCGCATATAGCGGGTGTTAACTGTGCAGTTACTCCCTGCAGGAATTATTAACACGTTGAGGGTCGCAGCACTGAAGTGCCACAGCCTCTCCGTCATGCCGCGATCACGTGACGCCTTTGACGCGAACGGGAAAGGAGTCTTACTCCTGTGGAGCGCATAAAGTTATCTCCCCTTGAATATGAGCAAAAAGCCCATAAGGTAGCCACTAAGCCATGGAGGGCGAGACCCCATGCAGAGGTGGCCACTGTATGCAATGGGGCACTCCAAGGGTCAAACGTGTGGTCCTACTTCCAGTAGAAAGTATGGAAGTATGTAACCTGGAACCTTCACTGTAAAGTGTCTGATGCCTATAAAGTTGGACTCAAACAGGATTGGACTAAAATAAATGATGTCACTAGGTTTTAAGCACAAATAGGTTTTTGGCAATTTGTATTTTTTTACTTTCCTCCTTTGAGAGTTGTTGTTTTTGTAATGGTGTGTTTTGCTGATTTTGTGGCAGTTAAACAATGTGTTTAAGCCCGTTACGTTTCAGCGTTTGTTTCCTGCTTTACAGGATTAGATACTTCTAGTGCTATTGATGCAGAGAAAGGCAGACACATAACTCTGCCAATTCTCTTTCACAAGCAAAAAAAAATAATAATGCACACAACCAATGCCTTCCTGTCTCCAGATAATGGCAATCAGATTTCTCCCCGGATCAATACACTGCCTGTTTGTTTTAACAACGCTCTGCTATGTGTGACCCTCAATAACTTCTATCCACGTACCAATCTCAGATTGTTAGAATTTTTTGGGACCTACAGTATATGATTAAATTGCGTGAATTGAATTTTCCAGCGGTAGATGGCATTTTTCGCCCAGAAAGTCTTCTCACCGTATTCACTAACATGTCCTCGAAAGTCCAAAGCAGAGAGTGTTATTTAGGTAGCGATTTCATTTGGTCTTTGAGCTTCCGTGCAATATGGACATTTTATATCTCCCACAATTATTATTGTGGTGGCAACAGCATCCAGGCTACGCACCTCTGTTAGTGCCGCTTGCGAGCCGTCCGGCGGGGCAACAATAGGGGCAACCGGTTCTACCGGCCAGAAGTAGAATATCCCACAATGCGGGCATCGTGCTGGGCTCACCCCCTGGCAATCTGCCCTGCAGACACAGACATCTCAAGAATTCTCTGCCGCCTACTACCACCACCAGGAAGCCTCCTGGAAGTTGGTAGGTGGTTACGCGACAGTCAGCCATCTCACTAGTCGCTTGGGCAGCTTTGGAATCAAGAGCTCGACAAACAGCTTCTTCTAGCTCGCCAACTCTGAGAGACTGAGGGTGCGACAGCTCACATCCGGCTCCTCCTTCAGTCAGGGTAGAGCTTGGTGATTGTCTGTCACTGTGCCCCCTCCCTCTTGTGTTGAGGGAGAGCCTGACGGTCCATGGTAGGGAATTCCAGAGAGAGAAGTCTTGTAGGCGGGACTGGGAGGCTGTGATAAGACAGGAGGAAAGGCGGATGCCACGGGCAGAACATATGGGGTGTATACTGTATTCGGGGGTGAGGGTAGAGATGTAAGAGGAGCATTGTCGTTGAGAGGGCAACGTGTCTGAGCCATCTTATCTATGGCTGATGAGAGTGTAATGTTTAGAGAGGTTGGTAGGTCAACAGGAAACAATAGAGATGAGAGATCTCATTAGCAAAAGCTTAACGGCATGTTTAGTTACAACTACCTTGTGTTACCTTCAAATTACAGGGCGTTAAGCATGTCTTACCAAAAGGGGGCTTTAATCTCATCTAGACCCTGAATAGGTGTTTAATAAAAGTTAAAGAGAAGACAGGAGGGGGAAAGAACCCTGTAAATAGCATTTTAGTTAAATTATTCCTAACTGTGGTATTACCCTCATCCCGAGCCTTATTTCAGGGTGTGAGTGGGAGTAACGCCACGTTTAGCTACGACCTACAGTAACCAACATCTCGCTAAATCCCTGCGTTAGCTTTAATGTAGCTCTGTGGATAGGCGTTGTTAGAGGAAACACTTCTTTTGCTTATAATTAGCAGGAACGTCTGTTAAAGGTGCACAATGCCCTCTTTGGCCAAAAACAGCACTTAACACGGTGTTAGTGAGCCGTGAAGATTCCTGTTAGCACTTAACGATGTACTAACGGCGTTCAGCGGAACGAGTGCAAGAGCGCAGAAAGTGCGTATGTGCGTTTTGCCCGGGTTGTGGGTTGGACTGCCATGAGTGTCGCCGTACAGGAGGAGCACACTGGTCATGTCAGGAGAGCAAGGGCAATGTTGTAAGTCTTGACAAGACTGTTGGGGTCAGAGGTGGGTGGCAGTAAAGAAAAGGCTGATTTTAGGCTGGATTCCAGGGACTGAAGGTCAAGGAATCCAGGAGATGCAGGAGGTTGAGTGTGAGGAGTGTGAGAGAGAGAAAAGTGATGTCAGAGAGTGGGTAAGGGGATGTTTGATCATGTTCCCAAGTGATCCAAACAGAGATGATGTCCACTGGAGGTCACACGTGCCACCACAAACAGTTGGCCCTTGTGATGTCCATCACTCGGGACTCAAAGGATTAAACATGCCACTGCCATTAGTTCACTTTGGTCATAGCAGGGATTGGACCAATGCTTAGAAGTATCTGATTTGTATTATACAAAGGTCATCGAGCACAGAGCAGTAACTAATTCAAGGGTCACTTCAACAGGGGTGAGAAAAATAATGGTTCTAAACAAGTTATCGGTGTAATTAGTTTCCCTAGAAACAGTAAATTATCCTTAAATTAACTGTTTTACTTATTTGTTTCTCGGGAAAAACAAACGTGTATCGCTTCTTGTTGGGAACATTGGATTCAAGCAGATCAGCTACCTCTGTTTATCTGTCTTACTAGTGACGGAACCATACTTACAGTATGTTTTAAACGAAAAAAGCGGAGGAAAGCGAACAATGTAAACAGTCTCATCACCAAAATGAGAGGAACCTGCTTTCTGATCATCACCGTACACGTGCCCCCTGTGTCTGGGCCACCAGCAGGGGGTGGGGGACAGCTGGTATAAGTGTCCCAGGTCAGTGGCTGCGGGAGGCCCAGACACCATTAGAAGTTGAGCCCGACGTATGCCCGGGCCCAACTTCTTTGCCCGGCTGTCGGTCTTCTCGTTGCCGCCGGGACCTGGCTTCCCCCAGCTGTGGGCCTCCCTCACTGACATTGTCCAAAGCCGAGCATATGACACAGGGCCTCTCACAGATGTTGGAGCACACCAAAAGCTGGGCCCAGTTTCTGGCGTGCACCGGCATGTGAGACACCTGGTGCATGCTGGCGTCAAGAGGCTCGCCATGGCACAGTGTCAGTGAGGGAGGCTCGTAGCTGGGGAGAGCTGGGGGCCCGACAGCAATGAGAGGACCGGCAGCCAGCCAAAGAGGTTGGGCCAAAGTGGTTTGTCCACAGCTCTCCCAAGCTGAGGGCCTCCCTCACTGTCTGGTGCAGGGCCTCTGCTCTCCCCAGCTGCAGGCCTCCCTCGCATTTCCGTGCATGGCCTCTGTTCTCCCCATCTGCGGGCCTCTCTCACTTAGGGTGACCAGATTTACAAAAGTAAAATCCGGGACACATTAAAAAAAGTATTTATAAAACAAATGATCACCAACTGCGCCCCTTCTCCTTTATGTCTCTCCAACCCCCCCCTCTCTCACACCCCCCATCCCTCCATTCTCTCCCCCCGTCCCTCCATTCTCTCTCCACCCGTCCCTCCATTCTCTCTCTCCCCCCAACCCTCCATTGTCTTTCTCCCCCCAACATCCCTCCATTCTGTCCATCCCTCCATTCTCTCCCTCCCCCATCCCTCCATTCTCTCTATCCCTCCATTCTCTCCCTCCCCATCCCTCCATTCTCTCTCTCCCCCATCCCTCCATTATCTCTCCCCGTCCCTCCATTCTCTCCCTCCCTCCATTCTCTCCATCCCTCCATTATCTCTCCCCGTCCCTCCATTCTCTCCCTCCCTCCATTCTCTCCATCCCTCCATTCTCTCTCTCCCTCCCCCATCCCTCCATTCTCTCTCTCCCCCATCCCTTCATTATCTCTCTCCCCCATTCTCTGTGTCTCTCTCCCCCCCATTCTCTGTGTGTCTTTCACTCTCCCCCCCCATTCTCTGTGTGTCTCTCTATCCCCCCCCCCCATTCTCTGTGTCTCTCTCCCCATTCGGTGTATGTTTCACTCTCCCCATTCTGTGTGTCTCTCCCCATTTTGTGTCTCTCTCTCCCCATTCTGTGTTTCTCTTTCCCCATGCTGTCTCTCTCTCTCTCTCCCCACGCTGTCTCTCTCTCCTCATGCTGTGTCTGTCTCTCTCTCCTCATGCTGTGTCTGTCTCTCTCTCCCCATTCTGTCTCTCTCTCTCTCCCCATTCCATCTCTCTCTCCATTCTGTCTCTCTCTCCATTCTGTCTGTCTGTCTCTCTCCCACATTTTAAAGAATGTCGGGCAGCCGGGACAGACCTTAAAAAAACAGGACTGTCCCTGCTAAACTAGCACATCTGGTCACCCTACCCTCACTGTCCCGCGCAGGGCCCCTGCTCTCCCAAGCTGCAGGCCTCCCTCACTGTCCCGCGCAGGGATTCTGCTCTCCCCAACTGCAGGCCTCCCTCACTGTCCCGCTCAGGGCCTCTGTTCTCCTCAGCTGCGGGCCTCCCTCACTGTCCCGCTCAGGGCCTCTGTTCTCCCCAGCTGTAGGCCTCCCTCACTGTCCCGCGCAGGGCCTCTGCTCTCCCCAGCTGCAGGCCTCCCTCAGTGTCCCGCGCAGGGCCTCTGCTCTCCCCAGCTGCAGGCCTCCCTGAGTGTCCCACGCAGGGCCTCTGCTCTCCCTAGCTGCAGGCCTCCCTCACTGTCCCACGCAGGGCCTCTGTTCTCCCCAGTTGCGGGCCTCCCTCACTGTCCTGCACAGGGACTCGGCTTTCCCCAGCTGCAGGCCTCCCTCACTGTCCCACGCAGGGCCTCTGCTCTCCCCAGCTGTGGGCCTCCCTCACTGTCCCGCTCAGGGCCTCTGCTCTCCCCAGCTGCAGGCCTCCCTCAGTGTCCCACGCAGGGCCTCTGCTCTCCCTAGCTGCAGGCCTCCCTCACTGTCCTGCTCAGTGTCTCTGCTCTCCCCAGCAGCGGGCCTCCCTCACTGTCCCGCACAGGGACTCTGCTCTCCCCAGCTGCGGGCCTCCCTCACTGTCCCGCTCAGTGCCTCTGCTCTCCCCAGCTGTGGGCCTCCCTCACTGTCCCGCTCAGGGCCTCTGCTCTCCCCAGCTGCAGGCCTCCCTCAGTGTCCCACGCAGGGCCTCTGCTCTCCCTAGCTGCAGGCCTCCCTCACTGTCCTGCTCAGTGTCTCTGCTCTCCCCAGCAGTGGGCCTCCCTCACTGTCCCGCACAGGGACTCTGCTCTCCCCAGCTGCGGGCCTCCCTCACTGTCCCGCTCAGTGCCTCTGCTCTCCCCAGCTGTGGGCCTCCCTCAGTGTCCCGCGCAGGGCCTCTGCTCTCCCTAGCTGCAGGCCTCCCTCACTGTCCCGCTCAGTGCCTCTGCTCTCCCCAGCTGCGGGCCTCCCTCACTGTCCCGCTCAGTGCCTCTGCTCTCCCCAGCTGTGGGCCTCCCTCACTGTCCAGCACAGGGACTCGGCTCTCCCCAGCTGCAGGCCTCCCTCACTGTCCCGCGCAGGGCCTCTGTTCTCCCCAGCTGCAGGCCTCCCTCACTGTCCCGCTCAGTGCCTCTGCTCTCCCCAGCTGCAGGCCTCCCTCACTGTCCCGCTCAGTGCCTCTGCTCTCCCCAGCTGTGGGCCTCCCTCACTGTCCCGCTCAGTGCCTCTGCTCTGCCCAGCTGCGGGCCTCCCTCACTGTCCCGCTCAGTGCCTCTGCTCTCCCCAGCTGTGGGCCTCCCTCACTGTCCTACGCAGGGCCTCTGCTCTCCCCAGCTGCAGGCCTCCCTCACTGTCCCGCTCAGTGCCTCTGCTCTCCCCAGCTGTGGGCCTCCCTCACTGTCCCGCGCAGTGCCTCTGCTCTCCCTAGCTGCAGGCCTCCCTCACTGTCCCGCACAGGGCCCCTGCTCTCCCCAGCTGCAAGCCTCCCTCACTGTCCCGCACAGGGCCTCTGCTCTCCCCAGCTGCAGGCCTCCCTCACTGTCCCGCACAGGGACTCTGCTCTCCACAGCTGCGGGCCTCCCTCACTGTCCCACGCAGCTCCTCTGCTCTCCCCAGCTGCAGGCCTCCCTCACTGTCCCGCTCAGTGCCTCTGCTCTCCCCAGCTGTGGGCCTCCCTCACTGTCCTGCACAGGGACTCGGCTCTCCCCAGCTGTGGGCCTTCCTCACTGTCCCGCGCAGCTCCTCTGCTCTCCCCAGCTGTGGGCCTCCCTCACTGTCCCGCGCAGGACCTCTGCTCTCCCCATCTGTGGGCCTTCCTCACTGTCCCGCGCAGCTCCTCTGCTCTCCCCAGCTGCGGGCCTCCCTCACTGTACCGCGCAGGGCCTCTGCTCTCCCCTAGCTGCAGGCCTCCCTCACTGTCCCGCGCAGGGCCTCGGCTCTCCCCAGCTGCAGGCCTCCCTCACTGTCCGGCGCAGGACCTCTGCTCTCCCCAGCTGTGGGCCTCCCTCACTGTCCCGCGCAGGACCTCTGCTCTCCCCAGCTGTGGGCCTCCCTCACTGTCCCGCGCAGGACCTCTGCTCTCCCCAGCTGTGGGCCTCCCTCACTGTCCCACGCAGGACCTCTGCTCTCCCCAGCTGTGGGCCTCCCTCACTGTCCCGCGCAGGACCTCTGCTCTCCCCAGCTGTGGGCCTCCTTCACTGTCCCGCGCAGGACCTCTGCTCTCCCCAGCTGTGGGCCTCCCTCACTGTCCCGCGCAGGGCCTCCCTCACTGTCCCGCGCAGGGCCTCTGCTCTCCCCAGCAGCGGGCCTCCCTCACTGTCCCGCGCAGGACCTCTCTCCAACACCGACACTCACTGGCATAACAGTGAGGCCCACACAGCTGGAGAGAGCTGGGGCACTAGAGGCCTGAGACCAACCCCATAGTACGTAAGTCAGTATTATGTATTTATTTGGGGTGGGTATTTTTGTGTCTGTATGTATTTGGGGGGGGAGGGTTGTCTGTATTTGGGAGTGGGTTTTTTGTATGTATTTGGGGGGGTTGTATGTAGTGGGGGGTTGTATGTAGTAGGGGGGTGGGTTTGTATGTATTTGGGGTGTGTTTAATTTGTATGTATTTAGGGGAGGTTGTATGTATTTTGTGTGGGGGTGGTAATTATTGTGGGGGATTCTGTGTGTGTGGCCATGGTGGGGGGGGGGGGGGGGAGAGAATGAGTGTGAAGGAGGGAGTAGGGATTGGAGGAAGCAGGATTGAGTGAGAGTTGAGTAATTGATAGAGGTGGGGGGAAAAGAGAGGGAGGGGAGAGAACTACATGGGAAGAGGGGGGGGAGTGGAGAGGGAAATAGAAGAGGGGGATCGCATGGTGTGAAATGGGCTTGCAAGACTGCCGACACGGGGTGAAGGGCCCTGATCGTAACTCGAGTCCTTGGCCCCAAGAAATGTGTGATCCGCCCTGCCTTGTACACCTGCAGAATGTGTGTCATGTTCCCTGTTCCGCGGCCTCATCACCTTGGGACGCCGCTACCTGTGGGGGAGTGTGACAGGTTCGTTAATGTCACACCTGCACATGTGCGTGTTTAAGCCCCGGGGCCCTGGTCATGTTGTTGCTATGTTTAACTGAAACACAATCTCTTTTCCCCACGTGCAAACACGAGTGATTCTGTAATGATTAGCTGACAAGATCACTTGGAATGACTAAGAGATTAAAGTGTGTCACTGCGCAGACTGTAAGTTTCATATGGAAGGAAATCTGCTCACAGAGACTTTGTCTCACATCAATGCATCGTTGCTATATATATTTTTATATATATAGTAGCACTAGCTGAGAGACCCGGCGTTGCCCGTGAGTTAAATTTCCCGCTATGAGGGGGGGGGGGGGGGGGGGGCAGTGGACAGGAGGGGGGGGCAGTGGACAGGAGGGGGGGGGGCAGTGGACAGGAGGGGGGGCAGTGGACAGGAGGGGGGGACAGAGTGGACAGGAGGGGGGGGGGCAGTGGACAGGAGGGGGGGGACAGTGGACAGGAGGGGGGGAGGACAGTGGACAGGAGGGGGGGGGAAGGGACAGTGGACATGTTTCTCCGCTCCTCCCTCTCTCTCCGCTCATCCCCCCCCCACCCACGCGCAGCTCCGGTCCCCACCCTACAGTGTATGACACACACACACACACATACACACACACAGTGTCACACCCACACCCACACTGTGTCACACCCACACACACACACCCACACACCCACACAGTGTCACACCCACACAGTGTCACACCCACACAGTGTCACACCCACACCCACACAGTGTCACACCCACACCCACACAGTGTCACACCCACACACACGGTGTCACACAGTGTCACACAGTGTCACACCCACAGTGTCACAGTGTCACAGTGTCACAGTGTCACAGACACACACTCACACCACCTCTCCTTCCGGCCGCCGCCATCTTAGGCACTCGGCGCCGCGAGGGAGGAAGGGGGTCCTTCCGGGCGCCGCCATCTTCGGCACTCGGCGCCGCGAGGCAGCTGCAGGCTGGCTGCCCACTGCCTGTTTCCCCCCGCCGGGGAGGGAGGTGAGCTGTGCGCCGGGGAGAGAGGTGAGCGCCGCGAAGCAGCTGCAGGGTGCCTGCCCACTGCCTGTCCCCCCGCCGGGTAGGGAGGGAAGGAGGTGAGCGCCGGGGAGGGAGGGAAGGAGGTGAGCGCCAGGGGAGTAAGCAAGCATGTACACAGGGGAGTAAGGATGAGTGTTAGCTACAGGGGAGTAAGCAGTGTGTACACAGGTGTGACAGCATGAGTGTGAGTTGTGGGATGACAGTGTGGTCAGTGTAAGTGTGTGGGATGACAGTGAGTGTGTGTGTGTGTGTACACAGGGGTGACTGTGAATTGTGGGATGACAGTGACTATATGTGTGGGATTAGAGTGTGTGTGTTTGTGTACACAGGAGTCAGTGTGTGTGTGAGTGTGAGTGTGAGTGTGTGTGTGTGTGTGTGTGTGTGTGTGTGTGTGTGTGTGTGTGTGTGTGTGTGGACAGGGGTGAGAGGACTCGGCAGGGGTTCTGTGGGGGTATGCTGTCAGTGCAAGTGTGTGAGACTGAAGTAGGTGTGTCAGTGATGTCACTGTAACTTGTGGCCAATGACAGTCTGTGGGAGGTGTGTGTCACAGTGGGGCGTACCTCTTGGCCAATGAGAGTCGGGGTGGCGACGGACCAATCACGTTCCCCGCTGCTAGTACCAAAGTTTGGATTTTATATATTAAGATACAATAGTAGCATACAATAGTAGCATACAATCTCAAAGGAGATTATGATACCGGCCCAGGACAATTATTGTAAGAGAAATAAAGATGGATTTATGAATCGATAATACGATCCTAGGTAACCTGAGGTTTCCATCTTGCTTATGATAAGTGTCCGGTGCTGATATTATAATCTCCTATGAGCGTGTGTGCTGCATTCTAACAGTCTCCACATACCACGCAACGTACAGTGCCACGCACGCACAGTGCCACGCACAGAATCGCCTTGTGAGGCACTGCACTAATAGAGTGCGGCCACCTTTCCTAGCCTCCTTTACTGTATACCGTATTTGTGTGTGTGTGTGTATTTATGTGTATATTTTTTCACGTTTTTATCATTGCCAGAGTAAGCGTAAATAAAATGCTGCAGTGTGGTGTCTGATAAAATGTATATTTTTTGTTAGGGTGACCAGATTTGCAAATGTAAAAACTGGGCACATTAAAAAAAATATTTAGAAAACAAATGACACCACCAACTGCACCCCGCCCCCCCCCCCCTCCTCTGTCTCTCTCCTATCTTTTCTCTCCCCCTTCTTACTCGCTCACCCCCATTATCTCTCTCTACCCCCGTCCTTTCATTCTCTCCCGCCCTCCTTTCTCCACCTGCTTCCTGTCTCCCCTCCATACTTTCTCTCACCCTTCCTCCCTCCATATCATCTCCCACCTCTTCCCTCCATTCTCTCCCTCCCTCCATTCTCTCTCCCCCTCCTTCCCTCCATTCTCGCTCCCCCTCACTCCATCCATTTTCTCTCCCTAAATTCTCTTTCCCCTTCCTCTCCTCTACCTTCGGCCCTTCTCCATTCTCTCTCCCCTTCTCTCCATTCTCTCTCCCCCTCCCTCCATCCATTTTCTCTCCCTAAATTTTCTCTCCCCTTCATCTTCTCTACCTTTGTCCCTTCTCCATTCTCTCTCTCCCCCTCCCTCCGTCCCTCCCTCCTCTCTCCCCCTCCCGCTCCCTCCTCTCTCCCCTTGCCCTCCCTCCATCCATTTTCCCTCACTCCATTCTCTCTCCCATTCCCCTCCCTCCATCCATTTTCTCTCCCTCCATGCTCTCTCCCCTTCCTCTCCTCTCCCTTCGTGCCTCCCCCATTCTCTCTCCCCGTCCCTCCCTCCTCTCTCCCCTTCCCTCTCTTCTCTCTCCCTCCATTCTCTATCCTTCCTTCCTCCCCTCCCTTCATTTTCTCTCCCCCCACGCTCCATTCTCACACACGCACGCCTGGGAGAGGAGCTGCATGAGCTCTGCAGCGCCGCCTCATGGCCAGATGGATCAGTGAGCTGCACACATACCCTGCTACCGACTCGAAGTTTTTAAAGCTGCAGTTCAGTCAATATCCTGTATGTGTTTTTTTTTTTTAATAAATCAGTTCTGTAGTAAGAAAAAATACTTTTAGCATTTTCTGTTTTTAAAACAACTACTTTGAAAGACCAATTTTCTTGTATTCTATTTTAACAAGCATTTACTAAGGCACTGCCCCTTCATGTCCTGTCACAAGCCCTGGCACACCCCTTTGTCAGCCCTGCCCTCCCTCTTGCACATGTCAGTGCAGGAGTGCTCATGAATATTCATGAGCTTCCACTGACGGACTGAAGCAGAATATAAACAGATCCCTTCACTAATTGTCACCAAATTTCGCCGATCAATACATGGAGAACGAATTGACTGGCAGCTATGCAGTTCTTTAGGTAATTAGAGATTGCCCACATGAAACTATAGAAGTAAAAAAATTAAAAAATAAATAATATAAAAAAAAAAACTGAACTGCAGCTTTAATTCTGTGCTCAAAACCTGGGACATTTGAAAAATTGAAAATATTGGGGCAAAACATTTGGGATGGTATATTGGGTTTGAAAATAAAAGAGTAGTGGTACTGAGTACCCCTTAGTATGCTGGGTTAAAGGTCCAGACACAGGAATTATCATGTCGACTATCAAATACGTTGTATGTGGTATAAATAAAATGCAGGAGGGAAACATCTTCCAGGAAGACCATATTTACTAGAACCGGGTGTGGACGTGTGATGATGTCATGCGGTGCTGGGTACCCGCACCGGGTGTGGACGTGTGATGATGTCATGTGGTGCTGGGTACCCGCACCGGGTGTGGACGTGTGATGATGTCATGCGGTGCTGGGTACCCGCACCGGGTGTGGACGTGTGATGATGTCATGTGGTGCTGGGTACCCGCACCGGGTGTGGACGTGTGATGATGTCATGCGGTGCTGGGTACCCGCACTTTTTATTTTTCAACCTTTCTTTTTATATTTCGGAAATATGCAATACACCTTCAACGTTATAGATTAAGACGGGGGTGCGCAAATCCTTTCAGTTCGCGCCCCCCTGCCTGCGCGCCACCCCTCCTTACATGCTCTCGGGCTTCGACGGCGTCATATGACGTCATGACATCATGTGACGTCGCGTTGCCGTTGCCATTAGACCCTGCGGCATCATTTGACGCCGCGTTGTCAGAGACCTAACGCCTCCCTTGGCATTTAATTTAAATGCCTCTGGGAAGAGCGTGGGGCCTCTGCAACCGCCGCGCCCCTCCCCCCCCTCCCTAGAATATCCCACGCCTCCCAGTTTGCGCGCCCCAGGATTAAGATATGGCGGAAAATACGTTGTCGTGAATGCGGAGGCAGTATCGCTGCCTTATTAAAGCAGCAAGCCGCGCTGATCACCATTTGCTTTTTACATTTAATACATTTGGATTTTTTTTTTCATCCGATACTCCGTTCTGAAGATACGACCGTTTGAAATATTTAGTGTACGGGAAGTTAAAATGGAGCTCTCCCCAGAGCCCAGTGCCCCTCAGAGGTTAGAGATGAAGAAAAACATGATTTTTAACGCTCTCCCCCTTCTTACTCGCTCACCCCCATTATCTCTCTCTACCCCCGTCCTTTCATTCTCTCTCGCCCTCCTTTCTCCACCTGCTTCCTGTCTCCCCTCCATACTTTCTCTCACCCTTCCAGCCTCCATATCATCTCCCACCACTTCCATTCCATTCTCTCTCCCTCCATTCTCTCTCCCCCTCCTTCCCTCCATTCTCACTCCCCCTCACTCCATCCATTTTCTCTCCCTAAATTCTCTTTCCCCTTCCTCTCCTCTACCTTCGGCCCTTCTCCATTCTCTCTCCCCCTCTCTCCATTCTCTCTCCCCTTCTCTCCATTCTCTCTCCCCCTCCCTCCATCCATTTTCTCTCCCTAAATTTTCTCTCCCCTTCATCTTCTCTACCTTCGTCCCTTCTCCATTCTCTCTCTCCCCCTCTCTCCATTCTCTTTCCCCCTCCCTCCGTCCCTCCCTCCTCTCTCCCCCTCTCTCCCCCTCCACCTCCCTCCTCTCTCCCCTTCCCCTCCCTCCATCCATTTTCCCTCCCTCCATTCTCTCTCCCATTCCCCTCCCTCCATCCATTTTCTCTCCCTCCATGCTCTCCCCTTCCTCTCCTCTCCCTTTGTGCCTCCCCCATTCTCTCTCCCCGTCCCTTCCTCCTCTCTCCCCTTCCCTCTCTTCTCTCTCTCTCCATTCTCTATCCTTCCTTCCTCCCCTCCCTTCATTTTCTCTCCCCCCACGCTCCATTCTCACACACGCACGCCTGGGAGAGGAGCTGCGTGAGCTCTGCAGCGCCACCTCATGGCCAGATGGATCAGTGAGCTGCACACATACCCTGCTACCGACTCGAAGTTTTTAAAGCTGCAGTTCAGTCAATATCCTGTATGTGTGTTTTTTTTAATAAATCAGTTCTGTAGTAAGAAAAAATACTTTTAGCATTTTCTGTTTTTAAAACAACAACTTTGAAAGACCAATTTTCTTGTATTTTATTTTAACAAGCATTTACTAAGGCACTGCCCCTTCACGTCCTGTCACAAGCTCTGGCACACCCCTTTGTCAGCCCTGCCCTCCCTCTTGCACATGTCAGTGCAGGAGTGCTCATGAATATTCATGAGCTTCCACTGACGGACTGAAGCAGAATATAAACAGATCCCTTCACTAATTATGTCACCAAATTTCGCCGATCAATACATGGAGAACAAATTGACCTGCAGCTATACAGTTCTTTAGGTAATTAGAGATTGCCCACATGAAACTATTGAAGTAAATAAATAAATAAATAAATAATATTAAAAAAAAACTGAACTGCAGCTTTAATTCTGTGCTCAAAACCTGGGACATTTGAAAAATTGAAAATATTAGGGCAAAACATTTGGGATGGTATATTGGGTTTGAAAATAAAAGAGTAGTGGTACTGAGTACCCTTTAGTATGCTGGGTTAAAGGTCCAGACACAGGAATTATCATGCCGACTATCAAATACGTTGTATGTGGTATAAATAAAATGCAGGAGGGAAACATCTTCCAGGAAGACCATATTTACTAGAACCGGGTGTGGACGTGTGATGATGTCATGCGGTGCTGGGTACCCGCACCGGGTGTGGACGTGTGATGATGTCATGTGGTGCTGGGTACCCGCACCGGGTGTGGACGTGTGATGATGTCATGCGGTGCTGGGTACCCGCACCGGGTGTGGACGTGTGATGATGTCATGCGGTGCTGGGTACCCGCACTTTTTATTTTTCAACCTTTCTTTTTATATTTCGGAAATATGCAATACACCTTCTATAGGACAGAGGAAGAGGAAGTCTTGAGTACACAGAAGAGATGTGCTGACAAGACACCACACGTCTTTTCCTGGACCCACCTAGACTCAGAGGGGCCGATTCACTATGCAGTGATAAGTGCTTTTAAGTGAGATAAATGTCTTTATAGCGTGATACTGCCTGCTGCGAGATTCACAGTTAGCCCGTACACAGGAGTAGGTGTTTGTTTCTTTGCATTGTTTTGCCTTAAAATGCTGCTTAAAGAGACAGGCTTAATAAAGCCATGTTTAATTTCCCCCAAATCGGTCTCCCTGAGTGTACCTCTGCACAGGTCTCTTACAGGGTACCTTCAAAGTCTAGTATAATGGACATTAGTGCTAACGGTATGCAAAAGTGTTGTTTTCTGCAACAACGCCATTACAGAGCTCCGTTAGAGTTGACGCAGGGATTTATTGATGCATTACATAGGTCATACCTGAAGATGGCGCTAGCTCCCTCCAGGAATTTGGGCGAGAGTCTTATTTTACTGGGGACCTGAGTGCTGTATATATCCCTTCAAGCCCCCCTTCAAAGAACATGGGAAGAGACACCTGTGCGTAAAAAGGAGCACACCTGTGCGTAAAAAGGAGCACACCTGTGCGTAAAAAGGAGCACACCTGAGATACCCTAGATATATACTAATGTGAGTCATTAAAATATACTTGGCTGATCTTTCTTTCTCATAGCGCAGGGCTTGACGCAAGCCAACGCCACCTTCAGGTATGACCTATGTAACGCATCATTATATCCCAGCGGTAACTATACCGGAGCGCTGTGGATCAGCGCTGTTACAGGGGACACCTGTTTTGCAAGGGCTCGTTAGGGCTGAAAACAGCACGTTCTGTAACACTGCGTTAGTGAGTTTGAAGATCCCCGTTGGCACTTAATGAGGCGTTAACTCAAACTAACGACTCGTTAAGTCAGCTTTGTGTATCGGGGGCCTAAGGCGGCGTCCATGCTGCCTGCTCGCGAGCGCGAGACGTAGCGCCATGACGTAGCACTTGCTTGCAGCAGAGGCGATTCCTGGACTGAGCTCTTGCGCGTGAGGAGGCGTGTCGGGCGGGGGGGAGGGGCGTGGCCGTGACATCACAGAGCTGGTTTGCCCTCATTGGGCGAACCGCTAACGTGACCCGGCCGGCACGCCGCAAATACAAAATAATTTGTCTCGGCTCTCCGGCCAACGCTCGCGGGTGCGCTCCATACACGATCACATTACCCCAATGTGATTTATCGCGCAGCTCTCTCTCTCTCTCTCTCTCTCTCGCACAAGCAAGCAGCATGGACGCGGCATAAGGGGGCGGCCCCAGTCACTTCTACAGCGCACGGCTCGGCGTGCGCTGTGCTATCAAGCCCCGCCCCCCCAGTCCGGCCGGTCCCAGTCCCTACCTTGCCGCGCACCTTTCCCCAGCGGTGCGCGACAGATTTTCAGGGAGGCAGGGGAATTTGACATTAGAATCCGCGACGGAGGCGTGGCCACGCCCCCGCCGGCGGTTCAGCCAATTAGGGCGAACCAGCCGCGGGACGTCATGGCCACGCCCCCGCGAACCCACAGCCACGCCCCCTCCCGTCACAAACCTTCCCTCTCCCCTCAGACCGCCTATCGCGGTGCAGCGCTATGCATGCGCCGCCCCCCCTCCCCCCCCCCGCCGGGCGCGCGTGCCACAGTGAAGACTGGGGACTCAGCCTTAGAGTGGAGAAAGAAACCAAATAGATCCGGGTGCAAAAGAAAAGTCTCACTGTAACATTTGTATGCAGGATCTGGGGCTGGTTGGCTCCTTATTGGCTGCGGGGTGTCCCCGGAGCAGATTAAGAGGGTAGGGGTGTCATTCTAGGTACCCCACAGTAGCCATTTAGTCCTTTTGTGGACGAAAAGTCCCACCAATGGGGTTTCTTGGCCAAAAACTACCCCAATGGTCACCTTGGAGCATATAGAATTACCCCCTAATACTTCTTGGGACTAAAAGATCAGAACCGTAGAGATTAGGAAATATCATACAGTAGGTGAAACTTTAATATGTCCAGAAACAGATTTTCTGCTTGGTCTAAATTGTGTGCATTATTGACCCGGCCGGAATGGCCACACGTTTGAACCAGTAACAGCAGCTAACAGTAACAATGAATATTAAAATACAATCGCAATAAAACATGCTGTAAATAATTCAACAACCTAAGTGGCTTCCTTGAAATAATATAACCATGCTAAAAGGGGAGTTTGGGCTACTTTTTGTTTCTATAGAGAAACCCCCCTGAAATCTGCACTTTTTCATTAAAATGATTTTTTTTTACCTATATGCACCAAATCTCACTGGGGTTTTTTTCCCCCATGGTAGGTGAAGAATAGGAGAGGGGGCAGGCACTTTGCATGTCTATGGTCCTGCTCAACACGCAGTCACATCACACAGAGTGTAAGCTCTTCGGAGCAGGGACTCCTCTTCCACAATGTTACTTTTATGTCTGAAGCGCTTATTCCCACGATCTGTTATTTGTATTATTTGTTATTTATATGATTGTCACGTGTATTACTACTCTGAAGCGCTGTGTACATTAATGGTGCTATATAAATAAAGGAAGGTATAAAGAACAGGGCTCCACGGAATTCATTCATTATGCCACTCGGCTTTGAGAAAGGCCACGTGTGGCCGAAACGTCAGTAATTTTGTTGGCAATAAATTCGTTTTGAAAATTCCGTGGACCCCTGTTCCTTATACAGTACCTTCCATTGTAAGCTGGATCATCACAGACAATCCTAAACCAGGAGCACAGGTAGTTGTATCCTTATGTTATTTTTATGTGGTGTGCAGAATTTTCCCTATAGTAGCTATAGAAATAAAGACATACATACATCATACATACATACAGTGACATCACACATAGGGATGATGGCAACCCCCTCTCAAGACGCAGATTACAAGTTGTGCCTTTCGACTTATATTATTGGTATATTCATTGGTAACAGGTACATTGATCTCAATAATATATTTTGGTACCATTTGGACTTGACTGGAAGGATGTCTATTCTGGGTCTACAAGGATTTTGTGTATTAATGAAGACTAGCCAATTCTACAATACTTATTTCCGAGCTAATACCCAGGAAGAAGCTTGGAGGATTAATAACAGGCAGGAAGAAACTTGCCTATTAAACTGTTTTATTTAGTTAATTATATGTGTTGTGTGTGCGTGTGTGCGTGTGTGCGTGTGTGCGTGTGTGTGTGTGTGTGTGTGTGCGTGTGCCCTTAACCTCTTCCCTGCCAGAGGAGCCAGGTAAGCATTGCAAAGTAAGGTGTCCCACTCCTCTCTGGCAGTTAAGGGGTTATTTCTTGCATTTCACATTACGCTATGGATGTGCTCTGTGACCTCTGAAGTGGGAGATCAGTTGGAAGGCAACTAACCACTGCTGTTGTGATTGTGAGCAAATGTAATTAAACCATAGAACCAGACAAGTAACTCCACCTTGTCATACTGACCCAGTTCTGGTGTTCTACTCCCTGTCGGTTAGCAGCTTTTTTTTATCATAGGGGGTTATTCATAAAAGGTGTGGTAGTGCCGATTGGGCAGTATCCCATAATAAATAACCCCCAGAAAGTGAGATCTGGATGACTGCCCATGATTGGCTGAGATACATACCCAAGAAGGGGGTTCTGGTAGCAGCTCTGGCTGGGCTAGTTGGGGTTATCGATAGGGCGACTTTAAATTGAAGTGTAAGTGTTCCTGGTGGACGTGAATACAATGAAGCAATTCAAAGCTTGCGCGGGGGTGCCGCTGCGACGTTGGGTTCAGGGACAGCTGAAAAGTTATCCTAGCTCTCCCCCTCCGAGGGGCACAGAACCCCTGATCGCGGCAGCCATTTTCCCCCCGTTATAACGCGGTTGCATTATGTGGACCCCAAGCACCGCGTTATAACGGGGTTCATATGTGTGTGTGTGTGTATATATATATATATATTTATACACATGTATACAAGATGTTCTTCTTATTACCTTCAAGATTGTCCACTCCTCTGCTCCTCACTACATATCAGCTTTGATCTCTCGTTATGTCCCAGCTCGTATTCTGTGCTCTGCTCATAACTATCTGCTTTCCACCCCTTTCACCTTTACAGCTCTCTCTCTCTCTCGCCCTACACTTTTTTCACTTACTGCCCCTTACCTGTGGAACTCCCTTATACTCAGTATACGTTAAGCACCTTCTCTCCCCACCTTTAAGTCAAAAACACACCTTCTGAATGAAGGATTTCCCTAGCCTGGACTCATGGCTACTGTCCCACACCCACAGTGGCTCGTACCACTGTTTGTGGCCAAACACTGTCAATTACTGCACTTATTCCCTCACCTTTGCTATTTATGTAAATGTCTGATTTTATTGTAATACCTGCATTTTCTCTTTTGTAAACATGTGATAAGAGAATTAACTATCTAGATATTGAGCCAAAGAAGGATCAAAGAAACTCAATTTAAGCACTCAGTACATATATATTAATCAATAAACGGGACTGTAATAATCCCTCCTAATAAAATGGAATTTAAGCAGTCCATTGACTTGTGTTAAAAAACAAAAATAATAAAGCTTTAATACATCACAATAATAGTACACAAAAATTAAGTATATTCAAAGAAAATAAAGTTTTATAAAATCCTCTTAGTGGTGTGGTAAATCAAAACCATGGGGATGTATCTATTGCAACTAACAAATAAGCTAATTACATCCCGATGGAACAGTGACGCCTTATTAACCCGAGCTATGTAAGGTAGATTACTGTATTGCATCCCTATTATAACATAGTAGTAGGTAGGAAGTATCCCCATCATAATCACCTATATACAATAGTGTAGTCTCAACAGTACTGCAGTTTTAATGTATAAACATAGAACCATACTATACACTCCATAGAATTCAAGCATACAAACAGATAGTGTATTCAAGTACATATACTGGTTTGTAATAGTATCAGCATTTCTGGATAAGAGAATTAAGCATGAATGAAAATATGAGTCCCTGCCCCAAAAACCATACAATCTAGTGGTCATTTAGAACGAGTGCAGATTGCTTGTTACCCCATTACTACAGGCAGCGAAAGCGTACACTGGTACAGTACAGTTAAAGCTTGAGCACATACTGTATCTGGGTAAAGAAAATGCCGATTAGTAAAAGAAAATGAGACATGAGCGGTACTGGATTACAATCATAAATCCATGTTAAAAATAGCCTGTGTGCTCTAATTAACTTAGTAGTAGCCATTTTGTTCTATCCCTAGGTAGAACAACAATCCCTCCTACTTCATAATTCTTTCATTCATTATCAGAACCACTCGGGTTCTAGCATTGAGCAGCGCTATTCTCAACTCTGGGGACCCCCTGGCTCCCCCCCCCCCCCTTCTTTTTTTTTTTCGTGCCATCTTGATTTTTTCTTTCTTTAACACTACCGTCAAATTAAATGGCTAGTTTTCTTATGGATCGAGGGGGGGGGGGGGCAGTTGTTCCTGGTAAATTATTTAAGAAATACTGATGCTGTGCCCACCCTGATCCCCCCTGTCCTAGAGGTATAACAAATGAGTCCGTTGTTACTTTAGTTTCTTTTCTATGGACTTCTGGAGTGAATTAAATGGCATTAGGAATCAGCAATGGGAGTAGGCAGCTGTCATTGTGTTATTGTTAGTTTGAGTGATCTTTCTCTCGGTTGATATGGATCAATTGTCCATTTTCACTGGGGAAAGGTCCAAAAAAATATATACGAAATGTGGCTTCAGCTTTATTTCTGACACAGGGATTGGGGAAAACAATGAATTTGTAAAGTCTGGATCAGCACCTACCTGCCAGGCTTCCACTTTCATTATGTCGGCACACGAGCCATTGGTGAAGAGCCCATTCCCAGGTGCACAGTTGTATATGTCCTGCAGGGCGTGAGCAATGGAGTAGACCGCTAGATACACGTTGTAGGATATCCGCAGATGAGTAAAATCCAGATATGGGGTCTCCACGCTGGTGAGGTTTTCCTGACCAGTACACAGCAGTCGGAAAGCAGACGTATTATTGCCAACTCTGTTGTTATCCATATGGTTACTCAGGAAAGGAACTGAAGGTGCAGGGTTCTGGGATCCCTCAGGTAGGTAACAGTTGAAGGTCTCTTCCCAGAATTCCTTCACAAAGCCATTACTGGGGGACCTCTTGGGATGCACCTTGTGAAGGAACTCACGGAAGCCAGGAATGTGCCCAGCCCTCAGGGCAAACCCAATGGTGCCTCCGATGACATGAAAGAACTCAGGAATGGCAATCAAGGAAGAACTGGCCCACGCCTCACTCGCGAGCCAAATGCGGCCTGTGATGTTACGCCGCACGATCTCCTTTATCAGTGGCTCAAGGTCAGGCCCACTGGAGAAGACAACAATGACCTTGGCGGTGGAATTCTGAATGTTGTGAACTGCAGTTTGGATATCATCTTCATCCGAGTACTGGGAGATGAGTTCGCTGAAGTCTATGCAGATGCCCCGCTCTTCTGCCTCCTCACGAAACTTCTCAATTCCCGGACGCCCATAGTCATCGTCTGCCGCAATGGTCCCCACCCAGTTCCAGCGGAAGTACTCAATGATGTCAGCCATGGCAGTGGCTTGTTGTTCGTCATTGGGCATGGTGCGCATAAAAGACTTAAACTGGTTCTTGTTGCTCAGAAGGCGGCTGGACGAGGCATAACTGACCTGTACAGCATAGGAGGAAATAACAAATTAGCTTTTTGTAATGTATGTTTTATATGTTTTCATACAAGAGGTGCTGTGGATTTTTGTCTCCATCTTGGTACTATCCATGACTTTCCCATTCATGCAAGTGCTTGGATTGGATGTATGTGGTGCTTCAGACATAAAAGTAACATTTAGGAAAAGGAGTCCCTGCTCCGAAGAGCTTACAATCTAATTGGTATGTAGGAGGAACGTACAGAGACAGTAGTAGGGCGTTCAGGTAAGTGCGTCTGCAGGGGGCCGAGCTTTATGTACGAGGTGTAAAGTATCAGCCACGGAGCTACTCATATGCTTCCTAAGCAGGTGTGTTTTAAGATGGGTCTGATTGTGAGCTAAGTGTTTGACGGGTTCCTCCTCTTAGCTTTTTTATTAAATTCCATAAAACAATTTTTTTCTTTATAGCACTTACAATGTACACAGCGCTGTACACAGAATTTTGCAGACACAATGAGTCCCTGCCCTGATGAACTTACAATTTGATTTTGATGGCTGAGACACAGGGAGATAAAGTTACTTGCCCAACGAAGGCAAAGCTTTAAAGACAGAGATTACCACTGAGCTTTTCCTAACTCAGTGCTTAGCATATACTAGAACATGTCATTAAATATCATTCCCATTGAGTAAGCAAGACATACAAGGTCAATACAAGGGTGAGTGCTACAGACATAAATGGAGAAGGAGTTTCTGTCACCATCTAAACTCTAGTTACTTATTGCAACTTAACACTCATATTCACTTCAACAAACTGTGTTTTGGTATTTCTAAAATACGCTTGGTATTGAATTTATAAATAAATTATTTAAAGAAAAACAACCATATTTTTTAATTCGACCTACTTTTTTTTCACAAAATATTGCATTTTCAGTATGGTCAATTTATTAGAAAGAAAGCAAAAAAAGTGAAAAAAAAAAATTTGGGGCATAAAGTTAATTCCGAAGTTCGACTCGAACATGCGAGCGAACGTTGAAGTTCAAATTTTAAACCTGGGAATTTGCTCATCCTTAGGACTCCTACTACTGTTTGGAAAATGCTTCTCTGTAATATGCAATGCTATGTGTCATACCGCAAAACCTGGCGTATACCCATGACATCATTAAAAAAAAAAAAACAATTCCTAAACAACGATAAAAGTGACTTAAACAAAAAAGTGGTGGCAAAGGGTCTGGTTACACGAAATTCGGAGTGTGTTAGACATTGGGACATTTAGGCTGTAAGAACAGAATATTAAATAAGTCTCTAAAAAGACAGGGAAGCTGTGAATAAAAGGTACTGTAGTGGTACCTGTTACGGTAGGGACCTCCTGGCCAGCACATTAAAGGTTAACCCCCTACCTATCGAGATGAAAGCCTCGGTTATAGGCTAAAAAGACCATTTTATCATGACTAAAATGGCTGACTTGTGCACTGGGAACCATTGCTCCGTCGTCCCGATTCCCATTGGCCGGTTCGAATTTCCCACTCTAACCCTACGGGCTGACCAGTGGTGGGATTGCTGGACTCATAGCTGAACTACTTGCGGGCATTTCAGCACTGAGTCAGCCTCAATTTTGAGGCCAGAGAATGAGGCGTTCCGGGCGCTGTGTGCATGGCAGAAGGCTTACCTTAGCACCCCTCAAATAGTTAGCTTAGTCGACCCAAGGACCGACTAAGAGGATGGCGTCCAAGTTTCAGACCTTGACCAAGGAAAACGGGATCCTTCATTGTGAGGAGTGCGGGCTGCGGATGGAGTGGTGCAAGAAAGCCGCAATGGTCGAGGACACCATCTAGTATGAGACCAGGTTGTAGGCAGCCACAGGGGAACAAGTTTCGGAGTCAGCCGAGGTCCTGTCACCGGATCCCAATATGGAGTCCCAAAATTCCAGCTCGGAGCACATGCCAAGTCCCCCGGTAGCAGAACCTCCACTTGTCAACCAACTCACAGGGCTATTGGTTGCCCTTCGGTTGGATATCATGCCAAAGCTGCAGTTGGCAACTATTGAGCTCATGACAGCACAGGCAGCTAGCCTGGCTCCCACACGATCGATGACCAGTAGCCGCAGTTCCCGATCCAGTCTTCCTCCTCACCTAACGTGCAGTAGTTTTGTCAAGTTCAACTAGAACAAGGATGACATAGGTGGGTATCTGCGGGCGTTCGTGACCCAGTGCTTCCTTTACGAACTCCTGGAGGAGGATTGGGTAAAGTACTTGTCCCCCCAGCTTAGAAGAAAAGCAAATGAGGGAAGCCTTGTAATCGAATCCGAGTTTAGAGGGCATGAGGCAGTGCACTGCTGGGCTTGCCTCAGAAACCAGACCCTATTGGCTCCTATGGAGCAACGATCTCTTGTACAGGGAACAGACCCCTGAAGCTCCAGACTGACTATTGGACACGCTTAAGACATCTGAACGTCCCTAAGTCATACCAGGCCCAGCTTTTACACTTGCCCACCAGATCCCTTTAGCTGGTCATCAGGGGGTCAGCCGCTAGAGAGCCAGGCTGATGCTACATTTCTACTGTCCGGGGGTATTACATGAGGCATTGACGTTCTGTCACACCTGCGATACCTACCAGCGAGTAGGGACATGGTGATCAGACAAAGGCCCCCATGCGACTGCTACTGGTGATCGGGGAACCTTTCCAGCAGGTAGTGGTTGATATAGTTGGGCCCCTTATGATCTCAAGACGGTCGGGGAAAAATTACATCTTACCAGTGGTGGACTTTGCCACAAGGTACCTTGAGGTGGTGGCTCTCTCCTCAATAGAAGCCTGGTAGTTATCGGAGGCACTTATCACTAGGTTTTCCCAGTGAGATCCTAACTGATCAGGGAGCCCAGTTCATGTCTGAACTGCCCCAGTGTCTCTGGGCTATGGGTGGAGTTGAACCTTTCCACACAGCCCCATCCCATCCTAAACTAACGTGTGAGCGGTTCAATGACACCCCGACACAAATGCTGTGAGCATTTGTAGAGGCTGAATGGGGACACTGGGAAGAACACCTGCAGCACCTACTGTTTGCCTACAAGGAGGTGCCGCAGGAATCTACCAGCTTTTCATCTCTTGAGTTTCTTTACGGTCCTGGGTCCGTGAACCGCTCAACCTGTTCCATGAGGGATGGGAGGGGGTGACCCCCACAATGGATGCCACAGCGCTGTAGTATGTGGTGGAGCACAGGGATCAGTTAGCTGATCTCATGGGGTTGGCAATACCATTCCGGGTTCCTCATGTATCTTATATGCCACAATTTCATGTACAGAATGTGAGTACATTAAGTACATGCTTTTTGCCATAAATGTGATATTTTGATCTATACTATATTTGTTTCTACTCCTTTACCCTGGGGTGAATCTCCATATATCATCCCAAGAAGGAACACTTATTTACACGTACACACTGTAAGTAGAACACCCATAAGAGCCAAGATCCCATTGACCAACCAACTTGTCACAACAGTGTGCACTATATTTTCTCTTTTATTTTTGGGTTGATCCTGCTCCCTCTGGAATTTGACTTGGGAGGGGATAAGCCTGCTTTCTGGTCATATCTTTTTTCTTTTGCTTAGAGTGCCAGAATTTATGTCAATTTGTATAACAAGTGTAGCCCCGGTCCCTTGGTCTCCCATTCCCCCCCCCCCCCCCTCTAACCTCCTTGCCTTCATTGCGGGTGCCGCCGTAGTCAACGACGGACCCGCTGGCTGGCTGCAAAGGTGGGGGCCATAGCAGGGAACGCTCTGGAGGTTCCGCGGCACATCCAGTTAGCAGGGCCACCATCTTCAAGTGCGCACGCATGCGCAGAAGGCAGGCAGCCAAGTCAGGGCTTTGCGCATGAGTGGCAGAGAGAGCGGCAGCCATTACACATAGGTTCTGCATGGGGGACTACATTTCCCAGCAGCCCAAGGGCTGTTAGTCACCTGACCAATGCCAGTCAATGGGTGTGTGAGGATTACCTGCAGCAGGGAATAGATACTTTTCATGTGCTGAGCCCACGTTAGTTCAGTTGGAGCTGAGAGCAGGTTAGGGGAGGTTGTAGGTGCAGGGAGCAGTAGCCCCTGTACTAGGCCAGCTTACCCCCATAGGCCCCAGATAGTTCCACCATTACCCCCAGCTTGTGGTTGCTTCAGGGACAGGCCCTAGATAGGCATCCTGCCACTTTAGCTATTTGCTGAGATAAGAGAACAGCTCATCTCCTGCGCAGCTCTGATCATTGGGTCTGGGATCAGACAATCCTCTGGGTAGAGACTATCTTCGCGGAGGATCACGCCACGCGGTGACTGCGGCCTGCGAACGGACCAGTCCCATGGTATAGACGGTAGGGTGATATTATCCACGCCGGAATTCACCCCACACGTAGGCGGACGATACGTCGGATGTGACAGATCCCCTTCTGTTATTCTGCTCCACCCGGGTGTAGGAGCCCCGGGCAGGTACCTATTGCAGTGCACTAACACTCCACGGGGAAAACGCTATCTCCAACACTTTGGGTGGGCCCGGACATAAGGGAAAGGGACATCAGGGAATTGATGCCCAGCACCCAAGGTACTTTGGGGACACCCATGTTGGTATGCGGCGGGGTGAACTGCTATATGTATGGTTATATGTATATTACTGTGTGGTACAGAGTACCGAGATTATCGCTTATAGTAAAGGTTGCTAGCATATACTGTGTGTGTGCATTACTATTATTATTGTTCCTGTAAGAGGACCATCCCATCCTGTTGGGATCCCTTATAGGTGGAGGCACTGTATCCAAAGACTCAGGTAACCCCAGGCTCACAGCGGCGGAGGTTCAGGCCTTCTGTGAGCCTATCAGGTAACGCACCACACACGGTAACACAGGTGTATTCCCACACATGGTCCCTATCTGCGATTGGAGGGGAGGGGGCAAAGTGGGTTACACAAGTAACTGTGTAATTGCTGAAACCACAAAGTAACGCCCAGCGTTGTAAGACGCGGTGAAAAGATGTATTCATGCCTCCTTGCCTAGGTTATAAAATACATGTTTTAAGGATAAAGATTTAGCGCCCATGTTCTTCAGAATCAGGTCTGACTATTATATGTAACTCGTGCAGTAGCTACGCAAAAAACATCAGTCTCTGGCAGACTGTTGCCCGAAAATATGAGTGGGGTCTTGTTTCTTCCACACTACACTAAGCTGTTCCTCGTGCCGACCGATGCCTCCACCTACAGCCTCGGCGCTGTGCTCATCCAGGTGAGTGAAGATAGGTTAGAACATCCCATAAAGTGGAAAGAAGATACCCGAAGCAACGGCAGATGAACCTGCAATCAGCACAGACGAACCCCGGTGTAAGGAACCGTGGAGCACGCCCCCCGCGGCGTGCTCCCTCCTTACCTGCCGCTTCACAGCCTCCCGCGCACCTTACAGAGCGCGCACACCCATGGAGGGTTTTCAAGGTCCCTACAGAGCTTGGCTCTGCCTCCCCCGCTTGCGATGGACGGCCGCCCCGCGCGGCGCACACGTGACGCGCGTGCACCGCTCCCCAGCTTGCTCACCTGTCTCCTGCACCTCACAGCCTATCCCTGCCTCCGCAGAGGCCGCTCCACCCCCATGTCTCATTGGACTCTCACACACATATATGCTCAGCTCGCTCACTCCTTCTTTGGCTGAGCATAGTTCATTGTAGCCTTGCTGTTCCCACGTCCCTGTTCCTGCGGTTTTGCCTTGCCGGTCTCTGTGTTTGATCTCCTGTGTACCGACCCGGCTAGACCTTGGACCCTTCTCTGGATATCGACCCCGGCTTGCCTCTGACCTTTGCCTCTGACCTCTGACCTTCCGTATCTCTCCATCCCTGACCACGGCACACGAACGACGACTATTTTACTGGCTCCAACCCCTTGACCACGGCACCCGGCTACCGACTACTCTCCTGGCTCCTACCTCTGACCTCGGCAAGTATCAAGACCATTCTACTCTCTCCAGCCCTGGCCCGGCTAACCTTGACTATCCACTCTCCAGACGTGCCTCTGCTGCTGTGGGTCGCGTGTTCTATACTCTCCCACCTCAGTACCGGGGTCCAGCCTTGTTCGTGGTGAGCGCAAGCGTTACACCCGGATAGAAAAAGGCTTTATTGGTTGCACACATAGGAATAGGCGTGTCCTCCCATTTCACGCCGCAAGGGCGCTTTGTCTAGGACTCAACGTAGAGTTGGAGACCAGAGAATAGAGAGAGACACGTCCTGCTGCCTGCTATCATCCGGGGGAACCAAATCGAAAGTTCAGAGCAGTTACGTGAGACGCCGGCGACTGCAAGAATGGAGCCGTCCATTATTTCGGGAGTTCTTCATTGTATCACTAATGTTTCAAAGAATGTACGCTATGAGTGTGGATTTTTATCGGTTACTTTTTATTTGATTATAAAGAGATTGTCATGGAACAAGAACTGCATTTCTGATTCACCTCCCTCTCTCCTTTGCAGCTTCTGCCTCTCAGTTCTTATTTCAGCTGCATGGAGTTTGCACACACATACTGTGCCTGTGTAACTTGCAACAATGTTGCATTTCTTGCCTCTGGGCATGACATCAGTGAGCTGCTATTGCAGCCTCTGAGATCCTCACCAGAATGGGCTAGTCTGCCCCCCCCCTTCTGTTTGTTCAAGATAGTCTGTCCCAAGACTATTCCCTTTACCCACACTGCCCCACACTTCCTTTTCCACCATAACCTCTGGATGAGTGAGCACTCTGCTGTAAACTCCTGTACTGGTAGGATTATCTTTTTCACCTGCCTTTAACTACAAAGCACCCACAGAGAGACATTATCCCAACACCTACATCTATACACAAGTACCTGTTTCTTACCTGCTTTCCACAAATAAAGTAAAGAAAAGAAACAGACTTGTTGTGCTTGGAAAAGAGGGCCGAGTTGACACTATCTGGGCTAAATCATCTTACATATGACCCTGGCTTTCAGAATAGAGATTTACAGTACTGTCTGCACTATTGGGTGCATCTCTCTGTTTTCCGGGGACGTTTCCTGTTGACCGCACAACCCGTACAACATTTGCCACAGTTTTGGATATGACGTGTTTTATGGGGAATATGTGAGTAACATTCCAAATCCCCGCGTTATCAATGAGAGAATGTATCCTACTATTTGTTGCACGTGTCTTTATATTTCCGGTGTCCATTTTGTGCGCTCCCTTAACTTGGAAAGAAATTCACAACATGGCTGCCTGACGCTAAAGAGGAAGTGCTGTGCCTTTGCTAATCAATGCTGTAGGCACTTAGGGAAGCTTAATACATTAAAACTCATTAAAAAGAGTATAATGAGTGAGGAGGGGGGAGAGGAGGAATTTAAAAAAGGCAGTATTCTCTAATACTACACAACTGATTTATAAAAAAAAACTAAACACATGAGTATTGCTGCATTAACAGCTTCCATGCCAGAGAGAAATGGAGAGAAGAAGGCGGTGCAGCTGCCTACGTCAGTGCAACAGACCGGGACTCCTCTGGATCAGCAAACTATAAATGTATCGGCACATTAAACAGCAAAAAACGTCCGCTCTGACATGTTTCGTGCGAGGGATCGCACTTTATCAAAGCAGAGGAGTCCCAGTCTGTTTCACTGACGTAGGCAGCTGCACCGCCTTCTTCTCTCCATTTGTTCCTGCCAGCACCTGGGTAGGAGCACGCCGACCGCGCCAGGATCCCACACACCAACAGTGAGTCCTGCATTGATTTGTTTCCGGTTTCTTCTTGCAAAGTGTTCCTCAGGGAAGAGGTTACAGAGGGGCCGGATAACACTCTATTATAGAGCGTGGCTACGTGGGATTTCTCTTACATTGCGTTGTATATACGTCTCAATATTGCATTTGTGCCTGATCTAGTCTGAGTAGCGCCGCTGAGGGAAGTGGTGTCCCCATTTCTCTTGATGTCCATGCCAGAGAGGCCAGTAACATATCTCTCCAACCGTTACTATTATCTGTAATGTTTACTATAATAATTGTGTGAGAATTTTCCCCCTACGTTGCTGGGCTTCTACTCAGTTACAGTGCGTAAGAAGTTGATTGAGTTCTAGGTTGATGAGCGTGTGCTAGACACTGTGTTTCGGTTACCTGAGGTATATAGAAGAGTCCCAGTAGGTTAGCCACTGCTGTCGATATCCCGGATCCCGTGGCTCCCACCACAGCGATGGTGGAGGGAATATGCTTTGAACAATTACAGAACTCATCCAAGTTCAAGGAATCGATCTTGTTCTGGGCCACAAAGCTGAGAGTGGCCTCCAGAGCCTTGGACACCGTGTTACAAGTGTCGAATATCCTGTATCCCAGGGTCATGTTGGGTAGCAGCGTGGTGGAGTTATTTATTTCTTCTATGGCAAAGATCATAGCTTCTAACCAGCGAAAGCCACGGAAATTGTACCTACAAATTATAGAAAATGACACTTTAGTTTAGTATATTAAATAGTCCAAATCGTCAGATTGGTTCTGGAGAAGTGTAAGTTTGGCCCTGGTTGTGATACTTTTTAATGGACCAACATAAGAATTCTATATGATCTTTAAATATTTTATGTCTGTACCTCAAATGTACCCACAGCCACAGACAAAATTGTAGCTCCAAGCTTTTGAAACACTTGTCTACAACACGTGAAGAAGAGAATTGAGATTTCCAAAGCTTTGTGCAATATAATTTCATCTATTAACATCTAGATCAGGAGTGGCCAACTCCAGTACTCAAGGACCACCAGCAGTTCATTGTTTCAGGATATTCCTGCTTTAGCACAGGTGGTTCAATCAGTGGCTCAGTCAACAACTGATTGAGCCACATGTGCTGAAGTAGGGATATCGGGAAAACCTGACTTATTGGTGGCCATTGAGGACTGGAGTTGGCCACCCCTGATCTAGAATGTTGGTCTATTAAAGATGAAACTGTGTTTCAACATCTCAAACCCATGACCTACAGTCACTGGCAGTTGACCCACAAACTACACTTTACCAATCTAATTGGCTTCCTTAAAAATACAAATCTAGCTAGGCTTCAAAAAAAGATCTGGCTGCTTCTGTTTATCTGGAAATGAAGTGCAAATGACTTTTCTTTGGGACCTCCGGATTGGTTATTGTTTGTTCTTATGAGAGAGGAACTAAAGTACAGGGACTAGAGGACATCCAAGCCTCTTCCCCAAGTCTCAGTTAGGTTCTTTACTCTGGAAAAAAAAATCTTTTCTGGCGCTGAGGTGTGGTAGAGATGAGTGGATTTTTGATTTCTTCTGATGAGCAATGACCTCAGGAAAAGGAGAAAGAAAAAGACAAGACATGCAGGGGACCTGCAATAGTGTATTACCTAAGGGATAACCGGATGATTACAAAGAAGGAGCAATTTATTATTAAAAAATCGTGGTTAAAAACCATGGATAACAGTTAATATACATACATTGAAATTAATAAAATAATTAATGAACTGGTGCCTAAGCACTGTCCACACTTGAATAGTTAGGAACAATGTCCAGCAGTACTGTTCTTTGCTCCGCCTGAGCTAAAATTGGAAACCTACTCACCACAGGTAAGTAGTATATAAGCAGTGTATAAGCACTTGGTGCTGGTGGTCTTGGCCTCTGATGTCGCCGTCCGCCTTGTGATGTGTTCGCATCTGCTGCCGGGGATCTGTTTCTGTGTTCCTGTGAGCGCTGCTTCCTGGAATACACCCGATCTCCTTGGCGTGATGACGTCACCTGTATTGGTCCTCGGCTACGGTGGCTCAGCGGTACCACCAGACCTTCCTTGTGGTTTAGTGTCCCAAAGTTCAAGCAGCAAGTTAACGTGACAATATGTAGCTTGGAGAGAAAATATCCAGCAGTTAGCACTGCTCTTACTGGTGGTAGTGTGGGGACCTTCACGCTGGTAGGACTCTGCAACCGGTCCACTTAGCTGATGTTAATCCCTGCTCCAGCGCCTCGGATCATTCGCCAAGTCGTCCCCTCTCTCACCAACTCTTCTGGCCGGATATCTCTCCACTTTCGCTACCACTGCAAACGGACAGGCTCCCTGATCGTAGCTCTCTCAATTTCAGGTGTGTTTGTAAATAGCCTGTTGTATCACCGTTTGCGTATCGCGTGGCATGCCCATCAGCCTCGCTATGTTAGGTACACCGGCTCCACTTTTCCCGTCTCTCAACCCTCACTGGACAGACACCTGACGCGGGCAAATTAGAGTGTATGCACCAGTCACCGGAGCACCACTTCTCAGTATATCCAGCTGGATATACTGAGAAGTGGTGCTCCGGTGACTGGTGCTGATGGGCATGCCACGCGATACGCAAACGGTGATACAACAGGCTATTTACAAACACACCTGAAATTGAGAGAGCTACGATCAGGGAGCCTGTCCGTTTGCAGTGGTAGCGAAAGTGGAGAGATATCCGGCCAGAAGAGTTGGTGAGAGAGGGGACGACTTGGCGAATGATCCGAGGCGCTGGAGCAGGGATTAACATCAGCTAAGTGGACCGGTTGCAGAGTCCTACCAGCGTGAAGGTCCCCACACTACCACCAGTAAGAGCAGTGCTAACTGCTGGATATTTTCTCTCCAAGCTACATATTGTCACGTTAACTTGCTGCTTGAACTTTGGGACACTAAACCACAAGGAAGGTCTGGTGGTACCGCTGAGCCACCGTAGCCGAGGACCAATACAGGTGACGTCATCACGCCGAGGAGATCGGGTGTATTCCAGGAAGCAGCGCTCACAGGAACACAGAAACAGATCCCCGGCAGCAGATGCGAACACATCACAAGGCGGACGGCGACATCAGAGGCCAAGACCACCAGCACCAAGTGCTTATACACTGCTTATATACTACTTACCTGTGGTGAGTAGGTTTCCAATTTTAGCTCAGGCGGAGCAAAGAACAGGACTGCTGGACATTGTTCCTAACTATTCAAGTGTGGACAGTGCTTAGGCACCAGTTCATTAATTATTTTATTAATTTCAATGTATGTATATTAACTGTTATCCATGGTTTTTAACCACGATTTTTTAATAATAAATTGCTCCTTCTTTGTAATCATCCGGTTATCCCTTAGGTAATACACTATTGCAGGTCCCCTGCATGTCTTGTCTTTTTCTTTCTCCTTTTCCTGAGGTCATTGCTCATCAGAAGAAATCAAAAATCCACTCATCTCTACCACACCTCAGCGCCAGAAAAGATCTTTTTTTCCAGCCTTCACTCCATCTCTGGGTAGAAGATACCAGAAATATCTTTTAAAGGCAGCTCCTGGACTACCTACTGGACTCTTTATCAAAGGTTTTTTTAATTCCATTATTGTCATTGCACCAGCGCTGAGTATACACCTATTATTTTACTCATAGGTTCTTTACTCATTGAGGCCTGGGTTTCCCAGCTCAGGACCACTGAAACATGGGGTGTGAAGAACATTGCTGTTTCCCTTTTGTTTACAAATGAACTTGAATACATTATTACACATGTCCCAGCTAATGATTCATTTTAGTGGACCTCCCCATTACAAGGACTGGGCTCTTTTCAAATCAAGCCCAATTCCACCACTTTATGACTTTTGGTTCAATGACTGACTTTAGTTGTCAGCACATACCAAGAGCATGCTTGGGAGTAGGGATGGGTGTGTTTCGCTTGGCTAAATCCTAGCTCTCCTCAACACCTGCAGATTGGATTACTCTGAACGATGGCTCAGTCCTGTAGACCAGGGCCCAAGCGAAAACACGGCAAAACATTTTTGTGTTTGGTAGGGAAGGAAATGCCATGAGAACAAGCATTAAATGCATGAAGGCGTTTCCTTCCATTAATGGCCAGTTCCCCTTTCCTTGACCCATTTCACAGTGGCAGTCAAAAAGGAGGGAGTGCTCGAGAGAGAGGGGAAGGGAGAGAAAGTGAGCACGGCAGAGAAAGAGAAGAGATGGGTAGAGAGAGACAGTATGGCAGAGGAAGAGACGAGAGGGGCAGAGAGAAAGAGATAGTGCCAGAGAGCGAAAGAGACAGTATGGCAGAGAAAGAGAACAGAGAATGAGAGAGAGAGAGAGAGAGAGTGCATGGCAGAGAAGAGAGGAGAGAGAGTGAGAAGTTGTCATGATAACCTGAAAGTAAAATATATGAAAGTATTTGTCTATTGTAGTGTTAAAATAACACAGTAATACAAAGAATAAATAATAGGTCATATATATATATATGTATATATATATATATATATATATATATATATATATATAATCACTGTCTCTAGGTCATGTAATAATGCAGCTAGTGGACTTTCCAGCATGATGCAGGAGGTTAAAGTCCTCTGTAGAAGCTTGCTACAGCTGCAACTAACTGCAACTAATTGAGCAGGCTGGACTCCTGATTGCACAGGGAGTTAAAAATCAGGAAATTGCTTGCCCAGAGAGAGACTGCTTTTCCCCAGAGAAGGGGGAGAGAGAGAGAGCTCCCCAGCTAAGAAGAGGCTGGCACAGTCCCCTAGTCCAGCTGGACGGTGGTCGCGGAGTCTGCTGGGACTGACTGGGTCTTAATCCCAGAAAGAAGAATGAAGGACGTGAGACTGCATTGAAGCAGGGACGTCCTGTCCATAACATTGGAACTACAGAGAAGTGGGATTCTCTGAACTCTTGCAGGGTCTAGAGGGAATTACCTGGAGTCCCAGCAGAAACAGATAAGAGATAAACATTATATTGCTGTGCCTAGAGACTGTGTATATAGTTTATATATAATGGTACATGTTTTGGTGTAGTAACCAGCTTAGCTGGCCACTCAGCAAGAAAGGGCGGAAGCTGCATGTTTAGTCAGTCTCCTATGAAGGAGTAGATATTTCTTGTATGATTTGTTTTGCCTTAAAGGGACGGTGGGCCTGTTATTGTATGATTTAACCCTGTAAATAAACTGTAAATAAACTCAGTGTAGAGAAATACAATGTTTCCGGCCTTAATCTGGGGCTAAAAGATACTGCGACGTGATGCAGACATCCCTATATATGTGTATAGTGCAGAATAAATGAGTTCTTCAGTATTAGGTGATACCTTTTTTATTTGGACTAACAATTTATGTCATAGGATAAGCTTTCGAGTACATATAAATAAAGTATTGTACAGTGGAATGAAATAAATTAATAAATAATAGGTTGTCAGAGATAATACCACCATCCGAGCTACAGATGTAGGAGACGTTATTACGCGTGCTGGCGCTTCACTGCGGGACATACACAATGCACCAGCGGGAAAAGCGGCCACTGGGTACAATAACGTCTACTACATCTGTATCTTTCTACAAGATGTAGATGGATGTTGCCTAGATCCCCAGTTCTGTTCATAGTCTCTGAAATAACTAAATATCTGAAAACAAAAATTATCAAAAATAGTGTAACCGAGCTTCCCTCTCAGCCGCAGTCAGAGACACGGACACGTTCCTTGTAAATCTGGGATCTTTTTATTAGAAATTAATTACAACTGGGATGACCAGACGTCCCGGTTTAGCCGTTTATTCCGTGTCCTGACTTTTTTGGTCACTGTCCCGTTTTTTCCCCGCATGTGCGATTGTTGCTTGCCAGCCGCACATGTACGATCGGTGCTTGCTGGCCATGCATGTGCTGCCGGCAACCTCCGATTGCACATGCACATAAATGGCCGGCAAACACAGATCGCGAATGTGCGTCCGGCAATTGGCCATAGCTCATGCGCAGTTGAGGCTCGCCATGCACGCATGCGCAGTCGGGGCTCGCCATACACGCATGCGCAGTTGGCGAACTGCACATGCGCAACGTTTGTCCTGGTTTTTCCCTGGAACAAATATGGTCACCCAAATTACAGCAACAAATCACCTGAACTGAGTTGCCGGGACCATCAAGTACTGGGGGCACTTCACTTAGAGGGCACTAAACACAGCATGGGCTAGGCTTGTTGTAGGAATGGTGACTTGTCTATGGAACGTCTCTGTTTGGAAGGAAGTCTAGCATTTTAGCCAGAAGCTCATCCTTCCTCTTCGACGAATCTTGAGAACCTCATCTAACTTGTCCTCGCCTCCAGCTGGTAAGTCCAGGAGCAGGGTTACAGCCGCACCCCTCTGCTATTGTAACCCTACCCGGTTATCTGCAACTAGAAACTGATACTGCAATAACTAAGAAATTAGAACTCTGAACTTCAAATCCCCAGTGACACCGCAGACACGCGATTGCTCCGAGGGGCGGTCATGTTATCACGATGTGCCGGAGGTGCCGCGGCCCTTTTGGCGTTTAAGAGATTGACAATCTCCCTCTTGGTTTTTGTCAGCTTCAATGAGGAACACTTTAGTAGTATTTAAAGCACCAGAACATAGACCCTTCATTGCTGCATTATACCCCCATAGTAACCTATAGTAATCCTATTGCTTTTAATAAAGCTTTATGTCTATACAAACCCATTTTTGAATTCTCTTACTGTTATAGACTCTATCACTTCTGTTGGGAGGATAGTCCCCAAATACACCACCCTTTCGGTGAAGAAGTACTTCATCATATTTCCCCTTAGCTAGGGTGACCAGATGTCTCGGTTTAGCAGGGATAGTCCTGGTTTTTAGGGCTCTGTCCCGACTTTTTTGAGCCACAAATGCGCGATCGGCGTTTGCTGCTCGCTCATGCGCGAAGCTCCGATCGGGCATACGCATGAGCGGCCGGCAATCGTCGATCACGCATGCGCGGTCAGCATGTGCCGACCGCGCATGCGGAGTCGGCGAGCACATGATATCTTATTCTAGCACTTCTTGTTCTCTAAATTTGTTTTCATTCTACACCTTGTTGAAACCTTTGAGGTAATTGAAAGTTTCAATTATACCCCCCCCCCCATCTCCCTTCTATCCTCTGAGCTGTACACAATACGGTCCTTTAGTCTTTCCTGGTAAGTTTTATGGTGTAGACCAGGGGTGGACAAACTCAGTCCTCAGGGGCCACCAACAGGGCAGGTATGAAGGCTATCCTTCAGCACAGGTGGCTCAATCAAATGACTGAGCCACCTGCGCTGAAGCCGAGATATCCTTACAACCTGCTCTGTTGGTGGCCCTTGAAGGCTGAGATTGACCACACCCGGTGTAGACCATGCACCATTTCAGTAGCCCTTGTTTGCTCAATATCCAATTTATTGATGCCCTTCTGGAGACATGGTCTCTAGAACTGAACACAGTACTCTATACGGGGTAAAAGATAATAATCCTAAAAGTTAAAACATGGTAGAGAAATATCCTAATACCATACATCAGCGGCGTGACATACTGTAAGGGTATATTTTTATGGGTGATATAATGAATGGGACCAGAAGGGCAGAGGCCCCACCTCCCTCTGTCCCGATGCAATGTGTCTTCCAGCACTGGAAGGTTTCTTGTGGCAGAAACAGCTTAGTAAACATGGTCCTACATATTTATATAGGTTCTTGGGGTTTTGCTGCATTCTTTCCTCAAGCTGTCCTACATAACCCAGATTCGGAGGCCTATTCTGGCAACTCCGAAGTGTGTCAATCCGCTTGCAAAGAGCCCTTTCCGGTGGGATTAGCATGCTCTGCTGTCCTGTAAAACGCAGGCACAATCCCTTTCTAAAGAGACTCTTTTAGAAGCGGATTCACTCCGGCTCCGCCAATCCGATCGGTTTGTCAAAAAAGCCAGTATAACCAGCTGATGAGACCCCAAAATGTCAAACCACTATGATGGCGGTAATGTGCTGCAATGCATCCCTGCCCCCCCCATCCTTTTCCGGACAATGAATGGGTTAATTTGTCCTGTTTTAGGAGCCCGGGAATAATAAGAAGTGAAACTCGACTCTCAACGTTCCAGAGACACCAACCACCATTCCCGTATGTAAGTGGGCTGTAAGGTGTTTGTTTCGCCACGAAAGGTGTGTTATGGAGTAACACTGCTTAATAAATATGGCCCCTAAAGGCAGGGGAAGGGTTAATTTGTCCTTCGTTTAAGGACCCCACGAATAAAGACACTTTCTCGTAAAAAACTAATACAAGTAAATGTAGGGCTCATATTTACTAAGCAAAGCTCTGTCGGAAGACACTTTCAGTTAAATGGACTGTAATGTAAGGTGTCATCCAGTCCTGGAAGGTGTTTTATAGCCTACCACTGCTTAGTGTATATGGCTATGTAACTGTTCATGGCTAACTGACGTTACAGGAGAATTGCGAGTGCTGAGGACCACTGAAGTTCCTTCCTCAGGTGTCAGCTTAGGAAAGTAATCTTTCTGCTCACACCCGTCCACCTTCTTACCTTATGCACTCAACTGATTCTGGCCTTGATTTCAGATCCTGGTCCTTAGCCTCTACCCCGAAATGAATTGGAAACAGCCCTCCGAGGATGATGTCTCCCTTCTTCTGAGCCCTCTGGTTTGGTCCATAGGCAGAAGTGTCCAGTGTAAACCACAACAGAAGTATGAGCAGGCAGCGGCTGCACAGATTCATCCTTCTCTTGTGCAGTGTCTTGGTTTAGAGGAAGGATGGGAAGAGGATGGACCACGGGGGACAAGGTGAGTGAGGGTCACAGAGCTCGGTCGATGTTTGCTCTCCCTACTGTGTAATGCTTTGGGCTCCGGCCTCATGTCTACAGCCAAAGGAACTGATGGGAGGCTGCCTTTGTGTTGGGAGCTTCTCCAGTGTTGCCTTCTCCATTGAAAACGGGAAGTCCTTCTGGGTACAGTATTCTCTGTCATGGGGAACCCATTTCCTGAAAAATAAGGACAATTAATAGAGCTTCTTTTCCCTCCCACTACTATTAGGCTAAATTATACGATTATGGGAAAACAGGAAGTTCAAATTGTACAAAATGCAGGTGTCCTCTAGGACAAAGTGCATCTCTATTCACAAGTTCATAATGCAATTCTTCATTTATTGTGACAGCCAAGAACAGAGGAGGAACAACGTTTCAGGTTCGATATGGACATTTCATCAGGTGGTTCCCCATAAACTCCTTCTCTGTCAGCAGTAATGTATTTGTCCCTCCTCTCCCCCTCCTTCTTTAGTACTTAATCTTTGAACCATTACCCTCTTTTTATTTAGATATACTGTATGGTGTATTAGCTTAGATACAGTACAAGTGGATAAAGCTGCTTCCAAATGTAGCTCTAATGTGTCCGATTTCAAGGAATTGTAAACCCGTTAAACATTTGGAGCAAAGCGATTTGGACTTCGTTGTTGAAAGGATTCTACAAACAGAAACGGAGGCAGTTTTTATTAAATAAATCAATTTTCTTGGTAAAGGAAGCTGTACTGTAAACTTATTTTTTTTTAAAGTAATGGTGCTCTGGGTTTGCCACTAAAGTGGTGGTACTCCTTACCATCATACTCTGACCACTGAACATGTCACAAGAGATACATTGCTGCTTTTATCCAAAGCAATATTGGGATGGAAAATACAGATTAGTGATAAATCGTCACCCTATGGCAGGGGTGGGCAAAATCCAGTCCTCAAGGGCAACCAACAGGTCAGTTGCTCAGGATATCCCTGCTTCAGCACACGTGGTGCAGTCGGAAACTGAGTCACTGATTGAGCCACATGTGCTGAAGCAGGGATATCCTGAACACCTCTTCAGGACGGGAGCTGCCCACCCCTGCCCTATGGTGAAGTAGGAATAGAAATGCTGCACAGAATCCAAAGATGCAGTGATCAGAGCTGATAAAGCTGGCCTTATAACATCCAGAATGAAGCCCATTTTAACTTGCCTAAACAAGAGTCCCCTCCCCTAGGTCCCTCCAGCCTGCTGATGCCAGAAGTTAGGCCTCAATGTGTAACCAGCTCCCTCTAAAATGTTTAGAGAGGGGGCATAGGAGAAATACAAGGGGGAGGGAAGGAGTGGGGAAATACTAGGAGGGGGAGATGGAGTCTAAGAAATATAGGGGGGAGAGAAACACAAGGGAAAGTGGGGGAATAAGAGAGGGAGTTGGGGGGGTGGCGCGGGCAAATAGGGAGTAAATGATTGGAGGATGAAATATTGGGGGGAGTGTGAAAGTGAGAAGGGGGAGAAAAAGAGATGAGGGGAGAGTGCAGAGTGAGAAAGAGAGAGAGAGGGAATGAGAGAGCGAGAGAGAAAGAGGGGAGCAACGTTTGAGAGAGTGGTGAGAGAGAGGGGAAGAGAGAGAGGGGAAGAGAGAGAGAGAAAGGGGAGAGTGAGAAAGAGAGGGAATAAGAGAGCAAGAGCGAAAGAGGGGAGCAAAGTTTGAGAGAGTGGTGTGAGAGAGGGGAAGAGTGAGAGAGGAGCAGAGTGAGAGAGAGTGAGAGAGAGTGAGAGTGAGAGTGAGAGTGAGAGAGAGAGTGAGAGAGAGAGAGAGAGAGGAGCAGAGTGAGAGAGCGAGAGGAACAGAGTGAGAGAGCGAGAGGAACAGAGTGAGAGAGAGGTGACCGAGAGAGGGGGGACAGAAAGAGAAAGGTGGGGCAAGTGAAAGAGGAGAGAGAAAAGAGAGATGGGGAGTGAGAAAACAAAGAGGGAGAGATTGAGAGAAGGGGAGGAGTGTAAGAGAAGGAGAGGGGGAGTTGCATGGCACCCGACGGGCCCTGGAAAGCCAATGGGTACTAATATTGTTCTCTCTCCTGCCCTCCCAAAAGCTGGGTGTGGACCAATGGTGCCAAATTTGGCGAAAAGATTTTGCATGGTTCGCAAAGTGCTGTGAACATTTGGGATATCTGCAGCACTGAAGCGGTTAAAGGAGCAATTCATATGTAAGGGGGTCACCCCCGGTTCCCCTGATTTTCCTTTGCCCCTGCCTTACCCCTGTGGCAGTGGGGGAAGGGGACGGCGACTTCTCCCGGCGGGCACCGCCCTCTTGGTTTTGGCGCGAGCTTCGCCCATGCGCAGTAAAGATCGTGCACGCGGTCCCCATAGAAAAGAGCTTTGCCAAGGACTACAATTCCCAGCAGCCTCTGGGGACTGCACTTTCACCCTTGTCACAGGCAGCATTGAACCAATAGAGCTGGCAGCTTCTCATGCTGCAGAGTTGCAACAATGTTGTGTGCAGACAGGGTTTTTGTCAGTTGCAGCACGTTAGGCAGTCAGAGACCGGAGCAGCCCAGGGAAGGAGGTAGGGTACAGGAGTCAGGGACTCCCTGTACTAGGCCAGCACCCCCAGGGCCCGAGATAGCTCAGCTCCCCAGTAAGGTGAGTGTTGCCAGGGACAGCCCTCAGGTTAGAGACCCTGCCACTTACATTAGTGGGAGCTGGGAAAGAAAGAGTTGGAGTCAGGGAGCTGTGAGGGAAGGAAGGGTGCGGGGAGCGAGTGCAGCTCCTGCCCCATATAGGTACCCACACCCCAGGTAGGTCCCAACTCCCCACTAGTTTAGTGGGTAAGTGCTGAGGGAGGCCCAAGATAGGGATGCTGCCCTTAGTGTAGAGTGCTGCCTTGTCAGAGTCACGGCTGTTAGTGCTGTGAGGTCTGACAGGCAGGCACCTTGTTGCGCAGCACGTTGGCTGCAGCATCCAGTGAGCTACAGCTTGCTGCTGTAGGCGCTGGGACTCGTTAGGTCTTAGTGAGTACAGTCAGGGCCGGGAAGAGTTAGGGGAGTGGGGCAGGTTATTAACCCCTGGTAGGCCTCTAGGAGTTTTCCCCAAAGCCACTTTAGGTTGCGGTACCACAGGGACAGGCCCTAGGTTAGGGTTCCTGTCACGTTAGTACCAAGTGTTAGTTAGGGACTCAGCGGACGCTGCGGTTCCTGTAAA